>NC_052351.1:52569680-52634789 GCF_009727055.1 Benincasa hispida
GCTTTGGACGCATTGGAGATTGATCGAGGGATACTTGAAGAATAGTTCTTCAAAAGTACGCATACTCTATCCCCGTATACTCTTGTAGCATGCTGTAATTTCTGTTTATACATAATATATTTATTTTCGATTTGACTGTGATTGTTGTGTTCATTTTGAATGGGATTTGGAACAATCCACTTCCACTGCTCATGGAGATCTTTGTTTAAGATTTCCTTCAGATGCATCATCCAACACACAAATATGAGTGAAACAAACATGTCAGGTTGAACATTAAACAAGAAGATAAGCACAAGTGTCATTAGTGGGGTCAGTGACAAGCTTAGTAGAGGCCAGATGGGGTCTTGGGCCATGACCTCGGAAGTTAGGGTTCTGTCACAAGTTTGGACGAGCGACTTTAGAGTTAGACGTATATTGAGGAAATATAAAAGCACGTAGAATTTTAGTCAATCAAATTTCAGACGAGCGCTCTACGTTAATGAATGATTGTTCGCCATAATCCATATGCATGGGTGGCAAATAAGAAAACATTCAGAATGTACTATAGAGAGAGGCATGGTGTTGGTTTTCCACCATCCTTAGGCCTTGGTGCCTAATGTGCTACCATATGACACATAGGGTTGACAAAATTCCTCGCAGGGCCCTACCCCGATTTGACCGGGGATGGGATCAAACTGAGGACCTCTTTAAGGTTCTTGAACTGTAGACGGTGTAGGGATGGGAAGGGTATCCCCACCTCGTCCCGACCCCGACCCCACTCCGATTAGATTTATATATATATATATATTATATATATATATATATATATATATATATTAGGTATTTTACTTTGTACATTTAGCCATTGTTTAGTTTATTCCAATCTAAGCCCAATTAAAGTATCCAAGTCCAAACCAAAGAGAATTTCAGGATTTTTTTTTTTTTAAAAATCCCTTGGGGAAATAAAAGGATAAATAGGGAATAGGTTCTCCTGAAGACCTATTTCCTCTACGAGGAATACCTGCCTTCAAATGGCAGAGACAGTGGCAGGGATGAGGGTAAATTCTCCCATTGGGGACGGGGACGGGGAAGGGGAACCCCTCCCTGCCCTCCCCAACCCCGTTGCCAACCTTATTAACACATGAATATGTAATGGCGTGGACAAGTGTTGCATGACGATTGTCTTGGATAACAACTCAAGGACAGTGTCTGGTGGCATGGGTGTGCCGACATTGTGCCTTCTCATGAAGGTCGGAGGTTGGTATATGTGCTCGAGATTTAGCACGGTATCCTCAAACGACATGGTATGGTCGCAAGTGCCATCATACCGTAATGGTGCTCAGATTGATGATTGTCTCATTGGTCCCGATAAAAGTGAATGATCTAAGAGTCGATTCACAATATATAATGTGCCATATGCGAAATGGTGCTTTATTTTATTCTAAGGTTCGGGATGGCATTGCTGAATACCGATGGGCACCCAGTGAGCATTGAAAAGTTAGTCATGGTTTGATTAGAAGCAAGCTTTATCCCAGTTGGCAAGTTAAGTCAGTTCATAACTCGAGGTGAAACAGGAAGCTTACAGTGAGTTTGATAAAGTAGTACTTACCCCGTGTTAGGCCAGGACACATCCCAATAAGGTCTCGACTCGATGTGAGAAGTGGGATGATCGAGTGGTCGAGAACTAAGATGAATGAAAGGTGTTGGAATGTATGAATGGGCGATGTACGTTGGCGAGATAAGCTAAGTTGCAAGCATCAAGTTGAAAACACTCAGTTAAGACGATGTCATTGGCAAGAAAAAGGATGCTCATGTGTACCACTAGTCAAATGGATGTTGGATGGAAGTTGTGAGGCAAAGATTTTATAAGCTCAGTTGGGGATGAAAGAACCTCGCCGGCGAAAAGTCCGACAGAGTAAAGATGACTCGTGAAAAGGAATATGTTGGCTAGAGTTAGCCTTTAGGCTAGCCATTTTCGAGAAAAAATTATGGCACCACTCAATTGGAAAAATACGATCGTGACATTTGGCACACACGGACATCAATTAAACTAAGCTCTTTTTGGCTATTTAAAATGGATATTAAAGTTCATTTGTTATTTACTAGTTGGAACTACGTGTGTTGCATGTGTTTCATAACGTTAAAAATGTTGGATCGATATGGAAACTCTAGAAGGGGGGTGAATAGGGTTTAATTAAACTTTTTTTTTTAAAATTAACCTAATTAAACTAATTAATATACTTTTTATAAATAATAAGAAAAATTCAAATTATGCAACAAATAAGATGACAAAAAATATGATAATTTAATTCTATCAAATTTTAGTAAATAAATAAGAACAAACTAAAATATACAATAAATTGCTTAAATTAATTGCAAAAATAAAAAGGAAAGAGTTAGAGAAGAAGACACTGTAATTTTTTATAATGGTTTTCGGTCAACTCGACCTACTCCATTCCCCAAGCGTCTCTGGGATTTTGGGGGGATTTTTAAAAAATCTTTCCGATCTCTTTCCACGGATTAAAGCCCAAACCGTTTTACCACCGCTCCTTTTACTGGGTTCAAGAGCAAACCCGATCCTTCCCGGTTTAGGATCAAACACGTTACAAATGGTTTGGAATTTTTGAAGAAAGAATACAATACAACTCTCACTAGAGTGGATTTAAAGTTAAGCACTCACAAGTTTATCCTCACAAACAATAACATTCTCTCAAGAATAAGATGGAAAAGAAAAAAAAATTAGGGAACTTAGAAAGAGCAACAATGGAACTTTTGAGTTGGGGGGATTATTGAATGTAAAATTTAATTGGTTTAAATTTTGGAGAGGAAGATGGTTTATATAAGAGATTGAAAATTTTTTAGAAACCACAATTAATTTTGGACCATTGGATTTTGGAAAAGAAAAATAACAATCGGTGGAGATTTTAAATAAAAATAGTCGTTAGATACAAACAAAATATAATATTAAATTTCCTTCTTTTGAAATTCATTTTCTTTAAGATTATCCAAAAAATAAAACATCTACCATGTGTCAAAAACTAGCCGTTGACACAAACATAAAACTAATATTAAATTCATTTTCTTTTTAAATTCTTTCTCTTTAAAGTCAATCAAAAATAAAAAAAACAACATATTAGATCTCTTAATGATCCACCATTCAACTTAATATGTTGCCACATGTCTACATGCAAATGGTCTGATTGTATGCCACGTCATCCATCACAGTATTTTCTCTATGACTTTGTTTTCGGTCATATCGTCTTCGTTTTAGCTCCGAATTTGAGTGATTCAAGAGGTGTGGAATCTTGTTCTGAGCTCTATGTTATGGTATATCTTAATTAACACTAGAATTTTCATTAAAAAATTGAGTTTTGTTATCATTCAAAACAAAAATTGATTAATTAAAATTAATTTAATTTTGAGATTAGGGCCAAAAAGCAACAATCTTCCCTCCTTGATGATGACAAAACCATTCAAGAAAAAATAGCTTGACAATACATTGTAAACATTATGTATGGCACATAATAAAATTCAACAATAACCATAATCATTCTTGAAATTCATCAAAAAAATAAATTCTTTTCTTTCCCCCCTTTAAAATTAATACAATCAAAATTCGATTAACAAATTCTTATTAGCATATTTTCTTAACTTCTCCCCTTTGGAATCATCAAAAATTAATTAATAATTAAAAATTTTAGAACTATATAAATGTTCCCTTAAAAAAAAAATGAACATAAATTTAGCAACAACTCCCCCTAAGAATATTAAACACATGCTTCCATCTCTTCCTTATTCAAAATACCTTCTAAAAATTTAACAATAAAATTATAAAATCAAAGAGGCATCCACAACGAATAATACGAGCTCAAGCCTTATTTTTGTAAAAGTTTTCTTCATTCAAGGTTTGGTAAAAATATCCGCTTAATTGATTATTAGAGCCTACAAATTCAAGCAGTATATTATTCATTTTGCACATATTGCTTCTCTAATAAAGTGATGCCTAATATCCAATTGCTTAGTCCTAGAATGATGTATTTGAACTGATTTTAGTCAAATTAATTGAGCACTAGTTTATCACAAAATATAGGCACATTATCAAACTTTAATCCAAAATCACCAAAAGAGTTTGTTTCTCCAAAGAATTTGAGCACTCAACTAAACAACTGCAATATATTTCTGCTTCGGTAGTGGATAAGGCAACCGAATTTACTTTTTACTAAACAAGAAACTAGGAACTACTAAGAAATTGACAAGTCCCACTAGTACTCTTACGGTCAAGTAAACTACCCGCAAAATCCGCATCGGAATATCCTACCAAATTTAATTCAACATTTCTAGGATACCATAAGCTAAATCAATAGTACCAAGCAAAATATAAAAATTCTTTTAACGGCATGTAAATGTGATTCATTAGGACAAGATTGAAATCTAGCACAAAGACATACACTAATAAATATCGGGTCTAATAAGCAGTTAAATAAAGTTAAAATCCATCTACCTCTATAAGTTTTTATATCTACACACTTACCTTTTTCATCTCTTGTCAAGCTTAGTGGATGTGCTCATAGATTTTTGCAATTTACCTTCATTGAATTTGAACCTTTTGAGCAAAATCCCTTGTGTATTTTTTTGACTTATGAAAATACCATCCTTGAGTTTTTGATTTGGAGTTCCAAGGAAGAAGCTAAGTTTTTCCATCATACTCATCTCAAATTCACTATGCATACACTTAGAAAATTCTTCACATAAAATAGATTAGTAGAACCAAAAATAATATCATCCACATATATTTGTACTAAAAGCATATCATTTTCTTTAGTCTTAATAAAAAGAGTAGTATCAATTTTACCCATTTTAAATCCATTCTCAAGTAAAGAAATTACTAAAGTCTATCATATCAAGCTATTGGAGCTTGTTTTAAGCCATAAAGAGCCTTTTTCAACTTATATGATATGATTAGAAATCAAAACTTTCAAACCCCGGAGGTTGTTCTACATAAACTTCCTCCATGATATAACCATTTAAAAATACACTTTTCACACCCATTTGATACAAAATGAAATTCTTATAAGAAGAAAAAGCAAGCAACATTCTAATAGCTTCTAATCTAGCAACGGGTGCAAAAGTTTCTTCATAATTTATTCCTTCCTCTTGACAATAACCTTGAGCTACAAGTCTAGCTTTATTTCTAATGATATTTCCATTTTCATCCATTTTATTTCTAAAGACCCATTTAGTTTCCAATTATAGAAGCATGAGACGGCCTAGGGACTAACTCCCAAACTTTATTCCTTTCAAATTGATTTAATTCTTCTTGCATAGCTAAATTCAAAATTCATCATTTTCGGCATTTTAAAATTTTTTTGTTCAATTTGAGAAACAAAAGAAAGATTATTAAACATATTAAGAGAGGAACGAATTTTCACACCTTGTTCGAGATCACCAAGAATTAATTCTTTCGGATGGGAAGGAGTATACCTCCATTCTTTAGCATGGATGAAGAACCAACTTCGTTCTTTTCAAATAAAACTCACCTCTTGCTTACTTTAAACAATTTCCTTCTAAAACATCACTATAAATAGCCTCACTAGAAATAACATTGCAAGATTCATCGAATACTACATGCATAGATTTCTCAATTACTAAAGTTCTTTTATTGAAAACTCTATAAGCTTTACTAGTAGAGGAATAGCCAAAGAAATACCAACATCCGTCTTAGAATCAAATTTTTCCAAGTTTTTCTTTGTTATTCAAAATAAAACATTTGCAACCAAAAACTTTGAAATACCCAATATTTGGAATTTTGTTATGCCAAAGTTCATATGGAGTTTTATCCAAAGAAGGTCTAATTAAACTCTATTTAAAACATAACAAGCAGTGTTAATGGCTTCCACCCAAAAGTATGTAGGTAAACCATACTCATGCAACATTGATCTAGCAAATTCTTGCAAAGTACGATTTTTCCTTTCAACTACACCATTTTGTTGAGGAGTTCTTGGAGCGGAGAAATTATGAGCAAAACCATTTTCTTCACAAAAAGTTTCAAAAAGCATTGCTATCAAATTCTCTCTATGATCACTTCTAATTTTAGAAATCAAAAAATCTTTTTTCATTTTTGAACTCTTTTTGCAAAACTAGAAAAGCTTTTCAAAGCATCATCCTTATGTTTTAGCATCAAAACCCAAGTAAATCTTGAAAATCATCAACTATCACAAAGGCATAATAGTTGCCTCCAAAACTAGCAATTCTAGAAGGGCCAAATAAGTCCATGTGTAATAGTTGAAGGGGTCTAGTTGTAGAGATTACATTTTTAGATTTGAAAGAGGGCTTAGTTTTGCTTACCCATTTGACAACATCACAAACTTTGTCTTTTTTCAAATTTAATTTGGAAGACCTCTAACCAAGGAATTCTTAGAAATATTTGAAATTAAGTGCATGCTAGCATATCCTAGTCTTCTATGCCATAACCAAGAATCATTATGCAAAGCCGATAAACATTTATCATTATAGGACAATCATTCAAATCAATAGCATAAACATTTTCATTTCTATTTCCAACAAAATAACTTTTTTATCACTAGCATTTTTAATGATGCAATTCTTTTTATCAAACACAAGCTAAAGCCTTTATCACACAATTTGACTAATACTAAGTAAATCATGCTTCAAACCATCAACCAAAAGTACATTTTCAAATTAAAATAGAAGATTCATTACCTATACTACCTTTACCAATTATTTTACCTTTTGTTTGTCACCAAAGGTTACAAGATCTCCATCCTTTTTGAGAGAAGATAAACTTGGATGGGTCTCCCGTCATGTGCCTCGAGCAACCACTATTCAAGTACCACTTGTTTTTCTTAAGCTTTCAAACAAACCTACAAACACAAATGTTCAAGTTTGATTCTTTGGTACCCACACTTGTTTGGGTCCTATGATGGTTAGCATTGACAAACTTAGGATCATTTCATTTTTGCATAGACATTTAAGACATTGGATTTAGACAAGTAACAAGAATAAGTTGTATGTCCAAACTTGCCACATGAGAAACAAACAACATTATGCAAAGATTTATCTCTTACAACAATTTATGCACTCTACTTTTCTTGGAGAAATTATTCCTTGGAGCATTGTGAAACTTTGCCCTTTGAAAAAAATTTCTTCTTGGAGAAGTAGTATGAGCATATTTCAATTTAAAACACTTAGATCTAATATGGCCTTCAACACCACAATAATGACATAAGGCACAAAGTTGGATTTAACATGCTTAGACACAACATTAGGCATATTATGAGATGCTTTAACAAAGATAGTTTTAGAACTTGAAGGAGTAGAACATTCATCAATATAGCCTATACTCTTTTTATCACCAAAGGCTTGCCTACTTCAATTATCTTGTCTAATCTTTGAGCACTATTGTCAACTTTGTAATAGATTCTTTAGCCTTATCAAGTTCTTGCAAAGCACCAATTTCTTTTCTTTGAGTAATTTAATCAAATTATCTTTTTCACAACTATCGTGCTCAAGAAATTTAACTTTGTCAAGCAAGGCGTTTTTCTCATCACAATCAAAAGCATGCTTGTCACAAGAGATATTCATTTCATTCAATATGCATAGTATCATGCTCATTCTCTTTTAAGCAAGCAATTTCTTCAAGTAAAGACTTTTTTACTCGATAAAACATTGTATTTCTTTTTAAGCACAACATACTTAGAACTAACTTTTTCTAAATCATTTTACATATTTTCAAAAGCTTTGAACAATTCATTATAGAAAGAGGTTCTAGAGTTACCTCATCATTTTGTTCATCCTCTTTGTCACTATGAGCCATGAAGCAAAAATTGGCTACTTCTTCATTATCACTCCTACTTTCGCTTTCATCGCTATCATCCCAAGTAGCTTTCATTGCTTTCTTCTTGGATTTCTTGGATGATTTGAGAAAAGGACAATTGTTCTAATATGACCCGGCTTCTTGCATTCATAGCATATTATCTCATCTTTTTGCTCTTTTCACCTTTGGACTTTTTGGTTGGAGAGATGCTTCTTGAATTGCTTCTTTCTCTTGATGAAGTTCTTTACTTACGTGAAAGATAGGCAACATCATCTCATCAAGGTCATCTTCATCTTGGGAGTCAACTTTTAAAGAAATGGTCTTTTTAAGCTATACTCTTTTCTTTCTTTTCTTTCTCATCCTCCATGTTTTTCTTGATCTTTTATCTCATGCGTCAACAACGAGCCATGAGTCATCAATGGAGAGAGATTTGAGATCATTTGCCTCTTGAATTGCAGTGACTTAAGCTCCCATTGTTTAGGCAAAGACCACAATAGCTTCTTTATGTTCTCAAGATTTGGTACTTTTTCCCAAGTCCTTCTAAAGCATTGATAATGTTAGTAAATCTAATAAATATATCGGAAATAGCTTTATTTTCATCAATTTTAAACATTTCATATTGATGAACTAACATGTCAATCTTTGTTTCTTTTACTTGACTAGTTCCTTCATGATAATTTCTAATTTATTCCATATCTCTTTAGCGGTTTTACAAATAGACACTTTATTATACTCAACTTCATTCAAAGCACAAAATAAACAATTAATAGCTTTGGCATTTAAAGAGCATGCTTTCTTTTCATTTATTGACCATTCTTCCTTAGGTTTTATAGTGCTAACACCATCAACATCTTTTGTTGGAATTTTAAAACCTTCCTCGACAATATCCCATAAATTATAATCGATAGAAAGCAAGAAAATCTCATTCTATTTTCTAATAACTATAATTAGTATCATTAAAAAAGGAAGCTTTGTAATAGATTGACTATCGGTAAAAGGGATAAAACCTAAATTGTCATAGCTAAAAAATAATTTAAGTTTATCAAGAAATAAATATTTGAGAAGAGCAACCCACTCTGATACTAATTGTTGGATCGATATGGCACCTAGAGGGGGTGAATAGGGTTTAATTAAACTTTTTTTTTTCTAAAATTAACCTAATTAAACTAATTAATACATTTTTTTTTAAAAAAAAGAAATTCAAATTATGCAACAAATAAGATGACAAAAAATGTAATAATTTAATTCTATCAAATTTTAGCAAATAAATAAGAACAAACTAAAACATACAATAAATTGCTTAAATTAATTGGAAAAATAAAAAGGAAAGAGTTAGAGAAGAGACACTGTAATTTTTATAGTGGTTCGGTCAACATCGACCTACTCCACTCCCAAGCGCCTCTTGGAATTTGAATAAAATCTTTCCGACTCTTTCCACGGATTAGAGCCCAACCGTACACCACCGCTTCTTTTACGGGTTCAAGAGAAACCCGATCCTTTCCACGGTTTAGGATCAAACCGTTACAAATGTTGGAATAAGAACACAATACAACTCTCACTAGAGTGGATTACAAGTTTAAGCACTCAACAAGTTTATCCTCACAATACAATAACACTCTTTCAAGATAGGATGAAAAGGAAAATAACTGAGAACTTAGAGAAAGCAACAATGGAACTTCTGAGTTTTGGAGGATTATGAAATGTAAAATTTGTTGGTTTAAAATTTGGAGAGGAAGATGGTTTATATAGAGATGGAAAAATTTTTAGAAACCACAATTAATTTGGACCATTGGATTTTGGAAAAGAAAAAATCAATGGTGGAGATTTTAAACTAAACTAGTCGTTAGATACAAACAAAATATATATATTAAATTCTTTTTCTTTTGAAATTCATTTTCTTTTAAAATTAATCCAAAAATAAAAAAACATACCATGTGTAAAAAATTAGCTGTTAGACACAAACATAAACTAATATTAAATTCATTTTTCTTTTAATTCATTTTCTTTTTAAATTCATTTTCTTTAAAGTCAATCCAAAAATAAAAAAACATCATATGTTAATCTCTTAATGATCCACCATTTAACCAATATGCTGCCACATGTCTACATGCAAATGGTCTAGTTATGCCACGTCATCCACCACGTATTTTCTCTTTAGACTTGTTTCGGTCATATCGTCTTCGTTTTAGCTCCGATTTGAGTGATTCAAGAGGTGTTGAAATCGTTGTTCCGAGCTCTACGCTATGGACTATAAAAACACTAAAATTTTCAGTAAAAAAAAATTGAGTTTATTATCATCAAAATAATTGATTAATTAATTAATTTGAGATTAAGGGCAAAAAAGCCAACAGAAAATGAAATCTACATGTAAAAGTTGAAAAAAAGAGTTTTATACTTGAGCCAACAGAGTTTAACTCAACTGGCATCAATATACATTTAGGACCAAAGTTCGTGGCTCAAATCCCTCCACTTCTAGTTTGTACGAAAAAAAAGTCTTATATTTGATATATATATATATACACACACATATTAAAAACTTTTATATTACTCCACGAAAATAAGAAGTAATATGTTTCCTTTTTCTTTTTTTAATTTTCGAATTGAAATTTGATATCTTATTTTAAATCTTTAATATTAAGAGATCAAAAAAAACTACCAATATTTATATTTATAATAAGATAACTTTAAAATAAAAGCTAATCACTTTTATTTGAAATAAAAAAACTATTTCTAATATATTTATAAAATATTATTTAACTTCCTTTAAAAAGGTCTATTCTTTTATTTTATTTTTTTTTTAAAAAAACATTCAAACTAGTCTCGGTCCTTTAAGGATTAAAAAAAAAAAAAAAAAAAAAAACAAAATTCACGTTAAAGGATAAGAATTTTTTTTAAAAAAGATAACATGCCTTAAACAAATAAAAAATGAAGATGCAATACCTAGCTACTTCTAGTTTAAAAAAAAAATTGTAAGATGTTAGTAGAAAATTTGTAACAATGCCTAGGATCGAAGTTAAAAAAAAAAAAAAAAAAAAAAAAAAAAAAAAAAAAAAACTCAAAATGTTAAAGAATAAGAAAAAAAAAATAGAAAAAAAGTAGTAATAGTGCTTCAAGAATTTTTTTTAGAAAAAAAAAAGAAAAAAGAGATACCTAATGGAATTTAAAGGTTTAATTCAACTATTTATAGAGAAAAATTAGGTTTAAAATCCTAATTTGATTATACAAAAATAATTTAGATAGATATTAGTTAAAGATAAAATGTGATTTTTTCCCTTTATTTAATGTGAAATACGTGGTAGATTATTAGTTAGAGATAAAATATAATTTTTTTTAATAAATCTTTTTCCATTTATTTAACAACAAGTAGTGGATATTTAGCTAGATATGAAATGTAATTCTTTAAAAACAAAATTCCTTTATTTAACATGAAGTAGATATTAGTTAGAGATAAGATGTATTCTTTTTTTAATAATAACTACACTTCTAGCAATAATATTAATAACTACAATAACAACAATAAAATAACAAAAGTTTTTAATGGTAAATTAATAAGAGTCAAATAGGTAGGGATAGAAAATAGGGACGGGATGGAGTTGTGGACTGGGTGAGGACTATATTCTCCATCGTTTAGTATGTTTGCCTCATTCTTTGTCTAAAAGGAGAATCACTACATAACAACTCCATACTTCTAAACATAAAATTGAAGATTTTAGGTTGCAATTAAAAAATAAACCTAATAAACAATTAATTTTTCAAAGTTTTGTATTCTTTTCATTGACCGATTAAACTCGAAAATATAACTTCAAAGTTCGTTTAGATAAAATTAAAATTCATTCAAAAAATTTTGAAGACTCAATAGATATACTATAAATTAAATTTATAATTTAAAAAACAACAACAATAATAATGATTATTATTAAATTATGAGCAGCATTGCAACGCTGCCTGATAGAAGCATCTTCTCCAGAAATCTGCTCTTGTGCTTTCTTGCTTCAATCTTCAAATTACAACCTAATTTCAACTCTATTGACTTCAATTAAATTACAGACTCTAGAGCACACATATAAGCTCATCAATCAAGAGGCAATTATAAATTTAACTTGGAAATCAAAGAAAAATCTAATGCCAAAGCTTATTAAAGCATCATATCAGTGTCCAAATATGCAATCATAGAAATTCACCCACCAAATTCAAATTAGCATTAATTGAGTGCTTAAATCATGCTCTGATACCAATTGATAGGAAGTAGAATCATGGAACGGAAGCAATCAGAATCAATAAGCACTCTAATTTCTTTTAATTTGAGTTCTAAAAGCATGCAAAAGCAAAATTTACAGAAGAGGGTTTCAAGAACATCATACTTTTGTAGAATCATTCAAATCCAAGCTGCTCTCTTCGAATTCTCAGCGTCAAAACCTCAGTGAACTACCTAAAGATCTTCTCTACTATTCTTAACCTTGAATTTGAATGGTGGAACTTAAGATTGAAGTAAAAAGTTAAGGGAATTGGTGAGTGTTTTTTCCAAGAGAAAAAAAAAAAAACAGAAACTAAATTTCTGCAACCAAACTCTTTTTTTTCAGCCATCTCCTCATTCTCATATCAAAATTGAGGTGTTTTATGTATCCAATACATACAACTCATCAGCTCTTATGATGATAGACACCTCAATTTGACCTTGGAAGTGGTCTAGGTTTTGCTATGGAAATTAATCCACCTCCAACTTCAAAGAATGTGAATTTTTCCACTATCACAATTTCCATTTTTAATTTCCTTTTGATTTAATTTTAAATTAAATAAATTTCAAAAGTAAATTTCTAAAATGGATTTGAAAATTAAAAAATTAATTTGTTTTTTAATTAATTAAATAATAATTTAATATCAAATATTAACTTAATCAAACACCTAATTTATACATGAATCCTATTCAAGTAATCAATATTTAAATATTTTAAACTCTCCAATTTCGTTTAATTGATAAATTAAATGATTAATTGTATTGAATATAATTATAAAACCCCAATTTGAATTTGAACAATTCAAATTTAAACCCTAATTTGCAATTTGAACATTTCAAATTGAAAGCCTAAAATCAATTTTGGATATTTCAAATTCACTCAATTTACTAATCCAGGTGTTCATGTTTTAAGAGTTAGTAGAGGGACCTTACAGACCTACAGATCATGAGCTCCAACAATTTGAGATTAAATTGTTAAAACTCTTTAGACCGAATTAATCGATATTTGTTAACTACCGAGGCACACCACTATAGCTCGATAGTTGCACTCTTCTCATTGTAGATATATTTGTGTTCACCTGATTTAACCATATTTAGTAAGTTGACCCTTCGTTCGTAATAACAGCTGGGTCAATATATTGTTTTACCCCCTAAATTTCATCTTGCTCCTTAAGTTCCACTGATCCTCTAATGGACAATTAGTTCGTGATCCAATCACTAAACCGGATCCCTCTTGGGCTAATGAAAGGGTGGGGCCTCTTGTTCAAGACCTGGATTCAACACTAAAAGAACAACCTTCCTCCTATCCCTAAATCAGGTAGGCGTGAATTCCATCTTGCACCCTATGTCCTCAGCTATCTACCCGGTCTTTTATGTGAAATAGTCAGTCTTAAATAGTAAACAACGTTATAAAGTAAGAGTGACTTATTTCTTGGTTCGATCTTACACAAACTCATTGCATGGGGCACCCCCACTCCTCATGTCAATACATGAATGAATAAGGACCACTTCGTTTGTAGCACCCTTACAACAAATTATAACATCTATAGAGTGAATCGCATTCAATAGTGATACCGGAATAAGGCACCTAACCTTATTTGTTTACTATAGACCGTTTTGGTTATTCACTCGAACTTAATCCATCTTTTTTTCTCTACATAAAGTTCAAGTATTCATATAATAACCATAGATCTTAGTTTATTGGATTTAGTCGTTACAAGTACAATTTACATATTCAACAAAAACTTTATTGAGTAAATGTCAAATAACATTTTTATTGATAATAGAAAATGTTCAACTTTAAAAACTGCGAGTTTTAGGACATACAACCCAACAGAGAAGTCATTTTCAAAGAAGAACAAAGGGAGAAGATTTGACTGTCTCACCATGAAATTCAGTTGTCAGTTGTTTAGGGACAGGAAATTTGAAGCCAAGTGGCCTTGTAGCGAGGGAGACAGTGCATAAGTGTAATTTAGTGTCTTGGTGAGATGTTTCTGGCCAAGTCTACAAGTGGGGCGCAAGTAGGTCCATAAAAGGAAACAACCTTAGAAGCATTGTGCTAGGTTAATGTTCGTTTGAAGCGCTAGAAAAGGAAGAGTAGAGTCAGTTAGACAGTCTAAAAGAAGAAAGACGTTATCAAGGACGATGACAAGATTAAGTGGGGAAGAATGTCTCAACCCTACTATAAGGAAGAGCGTCATCGAAGATGATGGCGAGATTAAGTGGGGGAAAGTGTCTCTACCCTACTATAAGAAAAATCGTCATCGAGGATGATGATGATATTAAGTTGGGGAGAGTGTCTCAACCCTCTATGAGATAGTGGGTTGAGAATCCCATGAGGTGGACAAGACAAAAAGCAAGCATGATGACATCTAACAGGGTGTAGTTAGGCCAAAAAAAGGGCGAGAGAAGTGAAGTGCCATGATGCATGCGATCGAGGAGGACGATGCATCATCCAACACAAAAAGTTGAGTGAGAAAACATGTTAGGTTGAACATCAAACAAGAAGACAAGCACCAGTATCATTGGTGGTGTAAGTGACAAGCTTAGGGAGGGCCAGATCGAGTCCTCGATCATGACCTCGGAAGTTGGGGTTCTGTCACGAGTTTGGACAAGCGGCTTTGGAGTTAGACGTATAATGAGGAAACATTCAAGCACGTAGAATTTCATGTCAATCGGAGATCAAACGAGCGCTCTATGCCTGTGAGTGATCGTTCGCCATAATCCACAAGCATGGGTGGCAAATAAGAAAATGTTCAGAATGTACTATAGGGAGAGGTTTCACATGACACATAAGGTTGGCCAAATTCTCTGTTGGATCCCACCCCTAGGCCTTAGTGCCTAAGTGAGCTATCACATGACACATAGTGTTGGCAAAATTTCCCACAAGGCCCCACCCGATTGAGACGGAGAATCCTCAGTTTGACCAGGGATGGAATCAAATTGAGGACCTATTCAGGGTCCCCGAACTGGGGACGTTGTAGGGATTGAGAGGGTATCCCCACCCATCCCCACCCTGGTTATATATTATAGCTTGTACATTTAGCCTAGTGTTTTAATTTAGCCAATTCTAAGCCCAACAACTTGCCCAAGCCCAAATCAAGAGATTTTTTGGAATTATTTTAAAGAAAAAAAGATCCCCGTGGGGAAATAAAAGGGGATGTGGGACATAGGTCCTTGTGGGACCCATTTTCCCGACGGAGAATCCTCGCCTTCAAATGAGAAGATGGGGGTAAATTTCCCCATCAGGTATGGGGACAGGAAACTCCCCGACCCCATTTTCACCTAATGACACATGAGTATGTCATGGCGTGGGCGAGTGTCACATGGAGATGGTCTCGGACAACTTCTTGTGAGGAAGAGTAACTCAAGGACAGTTTCGGGTGGCACGGATGTGCCGACATTGCGTCTTCTCGTGAAGGTCAGAGGTTGGTATATGTGCTCGAGTTTGGTATCCTTAAACAACATGGTATTGTCGCAAGTGCCATCATGCCACAATGGTGCTCGGATCGATGATTGTCCCGTTGGTCTCGATAAAAGTGAATGACCCAAGAATCGGTTCTAAATAAATGTGTCATATGTGAAATGGTGCCTTATATTATTTTAAGGTTCGGAATGGCATTGCTGAATACTGGTAGGCACCCGGTGAGCATTGAAAAGTTAGTCGTGGCTCGATTAGAAGCAAGCCTTATCTCGGTTGGCAAGTTAAGCTAGTTCTTGACTCGAGGTGAAACATGAAGCTTACAGTGAGTTTGATAAAGTAGTACTGACTCTGTGTTAGGTCAAGAATCATCTCGATAAAGTCTCGACTCGCTGTGAGAAGTGGGATGATCGAGTGGTCAAGAACTAAGATGAATGAAAGGTATTGGAATGTACGAAGGGGCGATGTACATTGCCAAGATAAGCTAAGTTGCAAGCGTCAAGTTGAGAACAGTCAGTTAAGACGACGTTGTCGACGAGTGAAAGGATGCTCATATGTACGACTAGTCAAATGAATGTTGGATGCAAGTCGTGAGGCAAAGATTATATAAGCTCGGTTGGGGATGAAAAAACCTTTTTCTAAAGGTCCGACAGAGTAATGATGGCTAGTGAAAAGGAATATGTTGGCTAGAGTTAGCCTTTAGGCTAGCCATGTTCGAGAAAAGATTATGGCACCAAACGGTTGGAAAAGTACGATCATGACACTTGGCACACACGGATGTCAATTGAACTAAACTCTTTTTGGCTATTTAAAATGGATATTAAAGTTCATTTGTTAATTATTAGTTGGAACTACGTGTATTGCACGTATTTCATAACGTTGAAAATGAAATCTACATATATAAGTTGAAAAAAAGAGTTTTATACTTGAGCCAATAAGAGCTTAACTCAACTGACATTAGTATACATTGAGGATCAAAAGTTCGTGGTTCCAATCCCTCCACTTTCAGTTTGTACAAAAAAAAAAAGTCTTATATTAGATGTATATATATTGCTCCAATATACATATATTTTAAAAACTTTTATATTACTCCAAAAAAATAAGATGTAATAGTTTTTTTTAACTACTTTTTTTGTAATTTTTGAATTGAATTTTGATCTCTTATTTTAAATCTTTAATATTAAGAGATTAAACAAGCTACCAATATTTATAATAAGATAACTTTAAAATAAAAGTTAGTCACTTTTATTTGAAATAAAAAACTATTTCTAATATATTTATAACTATTATTTAACTTCCTTTAAAAAATTCTATTCTTTTATTTTTTTAAAAAAATAAAAATCTATTCAAACTAACTCTCGATCCTTCAAGGATTTAAAAAAACTCACATAAGAAAAAAAAAATTTAAAAGGATAACATGCCTTAAAGAAATAAAAAATGAAGGTCAATACCTAGCAACTTCTAGTTTTTTTATAAAAAAAATTAGAAAAATTGTGACGATGCCTAGGATCGAAGCTAGGAAAAAAAAATCAGAATGTTAAAGAATAAGAAAAAAAACAGAAAGAAATGTGGCAATAAAGCTTAAAGAAATTTAAAAGAAAAAAAAAAGAAAAAAGAAAAAAGAAAAAGAGAGATATCTAATGGAAATTACAGTTTTAACTCAACTATTTATAGAGAAAAATTAGATTTAAAATCCTAATTTGATTGTATAAAAATAATTTAGATTGATATTAGTTAGAGATAAAATGAGCTCTTTTTTTTTTCTCTCTCTCTTTTTAAAAGTGAAGCACGTAGTATATTATTAATTAGAGATAAAATATGATTTTCTTAATAAATATTTTTTCCTTTATTTAACGACAAATAGTAGATATTAGCTAGAGATGAAATGTAATCTTTTTTTAAAAACAAAATCCCTTTACTTAACATTAAGTAGATATTATTTAGAGATAATATGTGATATTTCTTAATAATAACTACAACACTAGCAATAATATTAATAACAACAATAACATAACAAAAGTTATTATGATAAACTAATAAGAGTCAAACAGATAAAGATAGAAAATAGGGTTCGGATGGAGTTGCAAATAGAGATGAGGAGTAAATTAGGGAGAATCACCACATCGCAACTCCATACTTCTAAACATAAAATTGAAAATTTTAGATTGTAACATAAAAAAAATAATTTAAATCTAAAAAACAATTAACTTTTAAAAGTTTTGTATTCTTTTCATTGGGTTAAATTGGAAAATGAAACTTCAAAGTTCTTTTAGATATAAAATTAAAATTCATTCAAAAAAAATTTGAAGAGTAAATAGATATACTAGAAATTAAACTTATAACTTTTTTTTTTTTTTTATAAAAAATACTAATAATGATAATGATAATTATTATTATTACTAAATTATGTTTGAAACATACGGCCAGTGCATTGAGGATGACGTGATGCAAATGGAGAAATTTCTTGAATATAAATAAGGCAAAACCAAACGAATCTCTCACTTTTTCCTTTTTTGTAAATAAAAATGTGACGTAGAAATTTTTTTTATAATATTAAATTAAAGACAAAGTTGACATTTTGTTTTTAGTTCTAAAGTTTTGACACAAATATATATATATATATTCATAATGAGAGGTTTAAAAAAACATTCTCAAATTATTAAAAAAGTGTATAGCCAAAACAATGAGCATGATAAGATTTTTCACTCTGAAAAATATGAAGAGAAAGGTATTAAATATATTTAAATCTAAAATACAATGAGAAAAATTTTCTCTACTGAATTCGAATACAGCTACAAGAAGCATGGTTAAAAAGAAAAAGAAATTTAACTTTCACGAGAGACAAAGTGGTGAACAACATATAAAAAAATGTGTAGTAAAGAAAAATCAATCTCTTAAATATTCAATAATTTGACCTTATTATAAGCATCACTCTACACATGAACATGATAAAGGGATTTAAATATATATCATATAGTTTAAGCTTATACGTTATTCTTTTTAATTTTAAAATCTCATTGTGAGTTGTTAGAGTTTATAAACACCAATATAGAACAAAAAGTCAAAGAAAGAATTGAATATGGATAATAATTAAGGAAAATATTATGATTAAAACTTTTTTTTGAAGAATTCATTCTAATTGCTTCTAAAATTTTTTATTAAGTAAAAGGCATAATTGAAAATAAATAAAAATTTAGGAAAATGTTATAATTTAAACTTTTTTTTTTAATAACTCCTAATTTTATTAATAATTGAAACATCAACACAAAATTTAAACAAAGTCGAATGTAAAATGAAAAATCGAGACCAATTATTTTTTTAACAAAATGGAGGATTATTCGAAATACAGACATTTTGATAACTAATATATACTATGTGTCAGTTGAATTATATTCGTTTCGATAAAAATCAATAATAATTTAAGAAAACATTAAAACTAAAACCTTTTTTTAATTACTTCTCATTCCTTCTACAAATGGATTTCTTTCTAAGAGTTGAAAAACCAATATAAAAACTTAAAAGTCAAATGGAGAGTTGAAAATATATAATAATTTTGGAAAATGTTATAATTTTTTTTAATAGTTCATTCTAAAAATGGACAACTCACGCATACACGTATCTATGAATTATTTTCATTTCTATCATTTAACTAATTAAACTTTTGATATGCCTAGAAATTTTTTTAATTATATGTAGGACATATATAAGTTCAACGCATATATAGTTTGATAACCAAATCGATAAGTCACGACGTTTAGCCCCAAATTGAGTTGGGTGGAATATGTTATTATAACACAAGTGTGTTTGAGTTTTCTATTATAATAGTTGACTATTACAATTGTTTTAGTCCATAATTATCTACTGTATAAAATATTATTTAAAAACTCTCTTTAGCTATACCATTAACACTGTTTGGAGACTCTTTTTAGCTATAATGAACTTATAATTAGCTACAGTGAATATATAATGTAGTTTTTCTATGATGGATACTCTTATAATTTTTGTTTATATTTTTATATGTTCAAGTATATAGAAATATGTTTACATAATTTTGAATGGTTTTCAATTTTCACTTAAATATAAAATACTATAGAACCACTAAATTACAGAAAATAGTATTTTCTTAAATTAATGTATAAAAATGTAATAAAAAAGATAAAAAAATTTCAACTTTGATTTTTCCTTTTTGATGTAGTAATTTCACCTTTTTGATGTAGTTTTAGTATAATTATAAGAAAAAATAAAGTATTAAAAAAATTCAAATTTCTTTCTTAAATTAAAGTATAAAAAAGTATAATGACAAAATTCGAAAACAAGTTCACTTTTTACCCCTTTTTTAATATAGTTATAAAAAAAGAAGCATCAAAATTGTAATCACATTTTTTTTAGTTAAAGTATAAAAAATGTAATACAAAAAAGCTTCAACTTTGGCTTCTTTTAGTTTTAGGCTATAAAAATTGAACCATAAAAAACAATCAAAATCCTTTCTCAAATCAAAGTAAAAAAATTGAATTTTTTTCAAATATGATTTTTATTTGTAATTTTAGTATAATTATAAAAAATGAAGTCTAAAAAAAATTAACCAAATTTGTAGATTCAAAAAAAAAAAAAAAAAAAGAAGAACAAAACAAGTCTAGAAAATACAATATACAAAAGCATTTTGTTTCCTAAAATAAGAAAAAAAGAAGACAAAAAATACAAGAGATTAGTTGCTAAGTAACAAGAGGAAGAGGAATTAGGAAGAAGCACATGGATAATGAATAGCTTTTCATAATTGATGTACGACTCTCTCAAAGATATTATAATTTAGAAAAAATAAAATAAAATTAGTAAATACAATTTCATAAATATATATGATTTTAAATTAAAGATTTTGAAACAAAATTTGAAGGACTTGTTGTAGGCTTGTAGCCATCTTAACTTTTAAATAAGGGAGGCAAAATAAAGCAATAATCATAAATAAACAAATAAATAAAATTTAGTTAAAATATAATTTTAGTCTTTGTACTTTGAAATATATTTAATTCTAGTTTTCGTACTTTCACATTTTAGTCTATAAATTTAGTTTTTTTTTCTTTTCAATAGAAACTTTGTTATCTATTAACATTTTTACTATAATTTTTTAAAACATATTCACATATTGTATATTTGTATTTCTTTGGATGAAAATTATCGTTATTGTTATTAGGGTTGTTTTCAAATATAGAAAAATGAACCAAAATACTTACAAATAATAGCAAAATATCATAACCTATCATGACATAGGTAGACATAGATAATAGTCTATCGTTGTCTATCGTAGTCTATCACAGATACACTATAATATTTTGCTATTAGTTGTAAATATTTTTAACAATTTTGCCATTTAAAATAATTTTCTTTATTATTATTTAGTCAATTTTGATAGAAATTAACTTCAAAGACTAAACTTAAGACTTGCTATAATTACACGAACTAAAATTGAACATTTTTTTAAGTATATGAACTAAAAGTGAGCAAACTTATGAATCAAAATGATATTTTGACTTATGAAATTTTTATTGTTTCTCTATTGGTGACATTGAATGGGCATGTCCACAATAAATAAATGTCTTTGTGATTGTAAATTTTTCTTGCATTTTTTTTTATTGTATTGGGGCATAACTCAATTGACTTATTTGTACAATGGTCTTTTCATTTGAAAAGGATTGAAAAAGGTGTTGCAATGAGTGCTTGTTTGGGAGTTGGGAGGGACATCACATTTCATTTGCATTACATCAATAATTGATATTGTTGCATTACTTTAAAAAATCCTATTTAATTTTTTGATTGAAAAATCATTTTGATTTTTTTACTTTAATAAACCTTATCATTAATTATAATTATTAGTTAACTTTTAAGGTCACATTTGGTAATTATTTTATTTTTTGTTTTTGGTTTTTAAAAAATTATGTCTACTTTCTCTACATTTCGTACCATGATTTGTTTATTTCTTAAGTATAATGGTTAAATTCTTAGTCAAATTTCAAAAATAAAAACAAATTTTTAAAAGTTACTTTTTTAGTTTTCAAAATTTGATCTAGTTTTTTAAACTATTGATAAAAAGTAGATAACAAATGAAGAAATTTGGGGTGGAAGTAGTATCTATAGACTTCATTTTAAAAAAAACAAAAAAACTCAAAAACCAAATTATTAACAAACAAGCCTAAGTTTTTTTTTTTTTTAAACTTCACTCCGTGGCTTTACTTTTAGCTATTCTTCTTCTTTTGTTTTCTTTTGTTTTTTAAATAATTATCGCTCTATATTTTTTTTACAAATATACTCATATTGTGTTTTTTTAATAGAAATGATTATTATTATTTAATTAAAATTGATAAAAATTAATTTCGAACTAACAATAAAAACTAGTTTTAAAATCCATTAAAAAATTTTAAATATTAAACTTGGAAAAGTCTAAATTAGAATGAGATCAAAGTACATGCTATATTAACCAAAAGTTTTTAGTCAATTTTTTATTATAAGGAAAAAAAAAGGAACAATTTAGTCATTTTTTAGCCCTCACACCTTTGTAGAATATGATATTATATTTATGATAGAAATCAATTTATACCCTAACAATTATTTTGCATGTTTAAAATTTGTATGAGTAATTCATAACTATTTTTTCAATTGATTTCATTTAAAATTATCTCAACATCATTTAAAATCAATATCTTTACCAAAACAGACGGAAATATTATCTCCTAATTATTTTAAAATAAGTAATAGAAATGGAAGAAATAAAGATGAAAAAATGATTATATTAATCAATTATGCTACCACCCATTTTACCGCAATACTTCTCAAAAGATTACATTAATAGGAATACGAATATGAAAAATATAATATAATAATATTTTTATATAATAATAATAAATAAATAGAAACTACAATTATAAAATAAAATAACTAAAAACATAAAATAACAAAAATCATGAAATTCAATAATATGAAAATTATTGAAAGTGAAATTCTCACCAATGTATGTGTGATTTTAAGATCCACCAAATGCTACTATTTATAGGCGAAGTGACAAGTAGGATGTGGGCTTACATGGACACCAAACATAAATAACTACAAGGCACATGGACAACATGAATGGTGACACATGACTTTTGGGACACTAAGCAATGAACATCTATTTTCTATTACAATATTCATAATACTCTCCCTTAAATGCCTATATATATATATGAAATGTCTTGTTAAAACCTTATTAGGAAAAACCCAATGAGAAAAACCCTAGTGAAGGAAAAAGAGTACATATTTCATATAATATATACTCCTAAAAAAATATAATATATTTACTCCCTTCATGAAAACATCACTTAAGATCTCTAAGACGCTGCATTCTAATGTTGTGCACCAATTTTTTAAAAGTTGCGATTGGTAATGCCTTTGTAAATAAGTCTGCCAGATTATCTTTCAAACAAATTTGTTGTACAATGATGTCGCCATTTTCTTCAAGATCACAAGTGTAGAAAAGCTTCGGTGAAATATGTTTTGTTCTGTATCCTTTAATATAGTCTCCTTTGATTTGGGCTATGTAAGCTGTGTTGTTCATATAATATTGTTGGAAGGTTTTTATTAGAAGACAAGCCACACATTTCACGAATGTGTTGAGTCATTGGCCTTAGCTAACCTCGTGAATTGCAAGAATTTCAGCATGATTTGAGGAGTGGCCGTTCTAGTCTGTTTCACCGATCGCCATGATATAGCAGTTCTTCCACATGTGAACAGATAACCTGTTTGAGATCTAGTTTTGTATGGATCAGATATCCAGAATTTGCATAACCAACTAGATCAAAATTTGATTTATTTAAATAAAACAAACTCATATCGATTGTTCCTTGGAGATAACGAAGTATATGCTTAATTTTGTTCCAATGTCCTTTTGTAGGAGAAGAACTATATCTAGCTAATAAATTTACTAAAAATGCAATATCTGGTCTTGTATTATTAGTAAGATACATAAGTGCACCAATTGCACTATGATATGGTAATTTAGAACCAATAAGTTGTTCATTATCTTCTCGAGCTCAAAATATATCTTTCTTTATATCCAATGAATAGATTTCCATTGGAATATTTAATGTATGTGCTTTGTCCATATAAAATCTTTTCAAAATTTTTCATGTATAAGTTGGTTGATGAATAAATATTCCATTTGCTAAATGCTCAATTTGAAAACCAAGGCAAAATTTTGTCTTTATGAGATCTTTCATCTCAAATTCTTTATTAAGATATTCTATTGCCTTTGAAAGCTCTTCAGGAGTTTCAATTATATTCAAGTTATCAACATATACAGTTATAATAGCAAATCCTGATTTTGATTTTTTTTATAAAAATACACGGACATATTGGATTATTTTGATATCTTTCTTTCAATAAATATCCACTCAGACGATTGTGCTACATTCATCCTAATTGTTTCAATCCATATAGTGATTTCTATAACTTTATTGAATATCACTCCCGAGAATGCTTAAATTTAACCAAGGATCATATCAGCATGCAGCGGAAGCAACAAGGATCAATAAACATTCTAATTCATTAAATTTGGCTATAAATAAATCATGCTCATATAATAATAAAAGGATTTCAAGACATACCTTTGTAGAACCACGTGGAACTCGAATTCAGCTGCAAATCTTCTCTAAAACTTCTTGTGAACCACCTCAAGGCCTTCTCTACTATTCTTTTGGAGCCTTAGATTGACTTGTGGGACTTAAAATAAGCTTGAATAAAGAGAATTTGGAGAACAAGCAGATTGCTACAGCTTGAAGAACACCTTCTTCAACTGCTTAAGCTTTTCAATAAAAACTCATGAATTGCATTAGTTGCATGTCTGATTTCCACTTCAATCTTCTCCATTTATTGTAGGACTATTATGCAATGAAGATTGTTGCATGAAGAGCAACTCTTGCAAGGAATTTTGACTCAAGAAGAAGGTGGGAAATAAATGAGTTACTCAAAGGAGAAAGTGGAGATCTTCCACTTTTTCCATTTTCACCTTTTCCAATTTTTTATTTTCAAATTGATATCCAAAATCAATTTTGTTTTCAAAATTGAAATTTTTTATTAATTATACAAAATTAATTCATTAATTAATTTTCTAATAAAATTAATAATAATTAATTAATTAAAAATTTTAATTAATTTAATATCAAATATTAAATTATTTTTACACAAATTCCATCATCATGAATTTCTATTCATGAATTTAATATTTAAATCATATTTAAATATTAGTTAATTCTTCACGCGTCATTATAATACATATAATTACTAATTCCCTTAATTCTAATTTGAAACTAATTTGAACATTTCAAATTAACTTATCATGCTACTCTAAAACTAATCCATTTACGAGCTAGTAGAGGGACCTCATGGACCTCTAGATCATGGGCTCCAACGATCCGAGATTAATTGGCTAAACTTTTTAGACCAAATTAACCTCCATTCGTTAACTAATCGGTCACTCCACTAAAGCCCATAGTTGCACTCCCCTCACTGTAGATATATTATGTCCACTCGATATAACCATGATTAGTAAGTTAATCCTTCACAGATTGTTCGTAATAACGACTAGGTGAAATGTCTATTTTACCCCGAGATTATCTCTTGTTCCTTAAGTCCCACTGATCCTTTAATGAACAATTGGTTTGTGATCCGATCAACAAACCGAGTCCCTCTCGGTCCAATGAGAGGGTGGGGCCCCTTGTTCAAGACCCGGAGTCAGCACTTAAGGGAACAACCTCTCTACTATCCCTGAAAGCGGGTAGGAGTGAATTCCATCTTGCACCCTATGTTCCCAGATATCTATCCGTTTCGACCCTTGAAATGGAAGTTTATTGAGCCGACGTTGCTGAGCCAACCCCACCTATGCAAATTCAAGGATAACCCCGAATATATAGGAGTTCATAGTTAGCTCAGGATTAAGGTCAAGTTACTTAGGTTATTGCTTTGAAATAGTCAATCTTAAACAGTAAACAATGTTATAAAGTAAGAGTGACTGATTTCGTGGTCCGATCTTGTACAAATCCAATGCACAGGATACCCCCATTCCTTATATCATAACATGTACGAATTAGGATCACATTGTCTGTAGCACTTTACAATTCCTTGTAACTACTACAGAGTAGGCCGCATCCAATGGTGTTACCAGAATAAGGCACCCAAATTTATTCATCTACTATAGATCATTTTGACTATTTACTCGAACCTGATCCACTTTTATGTCTCTACATAAAATTCAAGTACTCATGTAATAGTCATGAATCTTTTAATTTATTGGATTTATTTCTTAAAAAAAATAACCAATTCATATATTTAATAACAACTTATTGAATTTTTCAAAATGAGTTTTGTTGTTTACAAACCACAAATTTTTAGGACATAAAACCCAACAACTCCATTTTCAATCCCTCGTGGATATGATGATGAAGAAAAATCATAGCTTTTGCGTTGTCCTGGCTGGATGTCGTATTTTCTTCTTTAATAGTCTCCCCAAGATTCATAGCATCTAGGTGGATTTCGGCATCAAGTATCCATGATAAATAATTATTGTTGTTAATATCAAGGGCAAAAAATTCTAATTTTGTGAGATTTGTCATGACAGAACTATCATAAAATATCGTACTTATGTTAGA
Organism: Benincasa hispida; assembly: GCF_009727055.1. NCBI lineage: Eukaryota > Viridiplantae > Streptophyta > Magnoliopsida > Cucurbitales > Cucurbitaceae > Benincasa > Benincasa hispida. The sequence continues at coordinate 52,595,819 of NC_052351.1, forward strand.
AATTTAATAGATATTGAATATGCAAAATAACACTAAATTTATTAATTATAACGAAGAGGAAAAAACCGACATATCTTTAGGGCCTACCTTTAGTGGGGAAAGAAAAAGGAGCTCGTGTTGATAACATGTTATGAAATTGAGGAGCACAACGAGAATACATATATGAAAAATATAATATAATAATATTTTTATATAATAATACTAAATAAATAAAAACTAAAATTATAAATTAAAAAATATAATACTAAAAACATAAAATAACTAAAGTCATGAAATTGGATAATATGAAAATTATTGGAAGTGGAATTCTCACCAATGTATGTGTATTTTAAGATCCATCAAATGTCACTACTTACATGGACGCCAAGCGTGAATATATAAGGCATATGGAGAACATGAATGGTGACACATGACCTTTGGGACACTAAGCAATGTGCATCTATTTTCTATTACAATATTCATAATTGGGTGATAATTATATGCCTGGACAATTTTAAAATAAAATCCGCATAGAGAACATAGATTTAACTTTAAAAAGTTAGTATTATAATTGATACAATTATAAAAGTTTTAAACGACGAAAATAATTTTACTTTTTGGTCTCTATATTTCAAAATGTCCCGGTTTTACCATTGAGTTTTGAATTTACTTTTTATTTGGCCTCTAGATTTTAAAGTATTACATTTTTCTACTCAAATTCAAAGTTATTTAGCTTTCATTATTTAGTCTATAGATTTCAATATTTGACACCTTTATTCTCTAGTTTTTATTAATACTATCAAAGTCGTTTACTTTTAGTCAATTATTTAGTATAATTATGGATCGAAATTTTTTAATTAATTTAAATACTGAAAATTAATTTAATTTCTAATTAATTTAAATCTTTTAAATTAATTAATAAGCAATAATAAATGACTCAAAGTGAGTTTTTAGTGAACAATCAAGGTTAAAAGTACAAAACTATAAATTTAGGGACCAAATAGAAAAACAAAACTCAACAAAAGCTAGGGTAAATAAATGTAACATTTTAAAACATAGGGATCAAATAGAAATTAAAATTAAGTTTTAGGGATAAAACTAAAGTGTAGCAATCTAAAATTTAAACAGTAAATAAAAGTTTAAACATGCAATCGATGGACCAAAATAATATTTTTTTTAAAAAAAAATTAGTGATTTATTATTGTTATCATTATAATCTTAGCATATGAAGCAACTTTCTTTCTTCTCAACACTCAAATTAATTTCTTATAATTGTTATCGTTATAATCTCAGCATATGTCAAGCTTTTTTTATCAACTATAATTGTTATTTACAGATTTAGCAAAAGCATGATATATAATAATAATCAATGGACACGTCATATAAAAAGAGCAAGAAAGATTAGAAGGGAATACAATTGGAAAATGTCCATAAAATAAACTCATTTATGTGATTTATTAGATTTATCCCTATATTTTTAACATTAAGAAGAAACTGTGGTTATTTTGACGGAATCTAAAAATTATAAAATATTAGAAGGAGAGACGATTAAAATAGATAAAAGCTACATTAATTATTACAATTACCTCCCACACTATATTCTTTCTTTTCCATAAACTTGTAAACCTTAGGAGGATTACTTAAAATATCGTCAAAACACTTGTATAAAATGTAGGAGCAAGAACTCTTAATTGATGGGAACTAGTGATGTAAATTAGGGTGTTGATGAGGTACTTATAATGGTACTCGTCCGCTAGGAGTAGATGGTGTAGTAGGCGTGCTTCTAGGATACATCACAAAATTAAACTTAGATTGCTTCTTTAAAATAACGGAAGGAGCATGCGTTGGAGGGAGTGGATAGTCCGAAAATCTTTTATTCGGTCCATACGGAGGAATATGCATGCCTTTTGGTAATATTTCGAAATTGATCCCAGATTCCTTGTGTAAAATGACGGATGAGACATGCGGTGGAGGAGGTGGACTTTTTGAAATTCTTTGACTCGGCCCAGATGGAGGAATACGGTTTCCTTTTGGTAATATTCTGAAGTTGATCCTAGATTCCTTATATAAAATAATGGATGAGACGTGCAGTGGGGAGGTGGATTGTCTGATGTACTTTGACTCGGTCCAGATGGAGGAATACTTTCTTCTTTCGATAGAATTCCCAAGTTGAAAGGTGGAGCTAAGCCAGGTGTTCACTTGTGTTTTCCTAGTGAGAAATGAATATGTCTTTTTGGATGCTTTATATTTTGGTCGCTCAATTCGTTTTCGACAGTAGAGTCACTTTTAACCACTACAAAAACATTTTTAGGATCTGCTTGATAGATTGTACTATGCAACCCAAGAGAATAAAAGCACATGCTCCGGAAAACACATTAGAATAACTAATTGATACCATTTTTGTTGTGGGTTTGTCCATCTTTTTCTATTGCTTCCTTTTTATATATAACACTTCTTTCTCAATTGAAATTAAGGTAAAATATTGGTATAAAAGATATAAATAACATCTTTCGTTTTAGAGAAACAAATAAAACTCGTAATTTGTTAGAAATTTTATTGGTAAGAAACATTCACAATAAAAATAACAATCCAAAATTGACATCTTGTTTTTTAAGTTTTTAAACGATGATGTTTTCAAAGTTTTCAAAATCAATGTGTTGCCGTTATTTTCTTTTCCATTTTTTTTTAAAATTAAATATGTTAACCACTTGTTCGATATTTGTGTGACTAAATTTAATAAGAGTGAGAATCAACAAAAGTTGGAAAAATGATTTTTAATAAATTAATCTATAATCAACTTTATCAAACCCATAATGCGGCTAATTTTATTTCTATAACAATTACATTATATTTTCATTCATGTCGGTTAAAAACCACCATAAAATGAAAAGCAATTGAGAATGTAGGCAAAAACAGTTAGCTATATTTTCATTCGATAACAGCTACAAACTGCCATCGAATGTGGCTTTCATGACATTTTAAACTGTCATCGTCTATCATTTATCTATAAATTTTGGCAATATTTTTACAACACAGACGTGTTTTAACACATGTATCATAATTTTTCTCAATATTGCAATGTATTTTGGTGATCTCACGTATGTATTTAATATTTTGATTACAATTGGAATAATATTGGGATTTGGATTATAATATGATCTAATGTGACCAATTAGGCATACATTGGAGCTTCAAAGAAGTGATGTTGCACGCATTGAGAACAAGAGAGAACAAACATTGAGAAGTTATCTATGGCATCTAAACGCCCAAAATTCACGAAAATTTTATTTTGGTTATTAAATTGGTCGAATGTTATTCCAATACATGAAATTTGTTCTAAAGTGTCTTCTCCAATTGTTGTCTCCACCGAAATAGATCTTAATATTAATTTAGATAAATTCAAACGGAGACTAAAGTATTACATACTGTATTTTCTTTGAGGTCAAAATTTAGATTAAAATTAACTTTGACGACTAAATTTAAAATTTGTTGAAAGTATAGATTCTAAAATTGGAAAATTGAAATTATAAGGAATTAATTTCAAATATAAAGACAAAATTGATATTTTAACACATTTTTATTAATGATTAAGTCCTTTCTTTCAACTTTTAATCCTTGATTGTTTGCCCTAAAACTTTGACATATTTTCATTTTGGCAATCTAACTTGTAAGAACGCGAACCTAATATTTCAACTTCAATTAAACTTCATGAACTTTCCATGTTTTCTAATATTATTATTTAAATTTTTTATTAAAAAAACATGAATTCATCCTTTTAGGCTAAATTATAGTGAATTCTTTTAAACTTTCTATTTTACGTTAAAAAAAAATATCTCTAAATTTTCAAAAGTTTTGAAAAATACTTTTAAATTTTAAAAAAGAGTTAAAAAAACATACCGTTATCGTTAATTTCGATTGCAAAATGTTAGTTTTTTATTTCAAAAATAATCCTAAACTTCCAAATGTTTCAAATATGCCCTTAAACTTTATTTTTTTTTTAAAAAACCCTTAATTTTAGTATATGAAAAAAAATCATTAATACCCTATTGAAAAAATAACTCTAAAATTTTGAAAAGAAAAAAAAAAGGTTAAAAAAATTCTTCCGTTAGCATAGTAATCAATTTGTTTGAAGTTTTTGAGTTCAAGAGAACTAAATTTAAAACAAACAATATAGACATCCCCTCTCTCTCTCTCTTTTTTTCATTACTCTCGATTTTCTCCTAATTTTTTTAATTCTTATACCATTTTTCTCAGCAACCACAACTAAAACTAAAACAGTTAAAACAAAAAGTCTCACAAAATCTTACAAGGTCCCAAAACCAAAGTCTTCCCTTAAAACATACCAAAACGATAAATAGCAAAATACGAAAAAAAAAATGTATTATGCTTTTAACACACACTCAAGTACTAACGTACAATCTTGTTAAAACATTTAGGTTCTAAGATTCTTTGGTGCTTCAATTGTTCTCATATTTCTTATAATGGTTAGCATATCTTATGATATGAACCAGGACGCCCTTGTGTTACTTCTAGGATCAATCACACCCTCAAGACAAAAGCCAAAAAGCTACAGTTAGCATTGAATTCTCACATTCAAGTGGAGGCGAACTCAATTTAGGGGATTCAAGCAACAAAATTTGATCAGAAGTTTTATAATTGATTTCAGTTGATGCTACAAGATGAAACCGATTGAACATTGTTAATCTATTTTAATTTGTAACCATACCATAATTTTTTGGGTATTTTTATTATTGGACCCATTTATGTTTGATTTAGGATTTTAATTATTTTTGAGTTAGGGGTAGAATGGACTTCTTAAGTCCGTTTAGTTAAATAGAATTGGTTTAAAGAAGGAAACAAAAATACAGGTAGGTTTTGTTGTTTTGAGTTTTAGGGTTTTCTTTGAATAAAAATTTTCTGGTCGATGATAAAGTTTCATTACCACTTTTGTAATTCTTGAATCAGGGTTGAATGCCAAAAACTTTCAAGTAAGTGTGATCTTCTTGCTTGTAGAGTGTTTGAACTCTGAGTAGAAACTAGTTCTTCTTATCTCTTGGTCATCGATCGAAAGGTAATCCAAATCTAATCAATCTCTTTAGGTTTGTTGTCAAATTGATTAGAGTTTTAGAATTTGTTATTAGGGGTCCAACAATTTTCGAAGTCTATGATTTTCATATCATTTGATGAGTTTATTTTTTTTTATTAGGAATAGGGTCTCTGTTGGGTTGTTATTTTGATAAAAAAATGGATCAAAGTCTTAGGTTTAATTGATGGCTAAAATTAGAGTTTGAAATTGAATTGTAGAAAATGAAAATCCTTGGCGAAGGAAAGAAAAAAAGAAATTTTAAGAGGTTGTGTGAATTGGAAAGGGGAAGAAGAAAAAAAAATTGAAGAAGCGACTGACAGTGATTTGAGAAAGAATTTTTTTTACAAAAAGAAATCGAAGAGGCTGGCCCCAGACAGTAAATTAGAATAAAAAAAAAGTCAAGCAGGCACATCAATCAATTAGGTCAAATAGGCACGCCAAGTAAACAACTCAATTACATGAGTTTGAAGGAAGTTATTGAAATTCATAAGAAAAGATTAGTTGTTTCAAAAGTACATTTGTTTATTGAGGTTAAATTGGAGTATCGTAATTTTGTGTCTTGGATTGTTTTTTATTTCCTAACTCTTGTTTCCCTTTTATCATTGATTTGTCAAGTAGTTTGCCATATTTGTCCATCTTGCATAATTATTTGAATTTTGAATATTAGATTTTTAATTCTAGATCTCATGAACTTGTTGTTTCGTGTCCTAGTTTGTTGGATCTTGAACATTAGGTTCTTAATTTCTAGTTTTCGTTTTTTTTTTAATTCAACTGATTCTTTGCTTGAGTTTGACACTTTACGCTCATTCTTGCTTGGTTTGTTTTGCCTTGCTCTTCTGATCTTCATTGCAAAATTTTTGCTCATCACCCTATTGAGAGAGCTCATCTTTGTGAGAGAGCGCCTACATTGAAGAGTGTAAACACGAGTGAACATAACCTATCGAGTGAAACACGTGAAGAAGTGATTTATGAGGTCCACTTTCTTTCACTTTTTTTTTTTTTCTAGCAATGTTGGACAATGGAGGTGTTCGATAGGGACAGTTACAAGAAAGACTCAATGAGAGAGTCATGCGAAACTTAGAAGCCTTAGTTAATGCGAGACTGGATAGAATGGAACAAAGGCTTCAAGCTAGGAAAAGACCTCAAGTGAGAAGGCGAGTTGTAGATGTTCCTGAGGAGAAAGAAGACTCAAAGCAAAATGAATTTGACCTTGACCCTACTATAGTTGGGCCTAATAGAGGGGCGTGACATGGGTTGAGTGGAAGTGAGGGTTTTCACAATAAAAGACTGCAAGGTAGAAGAGAACACCACTATGGAGATCAAGGTTTTGGAAACATTAAAGTTAAATTTCCAAAATTTTATAGTAGGATTGATCCTGAAGACTTTTTCTAATGGGAACATGAGACAGAACATATTTTTCGTGGTAACGAACTCTCTGAAGAAAAAAAGATAACTACCTCTATAACATATTTTAATGGGTATGCACAAACATGGTGGCATAAGGTATGTTCTAAAGAGAAGAAGACGCCAAGAAGGTCCCGTGCAAACATGGCTAGAATTGAGAGAGCACATGAAGAGGCAGTTTGTGCCAAAACATTACTTGAGAGGTTGTACACAAAGATTTCAAGTTTTATGCCAAGGGAGTAAGAGTGTAGAAGATTATTTCAAGGAGATGAAGATGTTAATGGAGAGATTGGAGATAGATGAGGATTAAGAGAACACTATGGCCAGATTTCTTCATGGATTAAATATTGATGTGATTGATCTTGTTGAATTTCAAGCGTACGAGGATATGGAGAAATTAGTGAAACTTGCAATGAAGGTTGAAAAGCAATTTCAGAGGTGCAAATCAAGGTACACTTCTAAAAAAATTTCCAATTCAACTTCTTGGAAATAGGGTGACAAATCCACACTCTAGATTTAAATCCAAGATAGGAAGTAATAAACCTAAAGATAAGAGGAAATCCTCATCGAAAACAAAACCAAAGGTGGAGGCACTCACTAGTAGAAATAGAAACCTTAAGTATTGGAAATGTCAAGGAGTGGGACACATAAATCGAGAATGTCCTAATAAGAGGACAATGATTCTTTGAGAAAGAGAGATAGTCACTGATGTGAGTGAAGATAATGAAAAGATTGAAAAATTAATGAGTGACCAAGAAGGAGAATAAGAAGTGGAAGATACTTCACAGTTATTGCTCATCACTAGAAAGGCCTTAAGTACACATATGAAGGAGGATGATTTGGAGAATCAGAGAGAAAATCTTTTTCATACACGTTGCCTTGTACAAACCGCACTATGTAGTGTAGTGATTAACAACGGGAGCTGTACGAATGTGATGAGCTCTAGTTTGATCTTGCAATTAGACTTGGATACTACACCTCATCCATAACCTTACAAACTATAGTGTCTTAATGATTATGGGAAACTTAGGGTGACTAAGCAGGTAAAGGTTCCTTTTATCATAGGGAGATACAAGGATGAAGTATTGTGTGATTTGGTGCCCCTGCAAGCAGGTGACATACTCTTTGGTAGGCCTTAGAAATTTTATAGGAAGGTTATCTATGATGGTTTTTTTTAACCATTACACTTTCACGCACAATGGTAGGAAAACTGTACTTGTACTATATCTCCCCAAAGAAATGTATATTGATAAAGATAAGTTAGAAAAAAAAAAAAAAAAGAAGAAAAGAAGAGGTTGCAACAAAAGCAAAAGAAAAAAGGAAAAGAAAAAAGGAAAAGAAAAAGAGAGCTTGAGAGAAAATGAGGGATTGAGAAAAGAAAAAGAAAGTTTGAGAGAAAATGAGCGACAGAGAGAAAAACGAGATCATAGTGTGACTTAGAGAGAAAAAAAGAGAGAAAACTAGCACGTTGGAGTGCTAAATCTTGTGATATAAGGAAGGCTATATTCTCAAAAGAGCCATACTCATGGTTACATTTAAAGAAGCTTGTTTGCTAACCAAGGACCTTGACTCCTCTTTACCTAGTATTTTTGTATCTCTTTTCAAGAAATTCAAGGAAGTATTTCCCGAGGAGTTACCTAAGGAGCTATCACCCTTGAGGGGCATTCAATATAAGATGACTTTATTCCAGTGCCCAAATTCCAAATCGACAACCTACCAGACCAATCCACAAGAGGCCAAAAAGATACAGAAGTAAGTAGATGAGTTGCTTGCACACGGATATGTAAGTGAAAGTTTAAGACCTTATAGTGTTCTAGTCTTACTTGTACCTAAGAAAGTTGGATCTTGGAGAATGTGTGTTGATTGTAGGGTTGTTGATAAAATTACAATTAAGTATAAACATTATATCCCTAAGTTGGATGATATGCTAAATGAGTTGTATGGTTATAGCTTGTTTACAAAAACATACTTAAAATCTGGATATCATCAAATTAGGATGAATTTTGGAGATGGATGGAAAACTGCTTTTAAAACTAGGCATGGTTTATATGAATTGTTAGTTATGTCTTTTGGCTTAACTATTGTACCTAGTACTTTTATGAGACTTATGAACGATGTACTACATGAATTTTGAAGAAAGTTTGTAGTGGTTTATTTTGATGACATCCTAATATACTATAAGACACTAGACGATTATGTGATGCATGTTAGATGTGTTTTGATTGCAATTAAAATGGAAAAGCTTTATGCTAATATGAAAAAGTGTTATTTTTGCATGGAAAAGGTAAACTTCCTAGGTTTTGTAGTTTCAAAACATGGAGAGGAAGTTGATTATGAGAAGGTTAAAACAATTAGGGAGTGGCCTACACCTAAAAATGCTAGTGAAATTAGGAGTTTTCATGAGCTAGCTAGTTTCTATAGAAGGTTTATAGAGATCTTAGTTCCATAGTTGCACCATTTAATGAACTTATAAAGGAAAATGTAAAGTTTGAGCAGGGACAAGCACAAGAACATCTACACAAGAACATCTCATTAGAGTTTTCATGAGCTAGCTAGATTTGAAAGATAAGCTATGTAATGTGCATTTACTTGCCTTGCCTAATTTTGAGCTAACATTTGAAATTGAGTCTGATGCCAGTGGTACAGGAATTGAGGTTGTTTTAATGTAGGATAAAAAACCATTGATGTATTTTTAATGAGAAGTTGAATGGAGCATCTTGAAATATTTTACATAAGGAGCTTTATGCCTTAGTTAGAAAGTACTATAAATGTGGCAACAATACTTGTGGCCAAAGGAGTTTGCTATTCTTACTGATCACCAAAGCTTACAACACTTGGAATGCCAACAAAAACTGAATTGAAGACATGCAAAATGGATGGAGTTCATTGAAACTTTTGCTTATGTGATACGATATAAGAAAGGTAAGGAAAATGTAATTGCTCATGCGCTATCTAGGAGGTATATCTTGCTAAACGCCCTTCACACTAGGTTGCTTGGTTTTGAACATATTAAGATATTCTATTCATAAGACACTTATTTTTTTTACCTATTGTTGAAAATCTGAAGCAAAAAAGTTTTGTGCCTGATTATATGATGTTTTATGAGTTTCTGTTTAGTAAGAATAAGCTTTGCATTCCCACTTGTTCTATTCATAAGTTATTAGCTAAAGAAGCGAGGTTTAATGAGACATTTTGGGGTCACTAGGTCATATGACATGTTGAGTGAACATTTTTATTGGCCTAAAATAAGGCGTGATGTACATAAAGAGTGTGAAAGATGCATTGCAGGTAGGGAAGTCAAGTTTAAGTCAAGATCCCGTGGTCTATATTTACCTTTACCAACTCCTAGTGAATCGTGGTTAGATATTTCAATGGATTTTGTGCTTGGATTACCTCAATCTAGGAGAGGAAAGGATAACATTTTTGTTGTAATTGTCAGGTTTAGTGAAATGGCACATTTCATTGTATGTAATAAAACTAATAATGCTAAACATATAGCTGACTTGTTCTTTAAGGATCTAGTTAAATTTCATGGCATTCCTAGAAGCATTGTTAGTGAAAGAGGTGTAAAATTTTTAAGTCATTTTTTGGAAAGTGCTTTGTGGAAAGCTTGGTACTGATTTAGTTTACTCCACTACGCATGCTGAGACTGATGGACAAAATGAGGTAGGTCAATAGGACAATAATGACTATGCTTAGAGTTGTAATAGATGGAAACACAAAAATTTAGGAGGATTTTCTACCATTTATTGAATTTGCATACAACAGGGTTGTTCATAGTACTAAATGTACATTATTTGAGATTATATACGGATTTAACCTTTTATCACCTATTGATTTGTTGTTTTTGCCTTCTAACGAGGTTGTGAATTTTTAAGCTAATGAGAAGGCCATTGTCATTCGAGAGCTATATAAAGAGGTTAAAGAAAGGATTGAAAAGCAAAATGGGAAGGTAATGGTAATGGAGAGGGCTAACCAACATCAAAAGCCTATGATATTTTAGGGAGGGAGTTGGGTTTAGGTCCACCTTCGGATGGAAAGATTTCCACATTAGTAAGATTCTAAGTTAAATCAAAGGAGATGGACCTTTTTAAGTTATGAAGAAAATCGATGACAATGCTTACCAGATTGATCCTGAAGGTAAATATGGTGTGATTGCTACTTTTAAGATTTACTTAACTCTTTTTGATGTAGATAATTAACTTGATTTGAAGATGAATCATTTAAAGGAGGGAGAAGATAGGGGTGAATATTAGTCGGACGGGGTCAGAGTTGGATAAAAATCGCCACCGGCCATCGAACTCATGAGTTTTATCAGGAGATTTTCGGCAGTTTTAGAGATAGGGTAAACACCGGCCATTGAGCACCTAGATTTGATCGATTTGTTTTGGCAATGAGCTTGAGGATAAGAACATTTATTTGTAAAGAAATAAAAACAGAATATAGAGAGGACAAGAAAGAGAAGAGAATAGAAGAAATGGAGAAGAAAACGAAGGAGATGAAGAAACGACAGAAATGGAAAAAAAATTAAGAGAGAGGAAGAAGAAGAGAAAGAAAATAAAAGATAAGAAAAAACTAAATAACTAAATAAATAATAAAATATATATTTTATTTATTTAATAGGTAATGATTTATTACCTATTGTAATAGGTAATCATTACCTATTAAACAATATTTGAAAATTAGGAACCCAAATGTTGGACCTTTAATATCAAATTCTAAAACTCCTAATCAATTAGACAACAAACCGAAAGATTAGATTTGGATTACCTTTTGATCGATGACCAACAGATAAGGAGAACTAGTTCCTTGCTCCAAGTTCGAACACCCCACAAGCAAGATGATTAGACTTAAATGTTCTTGGTATTCCCCGACGTACCCCCTGGTCGGTATCGATTTTTCTCCCAAAAAATAAAACCCTGACGTATCCTGACCGACTCAGCCCGAAAATCGCTCACGTGCATATATATTTAAAAAATGTTATTTAATAGGTAACGTAATCCAACTCTAATCCTTCCCTTTGGGTTTGTTGTCTAATTGATTAGGAGTTTTAGAATTTGATATTAGGGGTCCAACATTTGGGTTCCTAATTTTCAAATCGTAGGGCTTTCATATCACCTTAATTGAAGCGAGTAGATTTATTTATTATTATTATTATTTAAATTAAAGGGTATTTTTAAAACTTTTTAAAGTTTATGGTATTTTAAATTTTATGCGAAACAGTAAAATAGTATAAGTAGTAATAGTTTAATTGGGATGCAAACTATTTTACTCTAAGTTATAGTAGGTTATGTTTATGATACATGTAACTAAAGTCAGTGTTTAGTTCTTTGGACAATTTTTTAATCTTTTTTGTAATTACATTTTAGGGTTGTTTTCAAATATAGAAAAATTAACCAAAATATTTATAAATAATATAGCAAAATTTCACCGTCTATCTTCGATAGACGGCGATAGACTAGTATTTGTGTCTATCTGCGTCATGATAGACACAGATTGTAGTCTATCACGATAGACCGTGATATTTTACTATTATTCATAAATACTTTCAGCAGTTTTGTCATTTAAAATCATTTTCCTATATTTTATATACTTTAATTTAATAAATGAATTTTATTGCATTTTCTTTATGCTTTATTAGAATTATACCAGAACTGAAAAAGAAAAACAAAAAAAAAAATGCCAAAGTTGAATTTTTTTTTTTCCAATTTTGTTGTAATTACATTTTTTATAATTAAATTTAAGAAAAAAAATTAAATAAACTTTTTATACATATTTTTTTATATCTATATCAAAGCTACCAATAAAATGTCAAACTTGAAATTTTTTCGATTTTCTTTTGTAATTATTCTTTGTTATACTTCAATTTAATAAAGGAAATTGATTAGATTTTTTTATACTCCATTTTTTATAACTATATTAAATTTTCTATTAAAAAAATTAATTATTTTAAATGACAAAAATGTTGTAAATATTTTTAAATATACCAAAATATCATTATCTATCACTGGTAGACATTGATAGATATTGATAGTATCAGTGTTAGTGATAAATACTGATAAACATCTATGAGTGTTAGTGATAGACACTGAGATATCTATTGTCATCCATAAACAATGAGTTGTACTTGTAAATAAGTTTGCTCATTTTACTATATTTAAAAACAACTCTATCCTTTAGGGAAAATTGATAATGATATTATTATTTAACCAAATTTGATTAAAAAAAACCTTGAGTGACTAAAATATTTAAGATTTATTAAATGTACCTGGAATTATAATTATAATAGAATGGAAACTTAAAATGGTATTTCATTTATGTTTTATCAATATGATAAAAAAACCATACATCAATTCTATACTTTTATATTTGTATGTTAGTGATATATATTTTATCCTTGATATAAAATCAAAGATATACAAGTAATATATATTTTCTCTTTCTCTTTAATTTATTAATATTATTTTTTTAATTTAACAATATGTGGAATCATTCGAACCTCCTTGAATATGACCATTTATGCACAACCTCAAGTTAACATAAAAACAATATCTCAATGATATACTTTATTACGTTATCAATGATATACTTTACCACGTAAACGTGATGTATCAATGATATATACTCTTATGTATCAATTAATTATCTTTCTTCTCATGTTTTCTAAATTTTATCTATTTTATTATCTTACTAACCAATCAACTTGAATATGTACTTTAAAATTTAAACCAAAACTAAAATATTAAATAATTTGCACAAAGCAGATAGGAAAGGGTTTGAGGAGTGGTGACCATTTTCAATTAGAAGAAAAATGTCAAAATGTCAATAAGTTTGAACTTGAATTTGAATATTCAAAAGGGAAAAGTTATGTTCGAAGAAACCTTGAAAGAGGGAATATATATATATTTCGAGACTGGCATTTGAGTGGCATAAGGTCTCTACACTCAAAATAATGATGATTAGTCATAAAATAAATAGTGATGATTATAAAATAATAATAATAATAAGTCAAACGATTTAAACACATTGAAGAAAGCTCTAAAAAAAAGTCAAATAAATGCCGATTAAGAACTTTTTTAGTTCTATATATCTCGGTGTGATTTTGAACTTCCGACTTTCAAGAATATATGTCTTTATTACTAACTTATATTCAATTTGGTTAGTTTAGAGCATTGAAGATAGTAAACTATTTAGAGAAGAATACGAACTTACTTTTCATGGAGTTATGATGATGTATTTTATGAAGGGGTATACTTAAAGTTTCTCTTGTTCTATTTTGAATTAGATTATATTCAAAAAAGAAAAATTGGGCCAACTGTACCCTTCAAAAAGCAGATTTTGCAATGGAATAGGATGCCAAGAACTCGGTTAGAACACTTGACCTCATTGCCTTCCTCCCAAGTTTGGTTGGATCTTGGGTTGGCCTTTAAGGTTCGAATTTTTGTTCATTACTAATTTGGATTGATCTTGACTTGGTTTATCTTCAATTTTACACACCGCACCGTTTTCCATTCTCAATTTGTCCAAACTCACCTCTAACATCACCAATCTTGAATTTTTCTTTCCTTTTTTTTCTTTGATGTTTTTTTTTCCAACAACCACCAACCTGGAATTTGATTTTAAAATTTTTCTTAAAGAAAAGGTTATCGTTAAGGATAGGTTAAGAACCCTTCAAATAATAATATAAAAAGGGTCGAGGTTAGCATTATATTTGAGAATTGAGTGACATTGAGTCTTGGAACAAAAAAAATTAATTGAAAAAAATACAAAAAGCGGAAAACGTATAAGAAAAGAAAAACTCTCAAAAAAGTCAATATTAAATGCCACCTAATATCAATTTTTTTTTTTAAGAATCTGTCATTTTTATTTTTTTATTTTACGTGGATAACATCTATCCATGTCTCAAACACTAGAGAGACGAGAGAGACTAACGTTATATAGACTTATTTTATAAGTTCAATCCTCCATTTACGTCATTTTTATACTAAAGAAACCTAACTTTGGTGTACAAGTTTGAAATCTTAAGTCTCACAATATTAAGTCTGGGGTTTAGTTGGGGGTTTAGATAATATGAGTTTAAGAAAATTGTGTTTGGAAAATTGTGTTTGGAGTACAAGTTTTGGAAGTTTGGGTTTAAGAAACCTTTATTTGGAGTGCAGGCTTATGAAGCCTAAGAGGGAAGTGTAATTTATAAATCTAGAGTTTGTGTATTGTGTTTAATCAGTGGTTAGCTTTATTAGTTAAAACTTATCATCTTAATTATTTTAATATAATTAAGTTTAAAATAAACTAAAAAAAAATAGAAGAATATTTGTTTGTTTTTTTTTAAAAGAATTGAAATAGAGATGGACTAAATTTATAATTCTATAGAATTTATTGTTTTAGTAGTTTGATATTTTTATTTTACTATGTCTTAAGATAAAACTTCATAGATTTTTGTCACTTTAACTAATTTGAAAATGATAGAATTTTTTCATCGTAGTATGCTAACTTCAAATTAAAATAAACTAGTAATTTAGTCTTAAATTCAGTTATTGAAAAATTATCATATTTTTTTTATCAAATTACATTCAAGGCATAAAAAAAATCATAAAGTTTGAGTTTTAATTTTTATTTGGCACTAAGTTGTTACCAACATTTTAATCCTTTATATGTTTAAAAAATAATTTTAAATCTTCGAGTTCATTAAATTGACCAACAGAAAAAAAATGAAAATGTTCAATTAAATTCGGACTTTCTATACATATAGCCTAAAAAAACATATCTAATTATATAATTTTAGTCTTGTGAGCTATTATTTTACACAAAAATATGGCCTAATTTACCTTTTTTTTAGCTCTCAGCATGTAAGGGAAGTTTATTGTGGTTGCAAACTTTTTAAAAGAGATTCCTTTTTAGAACCTATATAAGAAATGAAATATCTCCAAAAATCAGAAAATTGTTGCCCTCATAAATAAAAAACAATAATCGGCAAGAAGCTATGAACGAGAAAACAAGGTATATTCGATATATATAGCACTATATATTTTAATTTTCTATAAATAAATCAGTATATATTTGATAAGTGCATGAACAATAAAATTTTATATTTTACATATATTTACATTTTAAAGTATATTTGTTAACATGCTAAAAAATAAACCATGATATATGCGAAAAATATTTACATTTTTCACTATATTACCAGTATATTCGGCATATACTTGAAATCTCATAAATAGGTGATCGGTTTTCCACTTGAAAAATTAGAAAATAAATAAAATCTCCTAAAATGTAAAAATATTAATTTTGAACAAAGAAGGGAAGAGAGAGAATTAAAAAAGAAGATAATCTAATAATAATAACAACTACAGAAAACCCAAAAGAAAAAATAATTAGAAGATAAATAGTGTATTTTAAAAAATATTATTGTTAAACTAAGGGTCTCTTTGGAATGACTTAGGAAAAAGTTCACGGGTGGGGTCGCCAGACTTGGTGACCGAAGGTTCGCCTGTGACAGTCGTCAGAGGTGGTAGTTGGAGTTGGTCAGCAGCGGTCACTGGAGGTGGTCTCGAAAGTTGATTAGTGAAATTAAATTAGGAAAAAAAAGAAAAGAAAGTATCACATGGATTTGAATGTTATTTACTATTTCAAAACCATGGGTAAAGGGTGTAGGAAACCAACGTCCTAGATCCTTGCTTCAAACAAGGGTTGGGCTTAGGTTGCTAACCCATCCAATTCCAACCCTTGAAATAAATACCCCTTAGATATTTGATCCTTTTAGTCGGGAATATATTTCACGTGAGCTTTTACTAAACCTATATATATATACTAGCTTTTAGTACATGCTTTGCACGTAGTATTTCAATTTTATTTGATCAAATATTGAATTTAGGTCTTTTTGTGAATTCGTCCTAATGTTTTGTTGTTTGTGTTCTTTTAAAGAAGCATCATCAACAATAAAATAACAATAAAAAATAATGAAAAAGGAGAAAGATAAGACTTTTATTTTTTAAAAAAGTAAAATTTATGTCTTTCCATTATGTCAAAGACTCTAGGATCAACAAATTATGATGAAAGAAAAAATAAACGGATACATATGAAACTCGGTTTTTGTGATCAAATGGATAGAGAACAAATCGTTTTCAAATGTGATATATTGTTATCTATAAATTATTATTTAGGGGCGTTTGATAAATGGGTATAGATTGTTGGGTTGGGTAGGTATTTATTACCAATGTTTGTTAAGCCCATAAAGAAAAACGATGAGTTATTAAACCCACCGTTTTTACCCACTCAATACTAACCCTAAAAACTAGTTATATTTTCATTTACTTCTCTCTTCCCTCATCTTTTGCTGTTTGGATTCTCCCCTAGGATTCTCTGATTTTTTTTTTTTTTTTTTTTTTTTTTTTTTTTTTTTTTTTTTTTTTTTTTTTTTTTTTTTTTTTTTTTTTTAATTATCGTCAAACCTTTGGAATGTCACTTTCCAAAGTTTCTCCATGGTGGTTGCCATTGCTAACAATTTCTTAATTCCTTTCATCAAACGCCGAATCCCCCCGGAATCTTCTAGTGTTTTTTATGCCATTTTTCCTTCTCTCTTCTTTCGACACCTCGATGTTTAGTTTTTCCATCATCTTCTCTTTTCTCCCGCGGTTCAGTTTCTTCCCTCATCTTATCTCTTATTTCATCGTCCCTCTTTCTTCTTCCATTTTCTTTCTGTTGCTTTTTTTTTTTTTTTTGTTCTATTTTTCGAATTCTTACCTCATGTTTTTATATTTATCTTGTCCTTTATTTACATCTATTTTCTTTATACATCCTAATTTGATTTTCATTTCAAATTTGGTAGCTAATTTAATAGATTTTTTTGTGTTATATTACATAAATATTTTTTTCCAGTTCATTTAAAATTGTTTTCAGCTTACTTTTTAGTTTCACAAAAATTTGATATGATGATTTGGTTCATTGTTTTTGTTGGATTTCTTCCAAGGACCGATCTATCTGACATTATGTTCTATCTAAGGCCCTAACTGTTTTATATGAAGATTTATTCTACTGTCATATTTGTATTTACTCTGGCTGAACCACCTAACTGCAGTGTACTTGACTTTATTTAAACTTGAGTTGACATTCGTTTTTATTAATTTTACTTTTTAATTAATGAGGTTAGGTGCCCTTAAATATACCCAATTCTCTCCAACAACCACCTCTTTCTCCCTCTTCTATTTATAGATTATTTCTCCCCTCATTCTTTTCATATTTCTCCATTTTCTCTTATATAGTGTGTTGGTGTTGAACGTTAAAAAAATGTATGTTGCCGTTCGTTACTCCTTAGTTCAATTTATTTTATTTTATTTCTAATCTAGCTATCATTATTTTGTGTTTCTTGTAGGACCCAAACTAATTGTGCAAATCATTCCTAATTAGTTTGAGGTTTGTTATTTTGACGTTCGAAGTATCTCCCTTTTTTACTGAAATTGGGGACTTATTTTTATTTTTATTTTTTATAGAAATATGTTATTTGTTAATTGTTATTCACATTTTTTTGGGCATACTAGTTCACAGATTTTTTATTAATTGTTGGCGACATTATATTTTTTAATCTGATACTTCTCAATTTTTTGGTAAATTATTGGTGAAATAGTACAGTTATGTAATTTATTTTCATCTAATAATACGTTCATTTCAATTTTTTTTTTCAGCTTCAATAAGAACCTATTCTATACATTTTTTTGTGTTATTATCAAGTTGGTTTCAGGATTAATTTTAATACGTCTTACTGTCGTTTCACAATCAAAATTGAAACTTAACATTCTTTTTGAAATTATGTAATTGTAATGAAATGGTGGTATTAATATTATAACCAATGTTTACTTTTTGAAAAATATACTTTATAATCGGTGACATAAGAATTAAAAAAAAAAATACACATCAATATTCATACAATTGGTTCACCAAGTTTTGAAAGTATGAAAAAATGCAGATATTTTCTATATACATCGTTTTAGCACATCTTTCGGTGAGCTGTCCTAGGAACTAGGAGTATGACAACAACGTTTTTAGAAGCTGATACAAATTATTCATAAGCCAATTTAGGGGGAAAAAAACCCACTAAGCCTTTAAAAGGACTTAACTAAAATACCATTAACCCTATCCGTAGGGAAGAAAAAATCCACAAAACCCTTGAAAACATGTATTTTTAGATTATTATAGGTACATTGGGAAATAACACCATAAAACTTAACTATAACCCAATATGGCCAGTACCGACGTTTGACATCGTTTGCTATTCTTTCTTAATCATAAAACATAATCTGCCAAATACCTTACCCTTTCAGGAACAACTTGTGTATCCCTTTTCTCTATAAAGATGGATACTGTTGAAGACCTCTTTTCGATCATGAGAATTATTCGCAATCTCAAATACAGTTGTTCATAATACTAACCATGTTATTGAACAACTGCCGAAGGATAGAGAGACAACTGACATATGCTAGGCACTGCATTAGGCAGTTGACCTTCTTCCACCTCATTTACGAGAGTGACTTGGCATGTTGTGAAAGCACCTGAATGAATAGACATATCTTTACGATTCTATGTAATATGCTACGGTCGACTGGTTGTTTGGAACCAACAAGATGTGTGGACGTCGAAGAGATGGTTGTGATATTCCTACACATTCTTGCACACGATGTCAAGAATCGAGTGGTACGCCGAAGCTTTTCGAGTTCTGGTAAGATAGTTTCGAGATATTTCAACGTAGTTCTTAGGGCAGTCTTACAACTTTACATTGTTTTGTTGAAAAAAGACCAGAACCGATCACAAATAGATGCACCGATGGAAGATGGAAGTGGTTTTAGGTACAAAAAGTACTCAGTTTTTTTGTATGAATACATCATAAATATGCATGTTACGATAGATTTTTTAAAATTCATTCTGATCACTTGAGAGAAACAGGATTTTCCAAGTGCGTTAGACGACACATACATTAAAGTGAATGTTAATGTCGTCGATCGACCTCGATATAGGACGAGAAAAGGAAATATTGCCACAAACGTTCTTGCAGTAAGTGATCAAAATGGGGAGTTTGTCTTCGTTTTGCCAGGGTAGGAAGTGTTTGCAGTCGATTCAAGGGTTCTTAGGGATGCAGTTTCACGATCATATGGATTGAGGGTTTCAAAGGGTATTATACTAACCATATACCTTATTTTAATAGGTGTACATGCCGCAACACATGTGCATGACATTTCGAAACATTTATAGGATACTATTACCTATGTGATGCTGGATACCCTAACGCTGAAGAATTCTTGGCACCGTACAGAGGGGAACGATACCATCTCTCTGATTGGTGTGGAGCAGGAAACGCATCGACAACTGCAAGAGAATTTTTCAACATGAAACATTCTTCAACAAGGAATGTTATCGAGCGAGCGTTTGGGTTCTTAAAGGGGAAGTGGGTTATTCTTAGGAGAAAATCATTCAACCCAATACAAGTCCAATGTCGAACAATAACTGTATATTTCCTTATTCACAACTTGATCACAAGGGAGATGGGAATTGGTGCAATGCTTGACATGCCCGATGAGAAGAATTCTGCATCAGTTAGTCTTGATGGGGATCATATTGAATTTGTTGAATCATTGGAGGAATGGACTAAGTTTACGGATGATTTGGCGGTCAAAATATTTACTCAATGGCAGAGAGTCTGATTATTCGATGTTCTTTGCTTACTTTTCTTTTACTACTAAATGGAATTTAATTATGGAACATTTCAAGTATGTTGTGAAAATGTTTTGTACCAAGACTCTGTGTGAACAAGTTAAATTGGAGCATATGATTTTAGCAGTTTATTCTTCGTTTGTGCATGTGTTTAATTTATAGTATCTTTTCATTCAACAAATGTATGTATGCAGCATAATGGCATGTAATGGCAAGAGGTCTAAACACGTATGATCGAAGATAGAGGATGCTAAGTTGGTGGAAGCCCTATTGTATTTGGTGGAGTCCGATTGGAGGTCCACAATGGGACGTTTCGACCAGGATACCTACAACACTTGGAGCGAATTCTGCATGAGAAATTGCCCGGGTGTGCATTGAATCTGCACACCATTGAGTGCAAGGTGAAGAGTCTGAAGAAATAATACAACACAATATCAGAGATGTTAAGTCAGTTGGGGTTCAGCTGGAACGAGGAGTTCAAATGTGTCCAGGTCAAGAGGGAGTTTTTGATCTTTGGGTTCGGGTAAGATTCTAGAAAAAAAATGTACGGGTACGTGTTATAATATGAGTATTAATAATGTGTATGTGTATCAATGCAGAGCATCCCAATACAGGGATGAGGAACAAGCCATTCCCCCATCACGATGACCTCTCCACCGTATTTGGGAAAGACAGAGCAATAGGACAATCAAGTGAGGACCCATACGTGATGGCGACGAATGCATTCAGAGAGTTTGAAGATGCATTCACACACCTGAGGTTCGCTAAATAGAATCACTGCTAAATCAAGATGGAATAGATGATGAGCCAGTAGAGTAATCTATAGGTAGAGCGAGTGTACCTGCCCAGTCATCTCGAGGCAATAAGAGGAAGAGGCCATAATTCCAAGCTGAAATGATCGATATCATGAGATCGACTGTTGAAATGCAGAACACACACATGGGTAGACTTGCATCGTGGCAGAAGAAGAAGTATGAGCTGGAGTTCAGGCGTCGGAAGGAAGTAGTAAATGCCATATACAACATTGATGGCCTGGATGAGGATGATTAGGTCACCTTTATTGACCTTCTTGTCACAAACATTCAGAAGACAGATTACTTCCTTGCAGTACCAGAACAGGCACGGACGAGGTACTGCCTCTGTCTACTAGAAAGAAACATGTAAACTAACCACTGATATTTGAACCAGTATCCCTGTATTTTGTTTATAGTTCTTTTGGATAACAGCAAATGGACAATGGACTGTCATGTCGAAAAGAATGATAAATTTTGCATACGTCAAGAGATGTAATTTTTGTGTTTCACTATAAGAAATTCGGGCTTTAATGTCGGTTGGAAAAAGTGAAATCGGATGTATAATGTCGGTTTAAAAAAAATGGATCTTTAATGTCAGTTTTAAACCGACATTGAAGATGGGCTTTAATGTCGGTTTTTTTCTTATTTTATTAAATAATATATCCCTAAATCACGCACCCCTTCTCTTCTTTACGCCCAAACCCTTCTCTGTCGCGCCATCACTAAACCTTACCTCACCCAATCCCTAAACTTTTCCCTCACTGTCCGTTGATCGTTATCAGCTTTCTTCCCTCGCCGTCCGTGGATCGTTCTTCACGCCATCGATCGTTCACGCAATTTAGGTATTTTGATATTTTGATACTCTCAATGGATAAATTAGAAACACCAATTTTTTTATGGTATGATTTAGGTCAAAAATCTAAATCATAAAAATCTGTACATTGTATTCTTCGATAACATTGTATTCTTTGATTAGGTATTTTTTCAAACGCCATCGATCGTTCTTCCCTCTACATTGTATTCTTCGACAATGAAGTGACTATCAAAGATTGGGGAATATCAGGAAAAACAGAGATAGAAAAATGGTGACTGGGAGTGGGGAAGCTTACTCCCTAAATAATTCTCACCCTTGACTGGGAGTGACTACTTTCCTTGAAAATAAACCTTTGCAGTTTTACCTGATTTTATGAGCATGACTTGTTTTTAGAGTAATTAAATTATAGTTTTGATGACAGTTCCATATCACTGATTCATGGGCATTTATGGTACTTTTAATATTATGATTCGTTGGAAATTTATATCAAAAATTAATATTATGATTCATGGGCTTTTATGGTACTTTTAAATTGTAGTTTTGAAGTATTTATATTTAGCTAGTGTTTTTAAATTATTTAGTGGATTGAAAACATGGCAAACCAAGCATGATCTCCAACACTATTGGTCTTCTCCAAAATAGAAACCTGTAAAGGTAAATTTGTATTCATTTTTTAACAATTTATGTTCATTCGACTTCTTTATAACAATTTAACAATTGTTTTCAACTTCTTTATATGCAGTGCCCTCGTCAATTAGATTCTGTAGGATGCTGGTACTATGTGCAAAAGTATATACACGAAATAGTGCATAATCCTACTACTCCCATTACTAGCCTCGTACGTAACTCATTTATTTTTTATATAGTGCTAGCTTTAATTTAATAAATGGACGTAAACTTATGTAGAATTTATCTTCTTTTTTTTCCTTTTTGTTGTTCAATACAAAAGATGCATATACGCAAGGAGAGATCGACGTAATTCGGACCAATGGGCAAATTTTGTTGGCCGATTGTATAAGGATGTAATTCTTGTTTTTTGTCTCAATAGAATGTAAATGCTAGCTTAGAATGAATGTAAATTTATCTAACCATGATATTTGTGAATGGAATTAGTACTAATATGATATTTGTGAATGAGAGAAATGATGGCTTTTGATGTAAGTATTCTATGAAAATTTTGGTTCTGGTATTATGATTCTTGTTTGTGGATAAATTCATAGGTGGAAGACATGATCTGTTTATTATTGGAAGCTGTATTCATGGTATTGTGATTCTTGTTTATTCATGGAATTAGTACTAATTGATATTTGTTGAATGAGAGAAATGATGGTTTGTGTAAGTATTCTATGAAAGTCTGATTCTGTATTGTGATTCTTGTTTGTGGATAAATTCATAGGTAGAAGGCATGATATATTTATTATTGAAAGCTGTATTCATGGTATTGTGATTCTGGCATTGTGATTCTTGTTTATTCATAGAATTAGTACTAATTGATATTTGTGAATGAGAGAAATGATGACTTTGGTGTAAGCTGTATTCTATGAAAGTCTGGTTCTGGTATTGTTTTGCAAATTTTGGTGGATAAATTCATAGTGGAAGACAAATATTGATGAGTATATATAATGGATTGGAAATATTGATTCTTGTTTATGGATAAATTCATAGGTGGAAGATAAATATTGATGGACTCGCCATGCAATTTTTTTTATACTTTTTAATATAAAACAATGACGGACATTTCCTAACCCAACACGAGACATATAATGTCGTTTAACTTATTTGACCAACAAAATTTAAAAAAAACGAATAGATTTGGGCTTCAATGGTCGCGTTAAGAATTAAAAAAAAAAAAAAAGCTTTAATGTCGGTTGCAAGACCTTCAATGTTGAGACTTTCAATGTTAGCTGCAACCGACATTGAAGGTCTTTAATGTTGGTTGACTGCAATATTGGTGTTATTGAAGGCCTTTAATATCGTTGAAAACCGACATTAAAGGCCTTTAATAACACTATCTTTAATGTCGGTTTAAAATCGACATTAAAGCCCGAATTTCTTCTAGTGTTTGTATTATGACACAAATATTATAATTATCGAAAGAACATATATTTTATGATTTTTTTTGGAAACGGCCACATGTTCGGTCGGTTCATATTATTTTTGTGATCTTCTGAAAAATGTTATTGTACTACATCACATTCTCACCATCATAATCAAATGAAAAGTAATTATCCTATGTACAATTTCAATTCCAAATATACTATCCAGATTATATAAAGTTAAACTATATGATATGTGAAATAATAATGTTAAGTTAGCAAGATTCAATATATATACATACAATATACCAATTCATTAGTAATTGGGACAATTACCTTCAATATATATACATACATTCCATATATATACATACAATATACAATATACCAATTAATTGAACAACAATATGAAATGTATTTTGTTGGTATGTTTTATAGATGGAAGAGAATTAGAATTATTACAGTTTTTGAAAAGAATATATGAAAAACAATCTATTATGTTCTACAAATTGAGAAAAAAAAATTGAGATTGTTCAATTTATGTCATAAATGATTTGAGAAAATACGTGTATATTTGAAAATTAATCAATAATAGCAAAGCATAAAACTAAAAAAATAAAACAATGAAATAAAAAACAAACAGAAAAAAATAAAACTAATCTCATCACAAAAAACTGCATCAGATCCCCCAACTCAACTCAACTCAACGCTACACTCAAACACAGACTTCCAAACTCAACTCAACTCAACTTTGCACAACAAACACAGACAGTAATTACCAACTCAACTCAATTCTGCAACAAACGCGGACAATTTAACTCCCCAGATAATTTAACTCTCCAGATAATAATTATTAACTCAACTCAACTCAACTCTCTACTTTTATCACGCACCAAACACACCTTTAATTCTTTTGTTAGTTGTTTAAATAGTGATTATGACTAAGAAAATGCTATTAATTATTCATGTTAGTGTGGATATGTGAGTATGTGGAATGAGTTATTTATTTAATATAATGTAATTAGTATTTTAAATAAAGAAAAATAGAAACAAGTATACTTAGGTATTATTTCAAAGAGCAAGGTCGGTTAATATCATATAAAAACGTTTTATTTTATCATATACTAAAATTATTTTTTAATAAGTATAAAGGTGAATATATTTCAAATATTGATTGTTCATACTTACAACACAATTGTACAATAATTTATTGAAAATACTTGATATGTTAGATTATTATATTATAGAGGCATAATAAGAAAACTTTAGAAAAAATAAGACAATATTAAAAGTAGGACACATGTTTTCTTTAGAAAAAGAAATAGTGAAAGCTTTTTATCTTGTTTTAAGTAGAAAAGAATTTCAAAATTATTCAAATCTGATAATCATAATTCTTTTCTTAAAAAAATTATTGATTATATTTATTAATTCTAGATTATTATGTTATAGAGGCAGGATAAGTAAATTTTAGAAAAAAGAAGAAAAAACTAAAATTAGAAGGACATATGTTTTCTTTAGAAGCTTTTTATCTTGTTGTAAGTAGTAAAAAAAAAAAAAAAATGCAAAGTTACTCAAATTTCAAAGCCTTAAAATCCCACAATCATAATTGTTTTTCTCAAAGAAACTAAAAAATATTTATATTATAGATATATATATATATATATTTTAAACTTTTATATTACTCCAAAAAGATAGGAAGTAATATGCTTTTTTAAAACTTTTTTTTTAATTTTCGAATTAAATTTTGATCTCTTATTTTAAATCTTTAATATTAAGGGATCAAACAAACTACCAGTATTTATATTTATAATAAGAAAATTTTAAAATAAAAGCTAATCACATTTATTTGAAATAAAAAACTATTTCTAATATATTTATAACTATTATTTAACTTCTTTAAAAGAGTATATTCTTTTATTTTTTTTTTTTAAAAATAACTATTCAAGCTCAGTCTCAATCCTTAAGGATTTAAAAAAACCAAATTTATATTAAATAATAAGAAAAAAAATTAAAAAAGATAACATGCCTTAAACAAGTAAAAAAAATGAAGGTGCAATACCTAGTTAGTAGAAAAATTGTGGCGATGCCTAGGATTGAAGCTAAAAAAAAACTTGTTAAAGAATAAGGAAAAAAACCAAAAAAAAAAATATGTGCCAATAATGCTTAAAGAAATTTTTAAAAAATAAGATACAAAAAAATTTCACGAGAAAATTAAGGAGAACATGTTAACAAAATAAAAATAAAAATAAAAAGGGAGATACCTAATGAAAATTAAAGTTTTAACTAACTATTTATAGAGAAAATTCAAATTTAAAATTTTAATTTGACTATACAAAAATAATTTAGATAGATATTAGTTAGAGATAAAATGTGATTTTTCTCCTTTATTTAAGGTGAAGTACGTAGTAGATTATTAGTTCGAGATAAAATATGATTTTTTTAATAAAACTTTTTCCCCTTATTTAACAATAAGTAGAAGATATTAGCTAGAGTGAAATGTAATTTTTTTTTAAAAAAATCTTTTTATTTAACATGAAGTAGATATTAGTTAGAGATAAGATTTGAACTTTTTTTTTAATAATAACTACAACACTAACAATAGTATTAATTACTACAATAACAACAATAACATAATAAAAGTTATTATGATAAATTAATAAGATTCAAACAGGTAGGGATACAAAATAGGGTCGGGATGGAGTTTCGGACAGGGTTGAAGAGTATATTATCCATCGTTTAGAATCTTTGCCTCATTCTCGACTTAAAAGGAGAGTCACCACATAACAACTCCATACTTTTAAAAATAAAATTGAAGATTTTAGTTTGCGATATAAAAAAAAACATTAATTTAAATCTAAAAGACAATTAATTTTTAAAAGTTTTGTATTGTTTTCATTGATGGGTTAAACTCGAAAATAAAATTTCAAAGTTTGTTTAGATATAAAATTAAAATCCATTCAAAAAAAAAGTTTGAAGACGAAATAGATATAGTAGAAATTAAATTTATAATTTTAAAAACAATAGTAATAATAATAATAATAATAATAATAATAATAATAATAATAATAATAATAATAATAATAATAATAATAATAATAATAATAATATTATTATTATTATTATTATTATTATTATTATTAAATTATGCTTGAAACATAAGGCCAGTGCATTGATGATGACTCGAGGCAAATGGAGAAATTTCATGAATATAAATAAGACAAGTCCAAACAAATCAATCACTTTTTCCTTTTTTGTAAAAAAGTGACGTTAGAAAAAAATTATATAATATTAAATTAAAGATAAAGTTGACCTTTTGTTTTTAGTTCTAAAGTTTTGACATATTTACATGTTTTATTATTTGTTTTCAATTCTTCCTAATGAGAGGTTTAAAAAAACATTCTCAAGCTATTAAAAAGGTATCAATGAACCATAAACAAAAAAATGAGCATGACAATATTTCAGAAAAATGAGCATGACAATATTTCACTCTGAAAAATATGAAGAGAAGGTATTTTTTTTCTACTGAAATCGAATATAACTACAAGAAACCTGATTAACAAGAAAAAAAAACTTGACTTTTACGATAGATAAAGTGATGAACAACATCTATAAAAATGCGTAGTTAAGAAAAATCAATCGTTTAACCGTTCAATAATTTGTCCTTATTATAAGCATCACTCTATACATGAATATGATAGAGGGGTTTAAATATATATCATATAGTTTAAGTTTATACGTTATTCTCCTTTTCAAGAAGGAAAAAAAAAAAAAAAAAGTTTATACGTTATTCTCTTTAATTTTAAAATCTCATTGTGAGTTGTTAGAGTTTATAAACACCAATATAGAACACAAAGTCAAAGAAATAATTGAATATGGATAATAATTAAGGAAAATATTATGAATTAAAACCTTTTTTTTTTTTTGGAAGAATTCATTCTAATTGCTTCTAAAATTTTTTATTTAAAAAAATGTTAAAGGCACCAATACAAAAACTTGAAGTAAAAGGCATAATTAAAAATAAATAACAATTTAAGAAAATGTTATAATTTAAACTTTTTTTAATAACTCCTAATTTTTTTTAGGAGTTGAAAAATCAACACAAAAATTTAAACAAAGTCAAACGTATAATGAAAAAACATGACCAATTATTTTTTAACAAAATAGAGGATTATTGAACTACATTCATCTTGATCGTTAATACATATTATGTGTCAATTGAGTTGTATTTGCTTCGATAAAAATCAATAATAATTTAAGAAAATATAAAATTAAAACTTTTTTTAATTACTTCTAATTCCTTCTCCAAATGGATTTCTTCTTAAGAGTTTGAAACACTAATATAAAAATTTAAAAGTTAAAGAGAGTATTGAAAATAGATAATAATTTTGAAAAACGTTATAATTTTTTTTTTTAATAGTTCATTCTAAAATTGGACAACTCACGCATACGTGTATGAACTATTTTAATTTCTATCAGTTAACTAATTAAAATTTCGGTATGCCTAGAATTTTTTTTATTATATTTTGGACATATGTAAGTTCAACGCATACATAGTTTGATAATCAAATCAATAAGTCTCGACGTTTGGCCCCAAGTTGAGTTGGGTGAAATATGCTATCATAACACAATGTGTTTGAGATTCCCATTATAATAGTTGACGATTACAATTGTTTTAATCCATAATTATCTACGGTATTAAACATTATTTTAAAACTCTCTTTACCTATACCGTTAACAATATTTGGAGACTCTCTTTAGCTATAATGAACTCATAATTAGCTACCGTGAATATATAATGTAGTTTTTTTTTTTTTTTTTTTTTTTTTTTTTTTTTCAAGTATATAGAAATATGTTTACATAATTTTGAATGGTTTTCCAATTTTCACTTAAATATAAAATAATATAGAACCACTAAATCACAAAAATAGTATTTTCTTAAATTAATGTATAAAAATGTAATTATAAAAAAAATAAAAAAAGTTTGAACTTTGATTTTTCTTTTGGGATAGTTACATAAATAGAATTCAAGCCCAAAATAATAGAATATGTAGTACAAGGATAAAATAATTGTATATATAGATCAAAAAATGGTAAAAGACTAAAAAACCCATGCCTAGTCACCATTTTGTTCGCTTCTTCCCGGTTTTCTCAAATTAAAAGCTATCACTGATAGCAACTATCAGTGATAACCACTGATAGTTGCTATCAGCTGCTATCGCTGATAGCTTCTATCAATTGCTATCGATGATAGTTGCTATCAGCGATAGCTTTCAATTTTACAAAAATTAATACAATCTTGAAATATTAACTTTTAATTTGCTATCAATTATTATTAGCTCTCATTGATTCACTTTCATCAATTGGAATCGACATTGAAATATTATTACTTAAGGCTATCAGTGACTATCAATGATAGATTTATAAATAGTGATCAACTTTGAAAGAAGACCAACATTGATTACCATAGTAGTTATCACTAATAATCTTTTATCATGACTATCACTGATATCACTAACATCACTCATATTATGGTTATCAGTGATAGCTTATTTCCCTGATAACATCAGTAATAAGATGCTATCAATGATCTCACTGATATCATGCTATCAGTGATAGTTCTCTATCACCGACAACGTGCTATCAGTGGTAGCTTCTATACCGATAACGTGCTATCGAGTAGCTTCTATCATCGATATCATGTTATTAGTATTATCTTCTATCACTGGTAGCATACTATCAGTAGAAGCTTCTATCAATCATAGCCACTGAACACCTTTTTGCCCATTTCTTGTCCTTTCCAAACATTTATAAGTCCCTTTTCTTTTCTATGATAGCTTCTACCAGTAATAAACATGCTATTAGTGATAACTTCTAGGCATTCCACTTACATTTTAGTTCGAGATTCAACTTTATCAATTAAATTCACTAAGTTGGCTATCGATGATAGATTTCTATAAGTGGCTATGAACTACAAAAATATAATCAAAGATTAAGCTATCAATGATAGAAAATATTAATGGCTATCACTGATAGACTTTCATTTGCTATTTATATTTATTATTTGTTATAATAATCAAACTTGATGATTGACTTGTTGGTGTTAAGTCACTTATGAATTGAGTACTTTTAAGTCCTGTGTACGGAATTTAGCCTCATAATTCTTGTGAAAAAAAGTGGAAGAAGAAAAAATTTAAATAAAGGAAAGAAAAAAATTTAAAAATAAGAGAAAGAGAAGAAGTAGAAACTGAAAAAAGAAAAGAAAATTAAATAGAAAAAAAATATAAGCAAAAAACCGGACAAATGAAAGAAAAACCAAAAAAAGAAAAAGAAAGGGAAGAAGCAAAAAATCGAAAAAAGAGAAGAAAAAAAAAAAAAAAAGAATAAGCAAGAACCGAAGAAAGAAAATAAAAATAAAAAAAAAGAATAAGCAAAAACCAAAGAAAGAAAATAAAATAAAAAAGAAAAAAGCGAGGAAAAAAAAAGAAATGAAAGAAAATAAAAAAGTAAAGGAAAGAAAAAGGAAGGGAAAAAGAAGGAAATGAAAGAAAATAAAAAATAAAGGAAAGAAGAAAAAATCGGATAAAGGAAAGAATAAAATAAAAAAAATGGGGAAGAAGCAAAAACTGAGAAAGAAAATAAAATGAAAAAAATGAAAAAGGGATGGAAGAAGCAAAAATCGAAGAAGAGAAAGAAAATAAAAAGACTAAAAAAGGTGTATAACAATATAAGACAAGGGAGGGCGAAATTGAAAATTAAAAAAAAAAAAAATCAAAGATTGACTAATCAACTCATTTATATTTGCAAATATTTTAAAAATGTAATATATTTTTAGATTTTTTCTCTTATCCTACTATGTATTACAAATATCTTTTTTTAATGTAGTTTTAATATAATTATACAAAAAATAAAGTATTAAAAAATGCATTCAAATTTCTTTCTTAAATTAAAAGTATAAAAAGTATAATGACAAAATTCGAAAAAAAAAAAAATCACCTCTTACCCTTTTTTAATATAGTTATAAAAAAGGAAGCATAAAAAATATAACCAAAATCCTTTCTTAAATCAAAATAAAAAATTGAAATTTTTTCAAATTTGATATTAAAAATTGAAGAATATGATATTATATTTTTGATAGAAGTCAATTTATACTTGACAATCATTTTTCATGTTAAAATTTGTATGAGTATTCATAACTATTTTAACACTTGGTTTCATTTAAAATTAATATCTTTACCAAAACAGACAGAATTATTATCACGTAATTCTTTCTAAATAAGTAAATAGAAATGGAAGGAATAAAGATGAAAAAAATGCTTATATTAATCAATTATGCTACTACCCATTTTATTGTAATACTTCTCAAAAAAGTTACATTAACCCCTACATTAAAAGAAGTATTATAGACGTGTGATAATTATATGTCTGGACAATTTTAAAATAAAATCAGCATAGAAAACCTAAATTTTAGGTAAAAAAGTTTAGTATTATAATTGATACAATTATAAAAGTTTTAGGGCCGATAAGAGAAATAGCAAATTTTAAAGATTCGTTTAGAAAAATGGCAAAAAAGTTTCAAAATTATAAAAATAGCAAAACAAATTTATATAATAAAAAATACTAACTAGTAAATGACAAAATTACCCAAAACATCCAAATTAAGTACAAATGAAAATGCAGAGAGATACACTGCTTCAAAAACAACACGAATACCACAAATACACTCTACCTAGACATTTTAGAACTACAAATACATAGTATTTAAACATTACATAAGCAAAATTAAAAATCACCTAATATGGTCCTTTATGCAAAGGAAGATGACAAGCAGTCGATAAGAGTCATTAGAAACTTTTGGATATATACAACAATAGACTTCCTCCAAGTTGAGAAAAAGCAAAGTTGATTTTACCAGTAAAATTTGTTGTTGGCAAGTGAATATGTTAAGGAATTGCAACTTCATAACGATGTAACCATTGGAAGTAGGATTGCGTTTGACATCAAACCCGTTATAGGGAGTCTTATCATCTCCATTCCATGTGACTATTTTGCTCATTAGATCTTGAAAGCCAACTTTAAACATTATTAATCCCAGAACGTCATTGTTGAAAATGATGTTTAAAGTAGAGTCAAAAGCAAAAAAAATGTATGCAAGCGAAAAAAGGGTCGGCAACTTGATGAGGGTAGTCGTTAAACGCTAGCCAAGATGATGGAATTCAAGAAAGAGTTATTGAACCAACGATCGAAGATATGAGATTGCAAAAGAGAAAATGAGATTTTGGGCCGGCTAAATGAAGAAGATGAAGAAGATGAGATTTAGAGTTTTTTGTTATTTTCTTTCAATAAATAATAATAATTATGATGATGATGATAATAATAAGAATAAGAATAAGAATACTAATAATAATATTATTACTAATATTAATAATAATAATGATAATGAGCTGAAAAATATATATATACACACCCACATGTTTCAAACATTTTTAGTTCAACAAGCCATTTTTACATGTTTGTATATGAAAAATTGAAAACATCGAAAATATAAAGAAAAAAAATCAAATTAATTTGATAACAAAATGTATAAAATAATAAAAAAATATATTTAGATACAATTGAATTTGTAACAAACATATAAATAAATCAAAAGTTAGTTGGATATAATCAAATTTGATAATAAAAAATAAATTCAAATATAAATTGGATAGAAAAAACAGTAAGTTTTGGTTTATTCTGATTAAAAGAAATTGATAAGTAATTAGATAAAATCTAATTGGATAATAAAATATAAATTCAAATACAATTCAGCGAGAAAAATCAGGGAGGGAGTTCGTTTATTTACAATTACTGTGTATTCATAATTCTATTTTCATAAGCTTCAACAATTATACAGTATTTATAACTTCATCAACCACAAACAATTACACAGTATTTATAACTTCATCAACCACAAAAACCTATGAAAAATCCTAACTCATTAGTTGTAGAGGCATAACAAAAACAGCAAAATTGCAAAAGTGAATAGTTATTTGTTTGTCAAAAAGACAAATTAATGATATAATAATATAATAAGATGATTATATGTATAAAATATTCCGTAAAATTCTAATTAAAATAAAAAATTTAATCTGAATTTAGAATAATAAAAAATGAATAAAATAATATAAAATCTAAAGATATATACTAAATTAAAATCCAAATGGTGATAAATAAATTAAATATTGATTAATTCTAACTATTTTCGAAAAGTGGTTAAATCAAATCAAAATAAATAGTTAATTGGAATCATTAGGGGAGAAAAATGAGGAAGAGATTGATTTATTTTAAATCAAATCCTAATGGTAAAGTTAGAGCAAAAACATTAGTTTGTTAAAGAAATCACAAAAAACTTAAATCGATGAAATCTTTGTGTAAGTAACAAAAGTAATGGCAATGTATGGAACAAACATCCAACTGATTCTTGTGAAATCAACCCATACCAATTTTTAGGAAGTGATATTTCTTTTCCCAAAACGTTAAAATAATATAAAAAATAGTATATACAACTAATTTATTAAAAATGGGAGAAATATACAGTTAATTCATGAAAAATGTATGTATATGATTATGAAAAACAATATAGAGATTTGAATAAAATATATGGATAAAAGAAGTTTTAATAATATATGGATATTTCAAATATAAATTTGATAGAAAAATTGAGATATTTTATTAAGGTGAGATAAATTCAAAAAGTGGTTAAATAGAATCTCAAATATAATAAAATATAGAGATTATGTTAACTACATGATCAAAATTAGGAGGACAGTTGTCTTGACAAATATCAACAATTACTTGTATATATACCTCGACCCTGTTTTTTATTTTGGAATTACCTAGTATTTGTAGGTTCATTAACAACAACATCTACGAACAAGAAGGGCAAATCAGACATTTAAAAATTTGCGACCATGTGCATGTCACATGAGTTGTCATAATTTTTATTCTTTGGCAATTTTGCTATTTTTCAGAATGAAACCTCAAATTCTGCCATACACTCCAATTCCCCAAAGTTGTTTTAAATAACAAATATAATTGAAAATTTTACTTCTTAGTCTCTATTTTATAATGTCCCGATTTTACTTTTGAGTTTTGAATTTACATTATATTTGATTTCTAGACTTTAAAGTATTAAATTTTTGTACTCGAATTCAAAGTTATTTAGTTCTCATTATTTAGTCATTTCAATATTTTACCTTTATCCTCTAGATTTTATTAATACTCACTAACTTTAGTCAATTACTACTCAATATAATTATAGATTGAAAATTTTTAATTAATTTAAATAGTGAAAATTAATTTAATTCTTTTAAGTTAATTAATAAGAACCAGTAAATGACTCATAGTGAATCATTAGTGAAAAATCAAAATGTAAAACTATAAATTTAGGGACCAAATAGAAAAACAAAACTCAACAAAAGATAGGGTAAATAAATGTAACATTTTAAAACTTAGGAACCCAAATAGAAATTAAACCTAAGTTTTAGGGATAAAAATAAAATGTAACAATCTAAAATCTAAACAGCAAATACAAATTAAACCGCCCATCGATGGACCAAAATAATATTTTTTTCTAAAAATTAGTGATTTATTATTGTTATCATTATAATCTTAGCATATGAAGCAACTTTTTTTCTTCTCAACACTCAAATTAATTGCTTATAATTGTTATCGTTATAATCTTAGCATATGTCAAGCTTTTTTGATGAACTACAATTGTTATTTACAGATTTAGCAAAAGCATGATATATAATAATAATCAATGGACACGTCATATAAAAAGAGCAAGAAAGATTAGAAGGGAATACAATTGGAAAATGTCCATAAAATAAACTCATTTATGTGATTTATTAGATTTATCCCTATATTTTTAACATTAAGAAGAAACTGTGGTTATTTTGACGGAATCTAAAAATTATAAAATATTAGAAGGAGAGACGATTAAAATAGATAAAAGCTACATTAATTATTACAATTACCTCCCACACTATATTCTTTCTTTTCCATAAACTTGTGACCCTTGTTTTTCATATTAGTTAAATTGAAGGAGGATTACATAAAATATCGTATAAACACTTGCATAAAAAGCGAGGAAGAACTCTTAATTGATGGGGATTCGTGACGCAAATCAGGGTTCATGAGGTACTTATAATGGTACCTGTTCATTGGAGCAGATAGTAGAGTAGGCGTGTTTCTAGGATACATCACAAAATTAAACTTATATTTCTTCTTTCAAATAACGGAAGGAGCATGCATTGAAGGGGGTGGATTGTCCGAAATTTTTACTCGGTCCAGACGGAGGAATATGCATACTTTTTGGTAATATTCCAAAACTGATACCAGATTCCTTGTTGTAAAATAACAGATGGGGCATGTGGTGGAGGAGGTGAACTTTCTGAAGTTCTTTGACTCGGACCAGATGGAGGAATACGGTTTCCTTTTGGTAATATTCCGAAGTTGATCCTAGATGCCTTATGTAAAATGATGGATGAGACGTGCGGTGGGGGAGATGGATTGTCTGATGTACTTTGACTCGGTCCAAATGGAGGAACGCGTTTTTCTTTCGATAGAATTCCTAAGCTAAAAGGTGGAGCTAAGTCAGGTATTCTCTTGTGTTTTCCTAATGAGAAATGGATATGCCTTTTTGGATGCTTTATATTCTCGTCGCTCAATTCGTTTTCGACAGTAGAGTCGCCTTTCTCCACTACAAAAAAATTTCTAGCATCTGCTTGGTAGATTGTACTATGCAACCCAAGGAGAATGAAAGCACAAGCTCCGAAAAACACATTAGAATAACTAATTGACACCATTTTTATTGTGGGTTTGCTCATCTTTTCCTATTGCTTCCTTTTTTATATATAGCACTTCTATCTCAATTGAAATTAAGGTAAAATATTGGTATAAAAGCTATAAATAACATCTTTCTTTTAGAGAAACAACAAAAACACGGAATTTGTTAGGAATTTTATTGGTAAGAAACATTCACAATAAAACTAACCATCCAAAATTGACATCTTGTTTTTGAAGTTGTTAAATGATGATGTTTTCAAACTTTTCAAAATCAATGTGTTGGCTTTATTTTCTTTTTCAGTTTCTTTTTTTTTTTTTTTAAAAAAAAAATCAAATATGTTAAGCACCGTTTTTCATTTATCTATAAATTTTGACAATATTTTTTCAACATAGGTGCGTTTTAACACATGTATCATAATTTTTTCCAATATTGTGATGTATTTTGGTGATCTCACATATATATTTAATAATTTGATTGCAATTGGAATAATATTGATGATTTGGATTATAATATGATCTAATGTGACCAATTAGGCATATATTGGAGCTTCCAAGTAAAAAGAAGTGATGTTGCACGCATTGAAAACAAGAGAGAACAAACATTGAGAAGTTACCTATAGCATCTAAATGCCCAAAATTCACGACAAATTTTATTTCGGTTATTAAATTGGTTGAATGTTATTCCAATGCAAGAAATTTATTCTAAAGTATAGATTCTAAAATTGGACAATTAAAATTATAAGGAATTAATTTCAAATATGAAGACAAAATTGATATTTTAACCAATTTTTATTAGTGGTTAAGTCCTTTCTTTCAACTTTTAATCCTTGATTCAATACAAGAAAATTGAGCTATTTCGACAATCTTTTATTGGAGGCTATAAAAAACCTTGAGAAAAATATTACATTTATTGAAGGTATTAGAAAAACCTTTGAGAAATATGTACTTCTTTTATTGAAGGTTAATAAAAACCTTTGAGAAAGGATTGGATCGTGAAGATGCTGTCCGACATTAAAAAAAGATGAGGTGACGACGCTAGACGATCGGGCTATACGATAGGCAAAGTACTGCACGATCAGTGAAAGTGCTAGAACGATAAGTGTAGAAGTGGACATAGTGTGTTGCACTAAACGATGAGCAGATACGCTACACCGATAGGCGAAATACTAAACGATGGCCGTTGGGCGATAGACGCAGGACTAGGCGATAACGTGAAGATAATATTTCAACTTTCATTAAACTTCATGAACTTTCATGTTTTCTAATTATTATATAACACATAATTTAAATTTTTATTAAAAAAAAATTAATTCATCAGTCTAGGCTAAATTATAGTGAATTCTTTTAAGCTTCTATTTTACGTAAAAAAACATCTCTAAACTTTCTAAAGTTTGTATAAAATACTTCTAAATTTTTAAAAAAGGTTGAAAAAAAAAACATATCCTTATCGTTAATTTTCGATTGCAAAACGTTAGTTTTTATTTCAAAAATATTTCCTAAATTTTCAAAAGTTTCAAATACGTCCTTAAACTTAAAAAAAAAAATTAAAAAAACCCCTTATTGTTAGTATATGAAAAAAAAACATTAATACCTCGTTGAAAAAACAACTCTAAAATTTCGAAAATACAAAAAAGTTTAAAAAATTCTTCCATTAGCATAATAATCAATTTGTTTGAAGTTTTTGAGTTTAAGAGAACTAAATTTAAAACAAATTATATAGAAATCAAATATGTTAACCACTTGTTTAATTCTCTGTGACTGAGTTTAACAAAAGTGAAAATCAACATATATTGAAAAAATTATTTTTAATAGATTCATTCATAATCAACTTTATCAAACCCACAAAGCGGCTAACTTTATTTCTATTACAATTACATTATATTTTCATCCATGGTGGTTAGAAACCACCATAAATGAAAAGCAATTGAGAATACAGGCTAAAACAATTAGTTATATTTTCATTCGATAATAGTTACGAACTACCATCAAATGTGCCTTTTCATAACATTTTAAACTGTCATCGTCTATTATTTATCTTTAAATTTTGGCAATATTTTTTCAACACAGACGCATTTTAACACATGTATCATAATTTTTCCCAATATTGCAATGTATTTTGGTGATCTCATGTATATATTTAATATTTCAATTGCAATTGGAATAATATTGGTGATTTGGATTATAATATAATCTAATGTGACAAATTAGGCATATATTGGAGCTTCCAATTAAAAAGAAGTGATGTTGCACGCATTGAGAACAAAAGAGAACAAATATTGAGAAGTTACCTATGGCATCTAAACGTCCGAAATTCACGAAAATTTTATTTCAGTTATTAAATTGGTTGAATGTTATTCCAATGCTTGAAATTTATTCTAAAGTGCCTTTTCCAATTGTTGTCTCCATCGAAATAGATCTTAGTATTATTTTAGATAAATTAAAATGGAGATTAAAGTACTACAAATGGAGATTAAAGTACTACATACTGTATTTCCTTTGAGGTCAAAATTTAGGTTAAAATTAACTTTAAAGACTAACACTACAAGAATTTTGGGCTTTAATGTCGGTTGAAAAAAGTGAAACCGGATGTATAATTTCGGGTTTTTTTTTAAAAAAAAGTGGATCTTTAATGTCGGTTTTAAACTGACATTGTAGGTATACATTTAATGTCGGTTTTAGATCCGGTTTTCTTTTTTTTCCTTAAAAAAAATAATAAAAAATAAAACCCATTCCCCCCCCACCCCCAATTTTTTTTTATTTCCTGCTTCTATCCCTATCTATCCTATCTATCCCTTTTCTAAACCCTATTTTCCCCATCAGCCACCTCTTCTCCAGTCCCCCCATTTTTGTTTCTTACGAAAATGATATTAGGTTATACTTTGTTTCTCTCCTTTCTCTCTCAGATTTTAGACAAACCTTCGTAGATGGCGAAGAGAACTGAAACCGAAAGCTATAAAAAATGGCGATAAAAAATGCCAAAAAAGCCAATCTCTTGGATCATCACTCCCTCAAACACCTATCGATGAATTTTTTTCTAAGGTAGAGAAGTAAGAGATATATAGAACCAACGAAAAATGGTAGAACCCGTAGATAGGTCAGCAATACCAATCCATGTAGTACCGATTTGAAATCGATTTTGCATCTTTTCGTAGTCCTGATGCCAATGATAAACAAGCAGCGAGAGTCATAGTCGATGCTTTGAGAAGATTCCAACGATGATTGAAAAAATAAATTGAAGAAAGAATAGAGAGATCGGTAGAGATATGAAGGATTTGAATCTGTTTCTGAGGTAATTCAATCTGCAATTTCATTTCTCCTTTTTTAGATCTTT
>NC_052351.1:52636429-52673755 GCF_009727055.1 Benincasa hispida
TCATGTTATACTTTTTTACCGAAAAAATGGATTTGGCAAGGGAACTTTAAAAAACGGACAGATTCGGGTTTCAGTGTCGGTTAAGAATCCAAAAAAAAAAAAAAAAAGGCTTTAATGTCGGTTGCAACCGACAAGCTTTAATCACTAAAGACCTTCAATGTCGGTTGCAACCGACATTAAAGTCCGAATTTCTTCTAGTGTAAATTTAAAATTTATTGAAAGTTTAGGTTTTAAAATTGGACATTTGATATTATAAGGATTAAAATTAAAAGAAATTCTTATAAATAGAAAAATCCCAAAAATATTTACACATTATAACAAAAATTAAAAAATTTCAAATATAAAGACAAAATTGATAAAACATTTAGGTTCAACTACTAAAGTACAATCAACTACTAACGTATAATCTTGTTAAAATATTTAGGTTCTAAGATTCTTTGGTGCTTCAATTATTCTTATATTTCTTGTAATAGTCAGCATATCTTATGATATAAACAAGGACGCTCTTGTGTTACTTTTGGGACCAATCACACGCTCAAGAGCCAAGAAGCTATAGTTAGCATTGAATTCTCACATTCAAGCGGAGGTGAACTCAATTTAGGGGATCCAAGCAACAAAATCTAATCAGAAGTTTTATAATTGTTTCAGTTGATGCTACAAGATAAAACCGATTGAACATTGTTAATCTATTTTAATTTGTAACCATACCATAATTTTTTTAGTTATTTTCATTATTGGACCCATTCATGTTTTATAGGGTTTTTAATTCATTTTGAATTAGGGGTAGAATGGACTTCTTAAGTCCCTTTAGTTAAATAGGATGAGTTTAAAGGAGGGAACAAAAATACAGTACATAGGTTTTGATGTTTTGAGTTTTTGGGTTTTCTTTGAATGAAAATTCTCTGGTAAATGATAGAGTTTCATAGCCACTTTTGTAATTCTTGAATTATGGTTGCATGCCAAGAACATTCAACTAAGTCTGATCATCTTGCTTGTGGAATGTTTGAACTTGGAGTAAGAAACTAGTTCTTCTTATCTCTTGGTCATTGATCAAAAGGTAATCTAAATCTAATCATTCCCTTTAGGAATTTTGTCAAATTGATTGGAGTTTTAGAATTTGTTATTAGGGGTCCAACTTTTGGATTCCTAATTTTTGAAGTCTAGGATTTTCATATCATTTGGTATTAGAGCCTAGACTCTAGAATGCATATATGTTTTCTTTGATTGCTTTCTTTGTTGAGTTTATTTTCTGATTAGAAATAGAGTTTTTGTTGTGTTGTTATTTTTTTTTTTTAAAAAAAGATCAAAATCTTAGGTTTAATTGATTGCTAAAATTTGATTTTGAAATTGAGCTGTAAAAAAAGAAAATCCTTCGCGAAGCAAAAAAAAAAGGAAATTCTAGGAGGTTGTGTGAATTTGAAAGCAGAAGAAGAAAAAATTGGAAGGAGCGACTGGCGATGATTTGAGAAAGAAATTAAAAAATAAAATAAAAATCGAAGAGGCTGGCCCCATATCATAAATTCGAATAAAAAATGTCAAGCAGACACGTCAAGCAATTAGGTCAAATGGGCAGGTCAAGTAAACAGCTCAATTACATGAGTTTTAAGTTGTTGAAATTCATAAGAAAATATTAGTTGTCTCAAAAGCACATTTGTTTACTAAATTTGTGTCTTTGGTTTTTTTTATGTTCCTAATTCTTGTTTCCTTCTTATCATTGATTTATCTAGTAGTTTGTTATCTTTGTCCATCTTGCTTAATTATTTGAATTTTGAATATTAGATTCTTAATTCTAGATATCATATTCTTATTGTTTTGTGTCCTAGTTTGTTGGATCTTGAACATTAGGATTTTGATTTCTAGTTTTCATTTTTGTTTAATTTAACTGATTCTTTGCTTGAGTTTCACACTTTACACTCATTCTTGCTTGATTTGTTTTGGCATGCTCTTCTGATCTTCATTGCAAAATTTTGGCTCATCACCCTATTGAGAAAGTCCATCTTTGTGAAAGAGTGCCTGCGTTAAAGAGTGTAAACACGAGTGAACATCACCTATCGAATGAAACACGTGAAGAAGTGATTTGTGAGATTCACTTTTCTTTCACTTGTTTTTTGTTTTCCAACAATGTCTAGCAATGGAGGTGTTCCATAGGGACAGTTACAAGAAGGACTCAATGAGGGAGTAATGTGAAACTTAGAAGCCTTAATTAATGCGAGACTGGATAGAATAGACCAAAGGCTTCAAGCTAGGAAAAGACCTCATGTAAGAAGGCGAGTTGTGGATGTTCCTGAGGAGGAAGAAGACTCAAAGCAAAATGAATCTAACCTTGACCTTACTATAGATGGGCCTAGAAGAGGGCAGCGACTGGATTTAGTGGAAGATGGGGTTTTCACAATAAAATACTGCAAGGTAGAAAAGAACCCCACTATAGAGATTAAGGTTTTGGAAACAT
Organism: Benincasa hispida; assembly: GCF_009727055.1. Lineage (NCBI taxonomy): Eukaryota > Viridiplantae > Streptophyta > Magnoliopsida > Cucurbitales > Cucurbitaceae > Benincasa > Benincasa hispida. The sequence continues at coordinate 52,638,879 of NC_052351.1, forward strand.
TGAAGTTAAATTTCCAAAATTTTATGGTACACCTGATACTAAAGACTTTTTCTAATAGGAACATGAGGCAAAACATATTTTTTTCGTGGTAAGGAACTCTCTAAGGAGAAAAAGGTAACTACCTCTATAACGCATTTTAACAGGTATGCACAAAATTGGTGGGATAAGGTGTGTTCTAAAGAGAAGAAGGCGCCAAGAAGATCCCATGGAAACATGGCTAGAATTGAGCAAGCTTATGAAGAGGCAGTTTGTGTTAAAACATTACTTGAGAGGTTGTACACAAAGACTTCAGGATTTGCGCCAAGGGAGTAAGAGTGTAAAAGATTATTTCTAGGAGATGAAGATGTTAATGGAAAGATTGGAGATAGATGACGATGAAGAGAACACAACGGCCAAATTTCTTTATGGATTAAATATTGATGTGTTTGAACATGTTGAATTGCAAGTGTACGAAGATATGGAGAACTTAGTGAATCTTGCAATGAAGGTTGAAAAGAAATTTCATAGACGCAAATCAAGGTACACTTATAAGGAGCTTTCACCCTTCAGGGGCATATAACATTAGATGACTTTATTCTAGGTGCCCAAATTCCAAACCGACCAACCTACCGAACCAATCCACAAGAGGCCAAAAAGATTTAGAAGTAAGTAGATGAGTTGCTTGCTCACGGATATGTACGTGAAAGTTTAAGTCCTTACAGCGTTCTAGTCTTACTTGTACCTAAGAAAGATGGATCTTGGAGAATGTATGTTGATTGTAGGACTATTGATAAAATTACAATTAAGTATAGACATCATATCCCTAGGTTGGATAACATGCTAGATGAATTGTATGGTTATAGATTGTTTACAAAAAAGACTTAAAATCTGAATATCATCAAATTAGAATGAATTTTGGAGTTGAATGAAAAACTACTTTTATGAGACTTATGAACCATGTATTGCATCAATTTTTAGAAGAGTTTGTAGTGGTTTATTTTGATGGCATCCTAATATACTCTAAGACTTTAGAGGATTATGTGATGCATGTTAGGTGTGTTTTGATTGCAATTAAAAAGGAAAAGCTTTATACTAATCTCAAAAAGTGTTGTTTTCGCATGGAAAAGGTAAGCTTCATAGGTTTTGTAGTTTCTAAACATAAAGTGGAAGTTGATTCTAAAAAGGTTAAACCAATTAAGAAGTGAACTACACCTAAAATGCTAGTGAAATTAGGAGTTTTCATCAGCTAGCTAGTTTCTATAGGAGGTTCATAGAGATCTTAGTTCCATACTTGCACAACTTAATGAACTTATAAAGGAAAATGTAAAGTTTGAGCGGGGACAAGCACAAGAACACGCTTTGAACCATTTGAAAGATAACTTATGTAATGTACATTTATTTGCCTTGCCTAATTTTGAGCTAACATTTGAAATTGAGTGTGATGCCAGTTGAATAAGAATTGAGGTTGTTTTAATGCAGGATCAAAGATAATTGATGTACTTCAGTGAGAAGTTAAATGGAGCTATCTTGAAATATCCTACATAAGGAGCTTCATGCCTTAGTGAGAGTACTACAAACGTGGCAATAATACTTGTGGCCAAAGGAGTTTGTTGTTCATATTGACCACCAAAGTTTACAACACTTGAAATGCCAACAAAATCTGAATTGAAAACACGCAAAATGGTTGGAGTTTATTGAAACTTTTCCTTATGTGATACGATATAAGAAAGGTAAGGAAAATGTAGTTGCTGATGTGCTATCTAGGAGGTATATCTTTTTAAACATCCTTCACACTAGGTCGCTTGGTTTTTAACATATTAAGATATTGTATGCACAAGACACTTTTTTGTACCTATTGTTGAAAATATCAAGCAAAAACGTATCGTGCCTGATTATATGATGTTTTATGAGTTTCTATTTAGGAAGAATAAGCTTTACATTCTCACTTGTTCTATTCATGAGTTATTAGTTAAAGAAGCATATGGAGGATGTTTAATGGGACATTCTTGGGTCACTAAGTCATATGACATGTTGAGTGAACATTTTTATTGGCCTAAAATGAGGCTTGATGTACATAAAGAGTGTGAAAGATGCATTGCAAGGGTAGGGAAGCCAAGTGTAAGTCAAGACCATGTGGTCAATATTTACCGTTACCAACTCCTAGTGAATTGTGGTTAGATATAAGAAATGGATTTTGTGCTTGGATTAGCTCAATCTAAGGGAGGAAAGGAAAACATTTTTGTTGTATTTTACAGGTTTAGTGAAGTGGCAGATTTCATTGCATGTAATAAAACTAATGATGCTAAACATGTAGCTAACTTGTTCTTTAAGGTTGTGGTTAAATTTCATGGCATTTTTAGAAGCATTGTTAGTAAATTTTTAAGTCATTTTTGGAAAGTACTTTGTGGAAAGCTTGATATTAAAACAGTTTACTCCACTACGTATCCTCAGATTGATGGACAAACTTAGACAGGTCAATAGAACAATGGTGACTATTGTTAGGGTTGTAATAGATGGAAACACAAAAACATGGGAGGGTTTTCTACAATTTATTGAATAGGGTTGTTCATAGTGTCACTAAATGTACATCGTTTGAGACATTTTATCTGTTAGGTTTTATGTCCTAAAACTCGTAGTTAATAAAAGATAAACATATTCTATAGTCAATAAACTTATTATTGATTTTAAAAATTGCATATGTAAAAGTCTAAATCCAATAAACTAAGATCTATGGCTATTATATGGATACTTAAACTTTATGTAGAGACGTAGAGATGAATCAAGTTCGAGTAAACAGCCAAAACGGTCTATAGTACATGATTAAGGTTGGGTGCAGTCTACTGTGTAGCTGTTACAAGTTGTTGTAAAGATACTACAAACGAAGTGATCTAGATTCGTTCATGTATTGACATGGGGAGTGGGGGTGTCCTATGCAATGAGTTTGTATAAGATCAGACCAAGAAATAAGTTACTCTTAATTTATAACGTTGTTTACTATTTAAGACTGAATATTTCGCTTAGATGACCTAGGTAACTCGATCTTAATCCTGAGTTATCTATGAACTTCTGTTTATTTGGGATTATCCTTAGATTTGCATGGGTGGGGGTTGGCTCAACAGTGCCGGCTCAATAAACCTCCCATTTCAGGGGTAAGACTATGTAGATAGCTGGGGACATAGAATGCAAGATAGAATTCACGCCTACCCTATTTAGGGATAGGAGAAAGGTTGTTCTCTTAAGTACTGAATCCAGGTCTTGAACAAGGGGCCCCACCCTCTCACTGGGCTGGGAGGGATCTGGTTTAGTGACTTGATCACAAACTAAATGTTCATTAAAAGATCAGTAGGAATTTAAGGAACAAGACGTAATCTCAGGGGTACAACAAACATTTCACCTAGTTTTTATTATGAACAATCTATGAAGGGTTAACTTACTAATCATAGTTATATCGAGTAGACATAATATATCTACAGTGAGAGGAATGCAACTATTGGCTTTAGTGGAGTGACCCATTAGTAAACCTGTCTCTTATACACATCTAGATGTGTATAAGAGACAGGTTATATCGAGTAGACATAATATATCTACAGTGAGGGGAGTTCAACTATTGGCTTTAGTGGAGTGACCCACTAGTAAACGAATGGGGGTTAGTTCGGTCTAATGAGTTTAGCTACTGTCTCTTATACACATCTAGATGTGTATAAGAGACAGCAACAATCCTACTTGCTCTTGCTTCAATACTCCAAGCATGAGCTGCATCTCATGTAACCTTCTTCTCTGCATGAATGTCCTCAATAAATGGAGAAGATGGAAGTGGAATTGAGACATGCATCGGTTGAATTTTTACTGAAAATTTTGAGTTGAAGAAAGTGTTTTTCAAGTGGGTGCAACATTGAGTTCTTCTCCAAATTCTCTTTATTCAAGCTTATTTTGAGTCCCACAACTCAATCTAAAGCTCCAAGAGAACAGTAGATAAGATCTTGAGGTGATTCACAAGAAGATTTGGAGAAGACTTGCAGTTGAATTCGAGATTAAAGAAGTTCTACAAAAGTATGACTTGAAACCCTCTTATTATTGTATGAGCATACTTTATTTACAACCAAAATTAATGAATTAGAATGCTTATTGATCCTTGTTGCTTCTGCTGCATGCTAATATACTTATACATTATCACTTATTGATTTGTTGTCTTTGCTTTCAAACACGGTTGTGAATTTTTAAGCTAATGAGAAGGCCACTGCCATTTGAAAGCTACATAAAGAGGTTAAAGAAAGGATTGAAAAGCAAAATGGCAAGGTAATGAAGAGGGCTAACCAACATCGAAAGCCTATGATATTTAAGGAGGGGATTGGGTTTAGGTCCACGTTCGGAAGGAAAGATTTCCACATCAACGAGATTGTAAGTTAATTCCGAAAGAAGATTGACCTTTTTTAAATGATGAAGAAAATCAATGACAATGCATACCAGATTGATCCTGATGGTAAATATTGTATGATTGCAACTTTTAAGCTTTCTTACTTAACTCCTTTTGATGTAGAAATGAACTTGATTCGAAGATGAATCCTTCAAAAGGGGGAGAAGATAGGGGTGAGTATCCGTCGGGCGGAGTCAGATTTAGATAAAAACTGCCACCAACCAACGAACTCATCAGTTTTATCGACCAATTTTCTTTAGTTCCATCAGTTTTAGTCGTTCGGATCAATTTTTCAGCTATCTTTGTTCACTCCTAGGAGAAGATGATATGAACCAGATGTTCTTATATTATCTCCGGGATCAATCACACACTCAAGAACCAAGAAGCTACAATTAGTGTTGAATTCTCACACCCAAGCGAAGGTGAACTTAAATTGAGGGGATTTAAGCAACACCATCTTATCAGAAACTATATAATTGGTTTCAATTTATGCTACAAGATGAAACCGACTGAACTTTGTTAATTTATTTTAATTTGTAGACATACCTTAATTTTTTGGGTATTTTCATTATTGAACCCATATATTCTTTGTTTAGATTTTTAGTTCTTTTTGAGTTAGGGATAGAATGGACTTTTTAAGTCCCTTTAGTTAAATTGGATGCTAACTAACAAAAGAAAGAGAAATTAGGAAGAAGCACATGGATAATGAATAGTTTTTCATAATTGAAGTATGACTCTCTCAAAATTATTATAATTTAGAAAAAAAATTAATAAATACAATTTCATAAATATATATGGTCTTAAATTAAAGATTTTGAAACAAAGTTTGAAGGACTTGTTGTAGGCTTGTAGCCATCTTAATTTTAAATAAGGGAGGCCAAATAGAACAATAATAATAAATAAACAACTGTAATTGAGTTAAAATATCAATTTAGTCCTTGTAGTTTGAAATATGTTTAATTCTAGTTCTCGTACTATAAAACAAGGATCACAATTTCCCTACTTAAGCAGGTAATTAAGGGAATTAACTAAGTATAAGTTAAATCATATGTTAAAAAGAAGGAAAATTCTAAGTGTTGGAATAGATTTTCTTTGAGTAGCTTTGAGTTGAGCCTTAACTAGTGAAAATTTGGCTAAGTTTGAAGTAAAAAAGAAACCATGTGTTTGGTGTTAGGAAACATTAACGCATAAGGCTTTAAGGAGGCTAAGTTTATAAAGGTTAAAAGAAATTAAGCCTTAAAGCCAAGGACAACCATGTGTGGAGTTTATGAAGTTTGCCCAATAGTTGGCATGACAAGGGACGCATATTAGTCGAAGCATTGGCAAGAGGCGTTGCCCAAAGGTTGCTCATGCATTGGGATGATAAGAAGCTGTGTGAGCGAGAGCAAGAGGGCTAGACAATGAGTGCAAGGCGCTGGGCGTTGGAGTGATGCGCATGGACAATCATGTAGCTACATGTGGCGTTAACTTACTAATCATAGTTATATCGAGTAGACATAATATATCTACAGTGAGAGGAATGCAACTATTGGCTTTAGTGGAGTGACCCATTAGTAACGAATGAGGGTTAATTAAGTGTAAAGAGTTTAGCCAATTCATCTTGGATCGTTGAGCCCATGATCTATAGGTCCACAAGGTCTCCCTACTTGCTCGTAATGAATTAGCTTTAGAGTAGAGTGATAAGTTAATTTGAAACATTCAAATTAGAAATAAGGGAATGAGTAATTATATGAGATATATTTACGTGGGTAGAATTTGTGTAAAATTAATTTAATATTTGATATTAAATTAATTAAAATTTTTAATTAATTATTTATTATTAATTTTATTATATAATTAATTTATGAAATTAATTTTGTAAAATTAATAAATATTTTCAGTTTTGAAAAACAAAATTTATTTTAGAAATCATTTTGAAAAACAACATTGGGAAAACATAAGAAAAGAGAAAAATTAGATTTCTCCACTAAACACCTTCAAGTTGCTCACAACAATCCTACTTGCTCTTGCTTCAATACTCCAAGCATGAGCTGCATCTCATGTAACCTTCTTCTCTGCATGAATGTCCTCAATAAATAGAGAAGATGGAAGTGGAATTGAGACATGCATCAGTTGAATTTTTACTGAAATTTCAGACCTCACTGCCTCCCTTCTTGTTTCTCCCTTCTTTTTAAACCTCAACTTCTCCCAACAGCATTAACAATAATCCTCAACCGATTCAACCGCCGACTTTCCCTTTTCTCTTTTATTCTTACTTTTTTGATATTGTAACATAATTGGAAACCTATCACGTAAGCGCTACACGATAGGCGGACTTGCTAGATGATGGACGCGATGCGTTAGACGATAGGCATCAATATTACACAATGAGCGACAGCGAGAGATCACTAAACGATGAACTATATAATAGGTGTATGCGCTATGTGATGGGCTATGCGCTAGACGATAAGCGACAGCGAGAGGGCTGGATGATGAGCGATAGCGAGAGGGTTAGATGATGAGCGACAATGAGAGATTAGCTAAACGATGAAGCTATACGATGAAGTGTAAGAACTACACGATGAACTAAATGATGGGCGAAGTTTTTTTGCATTTCTAAGGCTTGCGTTACACAAGGCTGATGGATTCACCCGTACAAGTGCCTATACCGAGAAGAGGTTGATCTTGAATTAGTAGGAGGTGGACAAATAGAGTTTCATGGAAGGAAGACTTATGCATGAGGAAGACAACTCAAACTTCATGCAAGTAGGTGAGTGGCATGGAAGTAGGTGAATGGTAAGGAAGTAGGTGGTGGCAAAGCAAAGGGTAGACACTCCAAAAATTTCTTAAGAAGGAGATGTCATGAATTGGAAACTTTGTAAGATGAGAAGGATAAGATCCTTTGCTATATAAATGTAACCACATGGTGTCTCTTCAGTTCATAATCTGAAATCCTCTTGAGAAATACTAGGAAGAGTGTTTGAGAGTAGTTTCAGAGGAAACCATGCGTTGATAGAGAAGTTCCAAGAGGAGGAGATGTTGTCAGACAGTGAGGTCTAGAAGTAGCATCAATTTGGGATGAGAAGTTCTCCCATACTACTCGTGCGTTTTGAGTGATTCCAAAGCCACTTGAAAGCTCCAAGAGTCTAGCTTTCAAGATAGGGCTTCCGGAGAAGAAGTTCCAAGGAATCATGCTAGAGGGTGGAGAAAAGGCAGAAGGGTCGAACTCTCAGGTAAGCTTGGGCTAGTCTTTATGATTTAAGGATTCCAGCCAACCCACAAGGAGTTTTGAGCTGATATTTTATGGTACGCTTCCTGCGATATTTTAGAACATGTTTTTAGAAGGAAGTGTCTCAAAATAAAGCTTAAAATGACGTGTAATATAAGCTTGAATTTGAATCTGGAATTTAGGGTTCAAAAGGGAGCTCGAGGAAACCAAGGTACTTCTAGAGAAAAAGGTTATACCCGACCAAGGTGAGTAGTAATTTCCTTTAAGTATTAAGCATATTTTATAGTATATGTATATTCTTATATTGTGAATGAGTAATTAGCATGAGAATGAGAATATGTGATCGGGATAGTCAAGGGGTCAATAGACCTAGTTCTTGAGCCCAGACCAAAATCTCATGGGATGGTCAGGAGACCGAGAGGTCTAATTTTTGAGCCTATGAGAAAAACCTCATATGGAATGGCCAGAGGGTCGAAAGACCTAGCTTCTAGCCCATAAGCGGGGATCTATGTGCACATAGGAAACATAGGGAACACAAGAGAGTAAGCGTTTATGTTTAGTATCAGTTTAACTACCTACTATGTGTGTAGGTAGAGTCGAGATCAGACTCATTATGAGTAGTATAAGTTCAAGTATCTACTAGGTGCGTAGGTAGAATTGAGAACAACTCGTTCAAGGCTGATATTTGGATGTTAACCTCGTAGTTGTGATATACTTGTATTTTTTTATGAGTTGAAAAAGACTCTAACAGATGCTTAGCATTCATTGAGCTTCTTGAAGCTCATTCTTTTCTTTCATGCTTTTCTTCTCATGTAGTGAAAGGTGAGGAGTTCCAAGGTGTTACTAAGATCAAGGTTTGCCATAGCAAAAGTCACACTTCCGCTTTTAGAATTGTTGATGTAAACTTTGTAGTTTAAGCCTGGGAGTTGTATAAACATTATACTGTTTTTTAATAAAATGAATTTAGTCAAATTGTTGTTGTTTATATCCTTGTTTTAAAGTTTTATGAAAATAAAGAGGTTCAAATGGGCAGTAGGTATCACAAAAGGGTGGTATCTGCGATCCTTCACGCTTCCCCTTGAGCTTAGGACGCAGGCTTGGGGCGGGGTGTGACATGTACTTTCAAATATCTAATTTTAGTCTCCGAATTTTCAATGAATCTTAAATTTAGTTATGTTTATTTTCAATAGAAAATTTGTTATCTATTAACATTTTTACTATAATTTTTTAAAACATATTCACATATTGTATATTTGTATTTTTTTGGATGAAAATTATCATTATTATCATTAGGGTTGTTTTCAAATATAGAAAAATGAACCGAAATATTTACAAATAATATCAAAATATCATAGTCTTTCATGACATAGATATAGATAGTAGTCTATCGTTGTCTATCGCGGTCACAGATAGACTATGATATTTTGTTATTAGTTGTAAATATCTTTACCAGATTTATCATTTAAAATAATTTTCTTATTATTATTTAGTCAATTTCGATAGAAATTAACTTCAAAGACTAAATTTAAGACTTGTTAGAATTACACGAACTAAAATTGAACATTTTTTTTAAGTATATGAACTAAAACCTACCAAACTTATGAATCAAAATGATATTTTCACTTGTGAAATTTTTATTGTTTCTCTATTGGTGATATTGAATGGGTGCAATAAATAAATGTCTATACACCAACTAAAATTGGACATTTTTCATTTGAAAAGGCTTGAAAAAGGTGTTGCAATGAGTGCTTGTTTAGGAGTTGGGAGGGACATCACATTTCATTTGCAATTTTGCATCAATAATTGATTGAAAAATATTGTTGCTTTTCAAAAAAAGAAAAAAAAAAAGAAAGATATTGTTGCGTTACTTTAAAAAATCCTATTTAATAATCCTATTTAATTTTTTGATTGAAAAATCATTTTGATTTTGTTTATTATATCCCATTCTATTTCCGTCTTGTTACTTTAATAAACCTTATCATTAGTTATAATTGTTAGTTAACTTTTAAGGTCCCATTTAGTAACATTTTGTTTTTTATTTTTGGTTTTTGAAAATTAAGTTTACTTTCTCTACATATCATACCATGATTTGTATATTTCTTAAGTACAATAGTTAAATTCTTAGTCAAATTTCAAAAATTAAAACAAGTTTTTAAAAGCTATATTTTTTAGTTTTCAAAATTTGGTCTAGTTTTTTAAACAATCGATAAAACGTTGATAACAAAAGAAGAAAATTTGGATGGAAGTAATGTTTAATCACTCCGTGACTTTACTTTTAGCTACTCTTCTTCTTCTTTTCTTTTCTTTTCTTTTTTTTTTTTAAATAATTACTAACCATTCTCTATATTTCTTACAAATATACTCACATTGTGTTTTTTTTAATAGAAATGATTATTATTATTTAATTGAAATTGATAAAAATTAATTTCGAACTAACAATAAAAACTAGTTTTAAAATCCATTAAAAATTTTTAACTATTAAACTTGGAAAAGTCTAAATTAGAATGAGACCAAAGTACAAGGTATTTTAACCAAAAGTTTTTAGTCAATTTTTTATTATAAGGAAAAAAAAGGAACAATTTAGTCATTTTTTAAGCAATTATTTTGCATGTTTAAAATTTGTATGAATAATTCATAACTATTTTATAACTTGATTTCATTTAAAATTAATTCAACTTCATTTAAAATTAATATATTTACCAAAACAGCCCGAAATATTATCATGTAATTCTTTCTAAATAAGTAAATAGAGATGGAAGAAATAGAGATGAAAAAAATGATTATATTAATCAATTATGCTACTACCCATTTTATTGCAATACTTCTCAAAAAAAAAAAAAAAATTACATTAACCCCAACATTAAAAGAAGTATTAAAAATCCGCATAGAGAACTTACACCAAAATAATTGAAATTTTTAGTTTTTGGTCTCTATATTTCAAAATGTCCCGATTTTATTATTAAGTTTTGAATTTACTTTTTATTTGGCTTCTAGATTTTAAAGTATTACATTTTCTACTCGAATGAAAAGTTATTTAGTTTTAATTATTTAGTCTATAGATTTCAATATTTTACACCTTTATTTTCTAGTTTTTATTAATACTATCAAAGTCGTTAACTTTTAGTCAATTATTTTCATATAATTATGGATAGAAAATTTTTAATTAATTTAAATAGTGAAAATTAATTTAATTTCTTTAAATTAATTAATAAGTAATAGTAAATGACTCAAAGTGAGTCTTTAATGAAAAATCAAGATTAAACCTGTAAAACTATAAATTTAGAGACCAAAAAGAAAAACAAAACTCAACAAAAGTTAGGGTAAATAAATGTAACATTTTAAAATTTAGGGACCCAAATAGAAATTAAACTTAAGTTTTAAGGATAAAATTAAAGTGTAACGATATAAAATCTAAATAGCAAATAAAAATTAAACCAGCAATCTATGGACCAAAATAATATTTTTTCTAAAAATTAGTGATTTATTATTGTTATCATTGTAATCTTAGCATATGAAGCAACTTTTTTTTTCTTCTCAACACTCAAATTAATTCCTTATAATTGTTCTTTTTTTTAATTGTCTGAATATTCAAAAACTAAGCATATGTCAAGCTTTTTCTATCAACTATAATTTTTATTTACAAATTTAGCATATAATAATCAAAGGACAAGTCATATAAAAAGAGCAAGAAAGATTAGAAGGGCATACAATTGGAAAATGACCATAAAATATTTTTATAGTCATTTATCCCAATATTTTTAACATTAAGAAGAAACTGTGGTTATTTTGATAGAATCTAAAATTTATAAAATATTAGAAGGAGAGACAATTAAAATAGATAAAAACTACATTAATTATTAGTCTAAATAGATAAAAAGCTACTTCGCGCTATATTCTTTCTTTTCCACAAACTTGTAAACCCTCATTTTTCATATTAGTTAAACTGAAGGAGGATTACTTAAAATATCGTCAAAACACTTGTATAAAAAGTAGGAGCAAGAACTCTTAATTGATGGGGATTAGTGATGTAAATCAGGGTTGATGAGGTACTTATAATGGTACTCGTCCGCTTGGAGTAGATGGTGGAGTAGGCGTGTTCCTAGGATATATCACAAAATTAAACTTATATTGCTTCTTTAAAATAACGGAAGGAGCATGCGTTGGAGGGAGTGGATAGTCCGAAAATCTTTTACTCAGTCCAGATGGAGGAATATGCATGTCTTTTTGTAATATTCCGAAATTGATCCCAGATTCCTCGTGTAAAATGACGGATGGGACATGCGGTGGAGGAGGTGGACTTTCTGAAGTTCTTTGACTCGGCCCAGATGGGAAAATACGATTTCCTTTTGGTAATATTCCGAAGTTGATCCTAGATTCCTTATGTAAAATAATGGATGAGACGTGTGGTGGGGGAGGTGGATTGTCTGATGTACATTGACTCAGTCCAGATGGACGAATGCTTTCTTCTTTCGATAGAATCCCTAAGCTGAAAGGTGGAGCTAAGCCAGGTATTCTCTTGGGTTTCCTAGTGAGAAATGGATATGCTTTTTTGGATGCTTTATATTCTCATCGCTCAATTCGTTTTCGACAGTAGAGTCGCCTTCCTCCACTACAAAAACACTTTTAGCATTTGCTTGATAGATTGTACTTGTACTATGCAATCCAAGAAGAATGAAAGCACAAGCTCCGAAAAACACATTAGAATAACTAATTGATACCATTTTTGTCGGATTTTTCCATCTTTTTCTATTGCTTCCTTTTTATATACAACACTTCTTGCTCAATTGAAATTAAGGTAAAATATTGGTATAAAAGCTATAACTAACATCTTTCGTTTTAGAGAAACAACAAAAACCCGTAATTTGTTAGAAATTTTATTGGTAAGAAACATTCACAATAAAACTAACAATCCAAAATTGACATCTTGTTTTGTAAGTTTTTAAACGATAATGTTTTCAAAGTTTTCAAAATCAACGTGTTGGCTTTATTTTCTTTTCCTTTTTTTTTTTGGTAAAAAAAATCAAATATGTTAACCACTTGTTCGATACTCATGTGACTAAATTTAATAAGAGTGAGAATAAAAAAAAGTTGGAAAAATGATTTTTAACAGATTCATCCATAATCAACTTTATAAGACCCACAATGCGGCTAATTTTATTTCTATAACAATTACATTATATTTTCATTCATGACGGTTAAAAACCACCATAAAATGAAAAGCAATTGAGAATGCAGGCTAAAACAATTATTTTCATTCGATAACAGTTATAAATTGCCATCAAATGTGGCTTTTCATGACATTTTAAATTGTAATCGTCTATCATTTATCTATAAATTTTGGCAATCTATTTTCAACACAGGCGCATTTTAACACGTATCATAATTTTTCCCAATATTTCGATGTATTTTGGTGATCTCATGTATATATTTATATTTTTATTGCAATTGGAATAATATTGGTGATTTGGATTATAATATGATCTAATGTGACCAATTAGGCATACATTGGAGCTTCAAAGAAGTGATGTTGCATGCATTGAGAACACGAGAGAACAAAAATTGAGAAGTTATCTATGGCATCTAAATGCCTAAAATTCACGAAAATTTTATTTTGGATATTAAATTGGTCGAATGTTATTCCAATTCATGAAATTTGTTCTAAAGTGTCTTCTTCAATTGTTGTCTCCACTGAAATAGATCTTAATATTAGTTTAGGTAAATTCAAACGGTGACTAAAGTATTACATACTGTATTTTCTTTGAGGTCAAAATTTAGGTTAAAATTAACTTTGACAACTAAATTTAAAATTTGTTGAAAATATAAATTCTAAAATTGAAAAATTGAAATTATAAAGAATTAATTTCAAATATAAAGACAAAATTAATATTTTACCCATTTTTATTAATGGTTAAGTCATTTCTTTAAACTTTTAATCCTTGATTGTTTGACCTAAAACATTGACATATTTTCATTTTGGTAATCTAACTTGTAAGAACGCGAACCTAATATTTCAACTTTCATTAAACTTCATGAACTTTTCATGTTTTCTAATATTATATAATACATATTTAAATTTTTTATTAAAAAAAATGAATTCATCAGTTTAGGCTAAATTATAGTGAATTCTTTTAAACTTTCTATTTTACGTAAAAAATATAACTAAACTTTTCAAAAGTTTTTAAAAATACTTTTAAATTTTTAAAAAGAGTTAAAAGAAAACATACCTTTATCGTGAATTTCAGTTGCAAAATGTTAAAATATTTAGGTTCTAAGATTCTTTGGTGCTTCAATTATTCTTATATTTCTTATAATGGTTAGCATACCTTATGATATGAATCAGGACGCCCTTGTATTACTTCGAGAACCAATCACACACCCAAGACAAAAGCCAAGAAGCCATAGTTAGCATTGAATTCTCACATTCAAGTGGAGGCGAACTCAATTTAGAAGAATCAAGCAACAAAATTTGATCAGAAGTTTTATAATTGATTTCAGTTGATGCTACAAGATGAACCGAATGAACATTGTTAATCTATTTTAATTTGTGACCATACCATAATTTTTTGGGTATTTTCATTATTGGATTCATTTATGTTTTATTTGGGATTTTAATTATTTTTGAGTTAGGGGTAGAATGGACTTCTTAGTCACTTTACTTAAATAGGACAGGTTTAAAGAAGGGAACAAAAATACAGTAGGTAGGTTTTGATGTTTTTAGTTTTAGGGTTTTCTTTGAATAAAAATTCTCTGGTAGATGATAGAGTTTCATCGCCACTTTTGTAATTCTTGAATAATGGTTGAATGCCAAAAACATTCAAGTAAGTCTGATCATCTTGCTTGTGGAGTGTTTGAACTTAGAGTAGAAACTATTCTCCTTATCTCTTGGTCATCGATCAAAAGGTAATCCAAATCTAGTCATTCCCTTTAGGTTTGTTGTCAAATTGATTGGTGTTTTAGAATTTATTATTAGGGGTCTAACATTTGGGTTCCTAATTTCCAAGTCTAGGATTTTCATATCATTTGGTATCAGAGCCTAGACTCTAAATTGCGTATATGTTTTCTTTGATTGCTTTATTTGTTGAGTTTATTTCTTGATTAGGAATAGGGTTTTTGTTGTGTTGTTATTTTGATTAAAAAAAAAAAAAAGGATTAAAGTCTTAGGTTTAATTGATTGCTAAAATTTGAGTTTGAAATTGAATTGTAAAAAATGAAAATCCATGGCGAAGGAAAAAAAAAAAAGGAAATTTTAAGAGGTTATGTGAATTGAAAGGGGAAGAAGAAAAAAAATTTGAAAGAGTGACTGGCGATGATTTGAGAAAGAATTTTTTTAAAAAAAAAAAATCAAAGAGGTTGGCCCCAAACCGTAAATTTGAATAAAAAAAAGTCAAGCAGGCACGTCAAGCAACTAGGTCAAACAGGCACGTCATGTAAACAACTCAATTACATCAGTTTTAAGTTATTGAAATTCATAAGAAAAGATTAGTTGTTTCAGAAGCACATTTGTTTACTGAGGTTAAATTGGAGTATCAAATTAGTGTCTTGGATATTTTTTTTTTAGTTCCTAATTCTTGTTTACCTTTTATCACTGATTTGTCTAGTAGTTTGCCATCTTTGTCCATCTTGCATAATTATTTGAATTTTGAATATTATATTTTTAATTCTAAATATCATGTACTTGTTGTTTCGTGTCCTAGTTTGTTGGATCTTGAACATTAGGTTCTTGATTTCTAGTTTTCGTTTTTTTTTTTTTAATTCAACTGATTCTTTGCTTGAGTTTGACACTTTACGCTCATTCTTGCTTGGTTTGTTTTGGCTTGCTCTTCAGATCTTCATTGCAAAATTTTGGCTCATCAACCTATAGAGAGAGTTCATCTTTGCGAGAGAGTACCTACATTGAAGAGTGTAAACACGAGTGAACATCACCTATCGAGTGAAACACGTGAAGAAGTGATTTATGAGGTCCACTTTCTTTCGCTTGTTTTTTGTTTTCTAGCAATGTCGGACAATGGAGGTGTTCCATAGGGACAGTTACAAGAAGGACTCAATGAGGGAGTCATGCGAAACATAGAAACCTTAGTTAATGCGAGACTGGATAGAATGGAACAAAGGCTTCAAGCTAAGAAAAGACCTCAAGTGAGAAGGCGAGGTTTGGATGTTCTTGAGAAGAAAGAAGACTCAAAGCAAAATGAATTTGATCTTGACCCTACTATAGATAGGCCTAGAAGAGGGGAGTGACATGGGTTGAGTGGAAGAGGGGGTTTTCACAATAAAAGACTGCAAGGTAGAAGAGAACATCACTATGGAGATTATGGTTTTGGAAACATTAAAGTTAAATTTCAAAAATTTTATGGTAGGATTAATCCTGAAGACATTTTCCAATGGGAACATAAGACATAACATATTTTTCGTGGTAACGAACTCTCTGAAGAGAAAAAGGTAACTACCTCTATAACACATTTTAATTGGTATGCACAAATGTGGTGGCATAAGGTGTGTTCTAAAGAGAAGAAGACGCCAAGAAGGTCTCGTGCAAACATGGCTAGAATTGAGAGAGCACATGAAGAGGCAGTTTGTGCCAAAACATTACTTGAGAGGTTGTACACAAAGATTTCAAGTTTTATGCCAAGGGAGTAAGAGTGTAGAAGATTATTTCAAGGAGATGAAGATGTTAATGGAGAGATTGGAGATAGATGAGGATTAAGAGAACATTATGGCTAGATTTCTTCATGGATTAAATATTGATGTGATTGATCATGTTGAATTGCAAGCGTACGAGGATATGGAGAAATTAGTGAAACTTGCAATGAAGGTTGAAAAGCAATTTCAGAGGTGCAAATCAAGGTACACTTCTAAAAAAATTTTCAATTCAACTTTTTGGAAATAGGGTGACAAATCCACACTCTAGATTTAAATCCAAGATAAGAAGTAATAAACCTAAAGATAAGAGGAAATCCTCATCGAAAACTAAACCAAAGGTGGAGGCACCCACTAGTAGAAATAGAAACCTTAAGTGTTGGAAATGTCAAGGAGTGGGACATATAAGTCAAGAATGTCCTAATAAGAGGACAATGATTATTTGAGAAGGAGAGATAGTCACTGATGTGAGTGAAGATAATGAAAAGATTGAAAAATTAATGAGTCACCGAGAAAGAGAATAAGAAGTGGAAGATACTTCACAGTTATTCCTCATCACTAAAAAGGCCTTACGTACAAATATGAAGGAGGATGATTTAGAGAATCAGAGAGAATTTTTTTTCATACACGTTGCCTTGTACAAACCGTACCATGTAGTGTAGTGATTAACAGTGGGAGTTGTACAAATGTGATGAGCTCTAGTTTGATCTCCCAATTAGACTTGGATACTACACCTCATCCACAACCTTACAAACTATAGTGGCTTAATGATTATAGAGAACTCAAGGTAACTAAGCAGGTAAAGGTTCCTTTTACCATAGGGAGATACAAGGATAAAGTATTGTGTGATGTGGTGCCCCTGCATGCAGGTGACATACTCCTTGGTAGGCTTTAGTAATTTGATAGGAAGGTTATCTATGATGGTTTTTTTAACCATTACACTTTCACGTACAATGCTAGGAAAACTGTACTTGTACCCTATTTCCCCAAAGAAGTGCATATTGATCAAGAGAAGTTAGAAAAAAAATAAAAAAGAAAAGAAGAGGTCGTAGAAAACAAAAGGAAAAAGGAAAAGAAAAAGAGAGCTTGAGAGAAATTGAGGGATTGAGAAAAGAAAATGAAAGTTTAAGAGAAAAGCGAGATCATAGTGTGACTTTGAGAGAAAAAAAAGAGAAAACTAGCAAGTTGGAGTGCTAAATCTTGTGAGGTAAGGAAGGCTATTTTCTCAAAAAGAGCCATACTCATGGTTACATTTAAAGAAGCTTGTTTGCTAACCGAGGACCTTGACTCCTCTTTGCCTAGTATTTTTGTATCTCTTTTGTATAAATTCAAAGAAGTCTTTATCGAAGAGTTACCTAAGGAGCTATCACCCATGAGGGGCATACAACATAAGATGACTTTATTCCAGGTGCCCAAATTTCAAACTGACTAGCCTACTAGACCAATCCACAAGAGGCCAAAAAGATTCAGAAGTAAGTAGATGAGATTCTTGCTCACGGATATGTACATGAAAGTTTAAGACCTTGTAGTGTTCTAGTCTTACTTATACCTAAGAAAGATGGATCTTAGAGAATGTGTGTTGATTGTAGGGTTGTTGATAAAACTACAATTAAGTATAGACATTATATCCCTAGGTTGGATGACATGCTAGATGAGTTGTATGGTTATAGCTTGTTTACAAAAACAGACTTAAAAAATCTGGATATCATCAAATTAGGATGAATTTTGGAGATGGATGGAAAACTGCTTTTAAAACTAGGCATGGTTTATATGAATGGTTAGTTATGCCTTTTGGCTTCACTATTGTACCTAGTACTTTTATGAGACTTATGAACGATGTATTGCATGAATTTTTTGGAAAGTTTGTAGTGGTTTATTTTGATGGCATCCTAATATACTATAAGACACTAGACGATTATGTGATGCATGTTAGGTGTGTTTTGATTGCAATTAAAAAGGAAAAAGCTTTATGCTAATCTAAAAAGTGTTATTTTTGCATGGAAAAGGCAAACTTCCTAAGTTTTGTAGTTTCAAAATATGGAGAGGAAGTTGATTCTGAGAAGGTTAAAGCAATTAGAGAGTGACTTACACCTAAAAATGGTAGTGAAATTGGGAGTTTTCATGAGCTAGCTAGTTTCTATAGGAGGTTCGTGAGAGATCTTAGTTCCATAGTTGCAGCACTTAATGAACTTATAAAGGAAAATGTAAAGTTTGAGCGGGGAGCACAAGAACACACTTTTAACGATTTAATACATAAGCTATGTAATGTGCATTTACTTGCCTTGCCTAATTTTGAGTTAACATTTGAAATTGAGTCTGATGCCAGTGGTATAGGAATTGAGGATGTTTTAATGCAGGATCAAAGACCATTGATGTATTTCAGTGAGAAGTTGAATGGAGCGTCTTGAAATATTTTACATAAGGAGCTTTATGCCTTAAAGAGCACTACAAATGTGGCAACAATACTTGTGGCCAAAGGAGTTTGCTACTTATGACCACCAAAGCTTACAACACTTGGAATGCCAACAAAAACTGAATTGAAGACATGCAAAATGGTTAGAGTTCATTGAAATTTTTCCTTATGTGATACAATATAAGAAAGATAAGGAAAATGTAGTTGTTGATGTGCTATCTGGGAGGTATATCTTGCTAAACGTCCTTCCCACTAGGTTGCTTGGTTTTAAACATGTTAAGATATTGTATTCATCATACACTTATTTTTTACCCATTGTTGAAAATATGAAGCAAAAAAGTTGTGTGCCTGATTATATGATGTTTTATAAGTTTCTGTTTAATAAGAATAAGCACTGCATTCCCACTTGTTCTATTCATAAGTTATTAGTTAAAGAAACGCATGGGGGAGGTTTAATGGGAAATTTTGGGGTCACTAAGTCATATGGCATGTTGAGTGAACATTTTTATTGGCCTAAAATAAGGCGTGATGTACATAAAGAGTGTGAAAAATGTATTGCAGGTAAGGAAGCCAAGTCTAAGTCAAGATCACGTGGTCTATATTTACCTTTACCAACTCCTAGTGAATCGTGGTTAGATATTTCAATGGATTTTGTGCTTGGATTACCTCAATCTAGGAGAGAAATGATAGCATTTTTGTTGTATTTGACAGGTTTAGTGAAATGACACATTTCATTGCTAGTAAAACTAATGATGCTAAACATGTGGCTGACTTGTTATTAAGGATCTAGTTAAATTCCATGCCATTCCTAGAAGCATTGTTAGTGATAGAGATGTAAAATTTTTAAGTCATTTTTTGGAAAGTGCTTTGTGAAAAGCTTGGTACTGAGTTAGTTTACTCCACTACGCATCCTTAGACTGTTGGACAAAATGAGGCAGGTCAATAGGACAATGGTGACTATGCTTAGAGTTGTAATAGATGGAAACACAAAAGCTTGGGAGGATTTTCTACCATTTATTGAATTTTCATATAATAGGGTTGTTCATAGTACTAAATGTACATCGTTTGCGATTATATACAGATTTAACCTTTTATCACCTATTGATTTGTCGTTTTTTCTTTCTAACGAGGTTGTCAATTTTTAAGCTAATGAGAAGGCCATTGCCATTCGGGAGCTACATAAAGAGGTTAGGATTGAAAAGAAAAATGGGAAGGTAATGGAGAGGGCTAACCAACATCAAAAGTCTATGATATTTTTGGAGGGAATTGGGTTTAGGTCCACCTTCGGAAGGAAAAATTTCCACATTAATGAGATTATAAGTTAAATCCAAAAGGAGATGGACATTTTTAAGTGATGAAGAAATCGATGACAATGCTTACCAGATTTATCCTGAAACATATGGTGTGATTACTACCTTTAATGTTTCTTACTTAACTCTTTTTTTATGTAGATAATGAACTTGATTTGAAGATGAATCCTTCAAAAGGGGGAGAAAATACAGGTGAATATTAGTCGGACAGAGTCAGAGATGGATAAAAATCGCCACTGGCCAACGAATTCATCCGTTTTATCAGGCGGTTTTTGGCAGTTTTGGAGATAGAACAAACACGGGTCATTGAGCACCCGAATTTGATCGGTTTGTTTTGGCGATGAGCTCGAGGATAATAATATTGATTTGTAAAGAAATAAAAAAAGAATATAGATAGGACGAGAAAGAGAAGAGAATAGAAGAAATGGAGAAGAAAACGAAGGAGATGAAGAAACGACAGAAAATGGAAGATAATTAAGAGAAAGGAAGAAGGAGAGAAAGAAAATAAAAGAAAAGAAAAAACTAAATAACTAAATAAATAATAAAATACATATTTTATTTTTTAATAGGTAATGATTTATTTACTTTATGACTCGAAGTTCGAACACACCACAAGCAAGATGATCAGATTTACCTGAATGTTTTTAAAAAATTGAACTCCGTTGTACCTCGACTGACACTCCGCCCAAAAATCGCTCACGTGCATATATATTTAAAAAATGTTGTTTAAAAGGTAAGGTAATCCAACTCTAATCCTTCCCTTTGGGTTTGTTGTCTAATTGATTCGGAGTTTTAGAATTTGATATTAGGGGTCCAACATTTGGGTTCCTAATTTTCAAATTCTAGGGCTTTCATATCACAAGCGAGTAGATTTATTTATTTATTATTATTATTATTTTAAATTGAAGGGTATTTTTAAAACTTTTGAAAGTTCATGATATTTTAAATTTTACGCGAAAATGTAAAATAGTATAAGTAGTAATAGTTTAGTTGGGGTGCAAACTATTTTACTCTAAGTTATAGTAGGTTATGTTTATGGTACATGTAACTAAAGTCAGTGTTTAGTTCTTTGGACAATTTTTTAACCTTTTTTGTAATTACATTTTAGGGTTGTTTTCAAATATAGAAAAATTAACCAAAATATTTATAAATAATATAGCAAATTTTCAGATAGACCGCGATAGACTAGTATTTGTGTCTACTTGCGTCATGGTAGACACAGATTGTAGTCTATCACAATAGACCATGATATTTTACTATATTCATAAATATTTTTAGCAGTTTTGTCATTTAAAATAATTTTCCTATATTTTATATACTTTAATTTAAGAAATGAATTTTTATTGCATTTTCTTTATGCTTTATTAGAATTATACTAGAACTGAAAAAGAAAAAAAAAAAAAAAAAAAACCAAAGTTGAAACTTTTTCCAATTTTTTTGTAATTACATTTTTTATAATTAAATTTACGAAAAAAATAAATAAACTTTTTATACATCATTTTTTTTATAACTATATCAAAGCTACCAATAAAATGTCAAACTTGAAAATTTTTCATTTTTCTTTTGTAATTATTCTTTGTTATACTTCAATTTAATAAAGGAAATTAATTAGATTTTTGTATACTCCATTTTTTATACCTATATTAAAATTTCATTAAAAAAAGATCATTTTTTTAAATGACAAAAATGTTGGAAATATAAAATATATCAAAATATCATTATCTATCACTGGTAGACATTGATAGATACCGATAGTATCAGTGTTAGTGATGGATACTGATAAACATATATGAGTATTAGTGATAGATATTGAGATGTCTATTGGTCTATCACAGATAAACAATGAGTTGTATTTGTAAATAACTTGTCTCATTTTATTATATTTAAAAACAACTTTATCCTTTAGGGAAAATTGATAATGATATTATTATTTAACAATATTTGATTAAAAAAAAAAAACCTTGAGTGACCTAAAATATTTAAGATTTATTAAATGTACATGGATTTATAATTATAATAGAATAGAAACTCAAAAAATAGGGACCAAAATGGTATTTCATTTATGTTTTACCAATATGATAAAAAAAAAACCATACATCAATTCTATATTTTTTTTTATTTGTATCTCAGTAATATATATTTTATCCTTGATATAAAATCAAAGATATACAAGTAATATATAGATTCTCTTTCTCTTTAATTTATTTGTTTTTTTTTTAATTCAACATGTGGAATCATTCGAACCTCTTTGAACATTTGTCCATTTATGCACAGCCTCAAGTTAACACAAAAATAATATATCAATGATATACTTTATCACGTTATAAATAATATACTTTACCATGTAAACGTGATGTATCAATGATATGTACTCTTATATATCAATTAATTATTTTTCTTCTCATGTAAAGCAATGGTTTCTATATTTTATCTATTTTATTATCTTACTAATCAATCAACTTGAATATGTACTTTAAAATTTAAACCAAAACTAAAATATTGAATAATTTGCACAAAGCAGATAGGAAAGGGTTTGAGGAGTGCCATTTTCAAGAAGAAAAATGTCAAAATGTCAACAAGTTTGAACTTCAATTTGAATATTCAAAAGGGAAAAGTTATGTTCCAACAATTTGGCAGAAGAAACCTTGAAAGAGGGAAAATATATATATATTGAGACTGGCATTTGGGTGGCATAAGGTCTCTACACTCAAAATAATGATGATTAGTCATAAAATAAATAGCGATGATTATTAAATAATAATAATAATAAGTCAAACGATTTAAACACATTGAAGAAAGCTCTAAAAAAAGTCAAATAAATGCTGATTAAGAACTTTTTTTTAGTTCTACATATCTAAGTGTGATTTTGAACTTTCGACTTTCAAGAATATATATCTTTATTACTAATTTATATTCAATTTGATTAGTTTAGAACACTGAAAGTAGTAAACTATTTAGAGAAGAATATGAACTTACCTTTCATGGAGTTATGAAGATGTATTTTATGAAGGGGTATACTTAAAGTTTCTTTCGTTCCATTTTGAATTAGATTATATTCAAAAAAGAAAAATTGAGCCAACTGTGCCCTTCAAAAAGTTGATCTTGCAATGGAATAGGATGCCTAGAGGTCGGTTAGAACACTTGACCTAATTGCCTTCCTCCCAAGTTTGGTTGGATCTTGGGTTGGATTTTAAGGCTCGAATTTTTATTAATTACTAATTTGGATTGATCTAAACTTGTTTTGTCTTCAATTTTACCCACACCGCGCCATTTTCCATTCTCGACTTGTCCAAAATCACCTCTAACATCACCAGTCTTGAATTTTTCTTTCCTTTTTTTCTTTTATATTTTTTTTTTCCAAAAACCACCAACCTGGAATTTGATTTTTAATTTTTCTTAAAGAAAAGGTTATCGTTAAGGACAGGTTAATAACCCTTTAAATAATATTATAAAAAGTGTTGAGGTTGGCATTATATTTGAGAATTGAGTGACATAGAGTCTTCGAACAAAAAAATGTAATTGAAAAAAATACAAAAAACATAAAACGTACAAGGAAATAAAAACTCTAAAAAAAGTCAATATGAAATGCCACCTAATATCAATTTCTTTTTTTTTTAAAGAATCTTTGTCATTTTTATTCTTTTATTTTACATGGATAACATCCATCCATGTCTCAAGCTCTAGAGAGAGGAGAGAGACTAACGTTATATAAATTTAGTTTATAAGTTCCATCCTCCATTTCCGTAATTTTTATACTAAAGAAACCTAACTTTATAACTTATTTTTACATCAGCATAATATTCATTAGTTTAAAAGTTTTAGGAGAGATTTGGCGCACAAATTTGGATTCTTAAATTTGAGAATATTAAGTCTAGGATTTGGTTGGGGGTTTAGGTAATATGGGTTTAAGAAAATTATGTTTGGAATATAAGTTTTGGAAGTTTGGGTTTAAGAAACCTGTGTTTGGAGTGCAGACAATACTAAGAGTGAAGTGTAATTTATAAATCTAGAGTTTGTGTATTGTGTTTAATCAGTGATAGCTTTTATATTAGTTCAAACATCAGAGTGAAATGTAATTTATAAGTTAAGTTTAAAATAAACTAAAAAAAATAGAAGAATATTTGTTTTTTTTTTTAAAAAAAAATTGAAATAGAGATGGACTAAATTTATAATTGTATAAAATTTATTGTTTTAATAATTTAATATTTTTATTTTACTATGTCTTGAGATAAAACTTCATAGATTTTTGTCATTTTAACTAATTTGAAAATGTTAGTTTTTTTTCACCGTAGTATGCTAACTTCAAATTGAAATAAACTAGTAATTTAGTATTAAATTCAGTTATTGAAAAATTATCATATTTTTTTTATCAAATTATATTCGAGGCATAAGAAAATCATAAAGTTTGAGTTTTAATTTTTATTTGGTACTAAGTTGTTACCAACATTTTAATCCTTTATGTTTAAAAAATAATTCTAAATCTTCGAGATAATTAAATTGGCCAACGAAAAAAAAAATGAAAATGTTCAATTAAATTCGGACTTTCTATACATATAGCCTAAATAAATATTTCTAATTATATAATTTTAGTCTAATGAGCTATTATTTTACACAAAAAATATGGTCCAATTTACTTTTTTTTAGCTCTCATGTAAGGGAAGTTTATTGTCGTTATAAACTTTCTAAATGAGTTTCTTTTTAGAACCTATATAAGAAATGAAAATATTTCCAAAAATCCGGAAATGGTTGCCCTCATAAGTTAAAAGCAATAATTGACAAGAAGCTATGAACGAGACAACAATGTATATTTGATATAGATAGCACTGTATATTTTAATTTTCTATAAATAAATCAATGTATATTTGATAAGTGCATGAAGAATAAAATTTTATATTCGACGTATATTTACATTTTAAGTATATTTGTAAACATGCCAAAAAATAAACCATTATGCGAAAAATATTTACATTTTTCACTATATTACCAGTATATTCGGCATATACTTGAAATCTCATAAATAGGTGATCGATTTTCAACTTGAAAAATTACACAATAAATGAAATCTCCTAAAATGTAAAAATATTAATTTTGAACAAAGAAGGGAAGAGAGAAAATTAAAAAAAAATAATCTAATAATAATAATAACTACAAAAAACCCAAAAGAAAAAATAATTAGAAGAAATTTAGTGTATTTTAAAAAAATAATATTGTAATTAAACTAAGGGTCTCTTTGGAATGACTTAGGAAAAAGTTCACTGGTGGGGGTCGCTAGAGTTGGTGACCGAAGATTGGCCTGGTCGTCAGAGGTGGTGGTCGGAGTTGGCCAGCAGTGGTCACTAGAAGTGATCTCCGAAAGTTGGTTAGCGAAATTAAATTAGGGAAAAAAAGAAAAGAAAGTATCACATGGATTTGAATAGTATTTACTATTTCAAAACCACAGGTAAAGGGTGTAGGAAACTAACGTCCTAGATCCTTGCTTCAAACAAGGGTTGGGCTTAGGATGCTCACCTATCCAATCCTAATCCTAGAAACAAACACCCCTTAGATATTTGATCCTTTTAGTCGGGAATATATTTCACGTGAGCTTTTACTAAACCTAATATAAGTCGAACAGCTGTATAAGCTAAGCTTGAAGAAGAAAAAGTTGCAGCAGAAGATGAAGATCTGGGAGAGCAATTTCTCTTCACTTTTCTGTATATTAAATCTTTTCCCCACATATAATACAAGGTGGTGATGTATAGATATATACACTTAGGTTTTAGAATAAGGACAAAAAATAACTAACGAGTCTTCTGTACAGTTGGTAGAGAATAATTATATGGCAGAGGTTGTTAGGAAAGCATACACATCAGCATCAGCGAGAGTATACACACCAGCGACACCAGCGAGAGCATACGCACCAGCGATACCAACGAGAGCATACACACCAGCGACACCAGCGATAGCATACACACCAGCGATACCAGCGAGAGCATTCATATCAGCTTCTACATGACTCCTTATCATCTGTTGACGAGGTAATTTATTCTTCCTTGACAATATATATATATATATATATACACACACATATACTAGCTTTTAGTACATGCATTGCACGTAGTATCTCAATTTTATTTGATCAAATATTGAATTTAGGTAATTTTGTGAATTTGTCCTAATATTTTGTTGTTTTTGTTCTTTTAAAGAAGCATCATAGAAAATAAAATAACAATAGAAAATAATGAAAAAGGAGAAAGATAAGACTGTTATTTTTTAAAAAAGTAAAATTTATGTCTTTCCATTATGTCAAAGACTCTAGGATCAACAAATTATGATGAAAGAAAAAATAAACGAATAAATATGAAACTCGGTTTTTTTATCAAATGGATAGAGAACAAATCGTTTTTAAATGTGATATATTGTTATCTATAAATTATTACTTTTCTTTTTTTAGTTGTTTAAATAGTGAGTATTACTAAGAAAATGCTATTAATTATTCATGTTAGGGTAGATATGTGAGTATGTTGAGTGAGTTACTTATTTAATATAATGTAATTAGTATTTTAAATAAAGAAAAATAGAAACAATTATACTTGGGTATTATTTAAAAGAACAAGGTCGGTTAATATCATATAAAACGTTTTATTTTATCATAAACTAAAATTATTTTTTAATAAGTATAAAGGTGAATATATTTCAAATATTGATTGTTCATACTTACAAAACAATTGTACAATAATTTGTTGAAAATACTTGATATTTTAGATTATTACGTTATAGAAGCACGATAAGAAAACTTTAGAAAAAATAAGACAATATTAAAATTAGGACACATGTTTTCTTTAGAAAAAGAAATAATGAAAGCTTTTTATCTTAATGTAAGTAGAAAAGAATTTAAAAATTATTCAAATCTCATAATCATAATTTTTTTCTAAAAAAAATTATTAATTATATTTATTAATTCTAGATTATTATGTTATAGAGGCAGGATAAGTAAATTTTAGAAAAAAGAAGAAAAACCTAAAATTAGAAGGACATATGTTTTCTTTAGAAGCTTTTTATCTTGTTGTAAGTAGTAAAAAAAAATGCAAAGTTACTCAAATTTTCAAAGCCTTAAAATCCCACAATCATAATTGTTTTTCTCAAAGAAACTAAAAAATATTTATATTATATATATATATATATTTTAAACTTTTATATTACTCCAAAAAGATAGGAAGTAATATGTTTTTTTAAAACTTTCTTTTTAGTTTTCGAATTAAATTTTCATCTCTTATTTTAAATCTTTAATATTAAGAGATAAAACAAACTACCATTATTTATATTTATAATAAGAAAAATTTAAAATAAAAGCTAATCACCTTTATTTGAAATAAAAAAAACTATTTCTAATATATTTATAACTATTATTCAACTTCTTTAAAAGAGTATATACTTTTATTTTTTTAAAAGAAAAACTATTCAAGCTAAATCTCGATCCTTCAAGGATTTAAAAAAACAAAATTTACATTAAATGATAAGAAAAAAATTTAAAAAGATAACATGCCTTAAACAAGTAAAAAAATAACATGCCTTAAACAAGTAAAAAAATGAAGGTGCAATACCTAGTTACTTCTAGTTTTTTTCTTTTTTTTTCTAAAAAAGAAAAATTGGCAATGCTAGGATTGAAGCTAAAAAAGCTCAGAATGTTAAAGAATAAGGAAAAAAAATGTGCCAACAATGCTTAAAGAAATTTTTAAAAAATAAGATACAAAAAAATTTCATAAGAAAATTAAGGGGAACATGTTAACAAAATTAAAATTAAAATAAAAATAAAAAGAGATACCTAATTAACTCAACTATTTATAGAGAAAATTCAGATTTAAAATCTTAATTTGATTATACAAAAATAATTTAGATAGATATTAATTAGAGATAAAATGTGATTTTTCTCCTTTATTTACGGTGAAGTACGTAGTAGATTATTAGTTCGAGATAAAATATGATTTTTTTAATAAAACTTTTTGCCCCTTATTTAACAATAAGTAGAAGATATTAGCTAGAGTGAAATGTAATTTTTTTTTTTAAAATTTTTTTTTATTTAACATGAATAGATATTAGTTAGAGATAAGATTTGAACTTTTTTTTTTAATAATAACTAAAACACTGGCAATAATATTAATAACCACAATAATAACAATAACATAATAAAAGTTATTATGATAAATTAATAAGATTCAAACGGCCAGGGATAGAAAATAGGGTTGAGATGGAGTTGCCGACAGGGATGAGGAGTATATTATCCATCGTTTAGAATCTTTGTAACAACTCCATACTTCTAAACATAAAATTGAAGATTTTAGGTTGCGATATAAAAAAAAAAATTAAATCTAATAAATAATTAATTTTTAAAAGTTTTATATTGTTTTCTTTGACTGGTTAAACTCAAAAATAAAAATTCAAAGTTCGTTTAGATATAAAATTAAAATTCATTAAAAAAAAGTTTGAAGACGAAATAGATATACTAGAAATCAAATTTATAATATTAAAAACAATAGTAATAATAATAAGGGAAATTATTATTATTATTAAATTATGTTTGAAACATAAGGCCAGTGCATGATGATGTGAGGCAAATGGAGAGATTTCTAAAGTTTTGACACATTTACATGTTTTATTATTTGTTTTCGATTCTTCATAATGAGAGGTTTAAAAAAAACACTCAAACTATTAAAAAGGTATCAATGAACCATAACCAAAATAATGAGCATGATAATATTTTTCACTCTGAAAAATATGAAGAGAAAGGTATTAAAATATATTTAAATCTAAAATTCAGTAAGAAATTTTTGCTCTATGAAATTCGAATAATTTGACTATAAGAAGCATGATTAATAAGAAAAAGAAACTTGACTTCTACGAGAGATAAAGTGATGAACAACCTTTATAAAAATGTATAGTTAAGAAAAATCAATCTCTTAACCGTTCAATAATTTGACCTTATTATAAGCATCACTCTACACATGAACATGATAGAGGGGTTTAAATATATATCATATAGTTTAAGTTTATACTTTTCAAGAAGGAAAAAAAAAAAGAAAAAAAAAAGTTTATAAGCTATTCTCTTTAATTTTAAAATCTCGTTGTGAGTTGTTAGAGTTTATAAACACCAATATAGAACATAAAGTCAAAGAAAGAATTGAATATGGATAATAATTAAGGAAAATATTATGATTAAAACTTTTTTTTGAAGAATTCATTCTAATTGCTTCTAAAATTTTTTATTTAAAAAAAATGTTAAAAGGCACAAATACAAAAACTTGAAGTAAACTCCTATTCTTTTTAAAAGTCGAAACACCAACACAAAAATTTAAACAAAGTCAAACACAAAAATGAAAAATCGAGACCAATTATTTTTTAACGAAATGGAAGATTATTCGAACTACAAACATCTTGATCGCTAATACATACTATGTGTCAATTGAGTTATACTCGTTTCGATGAAAATCAATAATAATTTAAGAAAATATTAAAATTTAAATTTTTTTTAATTACTTATAATTCCTTCTACAAATGGATTTCTTTTTAAGAGTTGAAACACCAATAAAAAAAACTTAAAAGTCAAAGAGAGAATTGAAAATAGATAACAATTTTGGAAAACGATATATATTTTTTAATAGTTCATTCTAAAAATGGACAACTCACGCATACACGTATCTATGAACTATCTTCATTTCTATCATTTAACTAATTAAAATTTTGATATGCCTAGAAATTTTTTTAATTATATATAAGACATCTGTAAGTTCAACGCATACATAATTTGATGACCAAATCGATAAGTCTCGACGTTTGGCCCCAAGTCGAGTTGGGTGGAATATGCTATTATAACACAAGTGTGTTTGATTTTTCTATTATAATAGTTGATGATTACAATTGTTTTAATCAATAATTATCTATAGTATTAAACATTATTTTAAAACTCTCTCTACCTATATCGTTAACACTATTTGGAGACTCTCTATATGATGGATACTCATATTAATTTTTGTCTATATTTTTATATGTTCAAGTATATAGAACTATGTTTACATAATTTTGAATGGTTTTCCAATTTTCACTTAAATATAAAATAATATAGAACCATTAAATTACAGAAATAGTATTTTCTTAAATTAATGTATAAAAATTTAATTATAGAAAAAAAAAAAAAAAAGTTTCAACTTTGATTTTTCTTTTTTGATGTAGTTTTAGTATAATTATACAAAAACATAAAGTATTAAAAAATGTATTCAAATTTCTTTCTTAAATTAAAAGTATAAAAAAGTATAATGAAAAAATTCGAGAAAAAAAAAATCACCTTTTACCCTTTTTTAATATAGTTATAAAAAAGGAAGCATAAAAAATGTAACCAAAATCCTTTCTTAAATCAAAGTAAAAAAAAATTGAATTTTTTTCAAATTTGATATTAAAAATTGAAAAATATGATATTATATTTATGATAGAAGTCAATTTATACTCTAACAATCATTTTGCATGTTAAAATTTGTATGAGTAATTCATAACTATTTTATCACTTGGTTTCATTTTAAATTAATATCTTTACCAAAACAGACAGAAATATTATCACGTAATTCTTTCTAAATAAGTAAATATAAATGGAAGAAATAAAGATGAAAAAAATGCTTATATTAATCAATTATGCTACTACCCATTTTATTGTAATACTTCTCAAAAAAGTTACATTAACCCCTACATTAAAAGAAGTATTATACACGTGTGATAATTATATGTCTGGACAATTTTGAAATAAAATCCGCATAGAAAACCTAAATTTTAGGTAAAAAAGTATAGTATTATAATGGATACAATTATAAAAGTTTTAAACAACAAAAATAATTGAAAATTTTACTTAGTCTCTATTTTAGAATGTCCCGATTTTACTTTTGAGTTTTGAATTTACGTTATATTTGGTCTCTAGATTTTAAAGTATTAATTTTTTTACTCAAATTCAAAGTTATTTAGCTTTCATTATTTAGAATGTGTTTGGTATGTGATAAAAGTAGAGAGTTGAGTTGAGTTAAGTTGGTAATTATTATATGGAGAGTTTATATGGGGAGTTAAATTGTCTATGTTTGTTGTGCAGAGTTGAGTTGAGTTGATAATTATTGTCTGTGTTTGTTGTGCAGAGTTGAGTTGAGTTGGTAATTATTGTTTGTGTTTGTTGTTCAGAGTTGAGTTGAGTTGAGCTGGAGGATCTGATGCAGTTTTTTTTATGAATGAGATTAGTTCTATTTTTTTCTGTTTGTTTTTTATTTCATTCTTTTATTTTTTTAGTTTTATGCTTTGCTATTGTTGATTAATTTTCAAATATACACGTATTTTCTCAAATCATTTATGACATAAACTGGACGATCTCAATTTTTTTCTCAATTTGTAGAACATAATAGATTATTTTTCATATATTCTTTTAAAAAATTGTAATAATTCTAATTCTCTTCAATCGGTAAAACATACTAACAAAATATATTTCATATTGCTGCTAAATTAATTGGTATATTGTATATTGTATGTATATATATTGAAGGTATATATATTTCATATTGAATGTTTGTATATATATATATCCAAAAAAAATTCACAAAATATATGTTCTTTTCGATACTTATAATATTAGTTATTTTTACAAACACAAAAATTACATATTTTCAAGTATGCAAAAGTTATTATTTCTTTTCGACATGACAGTCCATTGTCCATTTGCTGTTATCCAAAAGAATTATAAAACAAAATATAGGGGTGTGGTCAGTCTACATGTTTCTTCCTAGTAGACGGAGGCAGTACCTCTTCCGTGCGTGTTCTGGTACTGCAAGGAAGCAATCTGTCTTCTGAATGTCTCTGACAACAGAGGTCAATAAGGGTGACCTGATCATCCTCATCTAGGCCATCAATGTTGTATATGGCATTTACTACTTCCTTCCGACTCCCAACTCTAGCTCATATCTTCTTTCTGCCACGATGCAAGTCTACCCATGTGTGTGCTCTGCATTTCAACATTTGATCTCATGATGTCGATCATTTCATCTTGGAATGATGACCTCTTCCTCTTACGTGCTCGAGATGACTCGGTAGGTACACTCGCTCTACCTGTAGATTGCTCTGCTGGCTCTTCATCTATTTCATCTTGATTTAATGGTGATTCTATCTGGCGAACCTCAAGGGTGTGACAGTCCTATGATCCAAGTCGAATCTCATCTTCAAACTCTCTGAATGCATTCGTCACCATCACGTATGGGTCCTCACTTGATTGCCCTACTACTCTGACTTTCCCAAATATGGTGGAGAGGTCATCGTAATGTGGGAATGACTTGTTCCACATCCCCTTCACATTGGGATGACTCTACATTGATACACATACACATTATTAATATTTATATTATAACACGTATCTGTACATTTTTTTTTCTAGAATCTTACCCGAACCCAAAGATCGAAAATCTCCCTCTCGACCTGGACACATTTGAACTCTTCGTTCCAGCCGAACCCCAACTGACTTAACATCTCTGATACTGCATTGTATTGTTTTTTCAGACTCCTCACCTTGCACTCAATAGTGTTTTGATTCAGTGCGCACCCAGGCACTTTCTCATGCAGAATTCATTCTAAATGTTGTAGGTATCCTGGTCGAAACGTCCCATTATCAGACCTCCAACCGGTCTCCACCAAATACAATAGAGCTTCCACCAACTTAGCGTCCTCCACCTTCAACCATACGTGTTTAGACCTTTTACCATTACCTGCCATTATGCTGCATGCATACGTTTGTTGAATGAAAAGATGCTATAAATTAAACACATGCACAAACAAAGGATAATCTGCTGAAATTATATGTTCCAATTTAACTTGTTCACACAGAGTCTTGGCACAAAACATTTTCACGTCATACTTGGAATGTTCCATAATTAAATTCCATTCAATAGTAAAAGAAAAGTAAGCAATGAACATTGAATAATCAGGCTATTTGCCATTGAGTAAATATTTCGACTGCTAAGTCATCCCTGAACTTGGTCCATTCCTCTGATGATTCAACAAATTCAATATGATCCCCATCAAGACCAACTGATGCAGAATTCTCGTCATCGGGCACGTCAAACATTGCACCGATTCCCATCTCCCTTATGATCAAGTTGTGAATAAGGCAACATGCAGTTATTGTTCGACATTGGACTTGTATTGGGTAGAATGATTTTCCCCTAAGAATTGCCCACCGCCCCTTTAGCAACCCAAACGCTCGCTCGATAACGTTCTTTGCTGAAGACTGTTTCATGTTGAAAAATTCTCTTGCAGTTGTTGGTGCGTTTCCTGCTCCACGCCAATCAGAGAGATGGTATCGTTCCCCTCTGTATGGCGCCAAGAATTCTTCAGCGTTGGGGTATCTAGCATCACATAGGTAATAGTATCCTGTACACGTTTCGAAATGTCATGCACATGTGTTGTGACAGGTACGCACGTTTAAATAACGTATACAGTTATTGTAATACCCTTTAGAACCCTCAATCCGTACGGTCGTGAAACCGCATCCCTAAGAACCCTTGAATCGGCTGCAGACCCTTCCCACCCTAGCAAAACGAAGACGAACTCCCTATTTTGATCACACACTGCAAGAACGTTTGTGGCAATCTCTCCCTTTCTTGTCCTATATCGAGGTCGATCGACGACACTAACATTCACTTTAATGTATGTGCCTTCTAACGCACCTAGACAATTCTGTTTCTCTCAAGTGATCAGAATGTGCGAAGAGCAAGACTAGCGAGAAAGTTGGAGAGAGTGAGAGTGGAGAGAGCGAGATTTTAAGCGAGAAGTGGGAGAGAGCGAGAGCAGCCTCATGACGAGATCCTCCTCATGAGCGAATCTCGCTAATTTTGTGATGAGGATCTCGCTCTAGAAAGGAAATCTCGCTAGAAATAAGGATCTCGCTCATGAAGATCTTCATGAGCGAGATCCTCATTGGTTTTTTTTTTTTAGGAAATATGTTATTTCTATTTACTGACATTACTATTTGTATTTACTTGGCTTTACTACCAACGTGGTTACTAACTTACTTTCAACTAACACTCAAATTAATTTCACTCTTTAATTAATGAGGTTAAATTAATTTCACTCTTTAATAAATACACCCAACTCTCTCCAACAACCATTCTTTTCTCCCTCTTCTATTTATAGATGACTTCCGACTCATACGTTTATATTTACACTGTCTTTCTCCACTATATTTTCACGGTCTTTTTCCACATTTCATATTTCACACTGTCTTTCTTCCACTAAAAAATGTATCCTTTTTGTTTATCTCTTTAGTTCAATTATTTTTTTTTTGTTGGTTACTTCTTAGTTCAATTTATTTATTTTATTTCTAATCTAACTAATCATTATTTTTTTCTTGTAGGGTCTAAACTACTTTCACAAATCATCGTAATTAGTTTGAGGAGGTTTGTTATTTGAGGTTCAGAGATATCTCCCTTTTTTTAGGACTTATATTTTTTTTTATTAATAGAAAATATGTTATTATTAATTATTGGTCACGTTTTTTTTGAAAATACTAGTTCGCAAATTTTTTATTAATGGTTGGCGACATTATATTTTTAATCTGATACTTCTCAATTTTTTATGAATTATGGTGAAATTAGTAATTAATAAGTTCATTACTCAATGGGTGAAAAATAATGAGGATCTCGCTCATGAGAGGATCTCACTTATGAATTAAGTGAGATCCTTCTCATGACGCAAGATCACTCATTGGGAAATAACACCAATAAATCTAAACTATAACCCAATATGCCCAACCGACGCTTGAATCGTTTGTTATTCTTCTTAATCATGAAACATAACCGCCAAATACCTTACCCTTTCAGGAACAACTTTGTATCCTTTCCCTATAAAGATGGATACTATTGAAGACCCTCA
>NC_052351.1:52673780-52688580 GCF_009727055.1 Benincasa hispida
GAAACAATGTATATTAGGGTTGTCGTAGGTTGAAGTTTCAACATAAATAATTGAAACAAAAAAAAACTTGGAAACAATATGTATAAAAGGGTTGTACATAAGTCGAAACTTCAACCCTATACAAGTGAAATCTCGTTAATTTTGTGATGAGGATCTCGCTCTAGAAGGAAATCTCGCAAGAAATGGGGGCTGAGTCTCGCTATGGAAGGAAAATCTCGCTAGAAATGTGGTGAATCTCGTTAATTTTGTGATGAAGAAGATCTCGCTCTAGAAAGGAAATCTCGCTAGAAATGTCAAATGTTGAAATGGAGCACACACATGGGTAGACTTGCATCGGTGGCAAAATGAGAGTATGAGCTAAGAGCGAGATCGTTTGAGAACGAGATCATTGAGATCGAGACAACGAGATCATTGAGAGCGAGATCATTGAGATCGGACCAAACGAGATCATTGAGAGCAAGATTTTGAGCGAGAAAGTGGGAGAGAGCGAGATTGGAGAGAGCAAGACTAGCGGAAAGTTGGAGAGAGTGAGAGTGGAGAGAGCGAGATTTTAAGCGAGAAGTGAGAGAGAGCGAGAGCAGCCTCATGAAGCGGATCCTCCTCATGAGCGAATCTCGCTAATTTTGTGATGAGGATCTCGCTCTAGAAGAAATCTCGCTAGAAATAAGGATCTCGCTCATGAAGATTCATGAGCGAGATCTCATTGGTTTTTTTTTTTTAGGAAATATGTTATTTCTATTTACTGGCATTACTATTGTTATATTACTTGGCTTTACTACCAACGTGGTTACTATTACTTTCAACTAACACTCAAATTAATTTCATCTTTAATTAATGAGGTTAAATTAATTTCACTCTTTATAAAATACACCCAACTCTCTCCAACAACCACTTCTTTCTCCCTCTTCTATTTATAGATGACTCCGACTCATACGTTTTAATTATTTTCACTTGTCTATTCTCAACTCTATTTTCACGGTCTTTTTCCACATTTTCATTTTCCATGTTCTTTCTCACTAAAATGTATGCTTTTGTTGGTAGTACTCTTTCAGTTCAATTATTTTTTTTTTGTTGGTTACTTCTTAGTTCAATTTATTTATTTTATTTCTAATCTAAACTAATCATTATTTGTGTTTCTTGTAGGGTCTAAACTTACTCTTCACAAATCATTCGTAATTAGTTTGAAGGAGGTTGTTTTTAGGTCTTTAGTATATGCGTCATCCTTTTTTTAGGACTTATTATTTTTTTTTTAATGAAAATATGTTATTTATTAATTATTGGTCACGTTTTTTTGAAATACTAGTTCGCAAATTTTTATTAATGGTTGGCGACATTATTATATTTTTTAATCTGATACTCTCAATTTTTTATGAATTATGGGTGAAATAGTACTATTATATATTTTTTTTATCTAATAATAAGTTCATTCTCAATGGGTGAAAAATAATGAGGATCTCGTCTGAGGAGGATCTCACTTATGAAGAGTGAGATCCTTCTCATGAGCAAGATCTCATTGGGAAATAACACCAAAAATCTAAACTATAACCCAATATGCCCAATACCGACGCTTGACATCGTTTGTTATTCTTTCTTAATCATGAAAACATAATTCCGCAAATACCTTACCCTTTCAGGAACAACTTGTGTATTCCTTTCCCTATAAAGATGGATACTATTGAAGACCTCTTTTCGATCATGAGAATTATTTCTTACTCTCAAATACAATTGTTCATAACACTAACCACGTTATTGAACAACTACGAAGGATAGAGAGACACCGAAATATGCTAGGCACTGCATTAGGCAGTTACCTTCTTTCGCTAATTTACGAGAGTGACTTGGCATGTCGTGAAGCACCCGAATGGATAGACGTACCTTTACGATTCTATGTAATATGCTACGATCGACTGGGTTGTGTTTATGGAACCAAACAAGATGTATGGCGTCGAAGAGATGGTTGTTGATATTCCTACACATTCTTGCACACGATGTCAAGAAAAATTGTAGTAAACGCATAAACTTTTCGAGGTCTGGAGAGCAGTTTTGAGATATTTCAATGCAATTCTTAAGGGCAGTCTCTTACAACTTAACATTTATTTGGTAAAAAAACAAGAAGCCGATCACAAATAATGCACCGATAGAAGTGAAAGTGGTTTCAGGTACAAAAAGTACTAAGTTTTTTACATGAATACGTCATAAATATGCATGCAATGATAGATTTTTTTTTAATTCAATCCAATCTCGCTCTCTCCCACTTTCTCGCTCAAAATCTTGCTCTCAATGATCTCGTTGGTCTCGATCTCAATGATCTCGCTCTCAATGATCTCGTTGGTCTCGATCTCAATGATCTCGTTCTCAACGATCTCGCTCTTAGCTCATACTTCTCATTTTGCCACGATGCAAGTCTACCCATGTGTGTGCTCTACATTTCAACATTTGACATTTCTAGCGAGATTTCCTTCTAGAGCGAGATCTTCATCACAAAATTAACGAGATTCAGCCCACATTTCTAGCGAGATTTCCTTCCATAGCGAGACTCAGCCCACATTTCTGCGAGATTTCCTTCTAGAGCGAGATCCTCATCACAAAATTAACGAGATTTCACTTGTATAGGGTTGAAGTTTCGACTTATGTACAACCCTTTATACATATTGTTTCCAAGTTTTTTTTTTTGTTTCAATTATTTATGTTGAAACTTCAACCTACGACAACCCTAATATACATTGTTTCCAAGTTTTTCTTTGTTTATCGAGTTCTCAACGTTTGACCTCTCAATATTCGACCTCTACATTAATCCAATCCCCAACCCTCGACTTCTAGCAAAACAACAATATTTCTCTAATATAAAATGTCTAATATTTCTCTAATATAATAAGTTTTGAAAACAATCATATTAATATAAAAAGTCCTAGTTTTGAGGGGATAAAAAAGGAGAGTTTTGAGTGGATAAAAAAGGGATTTTAATAATTCATAAGTTTTCTTTATGGGCTTAACAAACATGGGTAATAATCCTCTATATTTTATTAATACTCACTTTTGATCTAAGTAGTTAACTTTAGTCAATTATTACTTAATATAATTATGGGTTGCAAATTTTTAATTAATTTAATAGTGAAAATTAATTTAATTCTTTTAAGTTAATTAATAAGCATCAGTAAATGGCTCAAAGTGAGTCTTTAGTGAAAAATCAAGGTTAAAAGTGTAAAACTATAAATTTAGGGATCAAATAGAAAAAAAAAACTCAACAAAAGTTAGGATAAATAAATGTAACATTTAAAAACTTAGGGACCCAAATAAAAATTAAACCTATGTTTTAGGGATAAAACTAAAATGTAACCATCTAAAATCTAAACAACAAATAAAAATTAAACC
Organism: Benincasa hispida; assembly: GCF_009727055.1. Lineage (NCBI taxonomy): Eukaryota > Viridiplantae > Streptophyta > Magnoliopsida > Cucurbitales > Cucurbitaceae > Benincasa > Benincasa hispida. The sequence continues at coordinate 52,677,153 of NC_052351.1, forward strand.
TGCAATCCATGGACCAACTTAATATATTTTTTTCTAAAAATTAGTGATTTATTATTGTTATCATTATAATCTTAGCATATGAAGCAACTTTTTTTCTTCTCAACACTCAAATTAATTTCTTATAATTGTTATCGTTATAATCTTAGCATATGTCAAGCTTTTTCTATCAACTATAATTGTTATTTACAAATTTAGCAAAAGCATGATATATAATAATCAAAGGACAAGTCATATAAAAAGAGCAAGAAAGATTAGAAGGGAATACAATTGGAAAATGACCATAAAATAAACTCATTTATGTGATTTATTAGATTTATCCCTATATTTTTAACATTAAGAAGAAACTGTGGTTATTTTGACGGAATCTAAAAATTATAAAATATTAGAAGGAGAGACGATTAAAATAGATAAAAGCTACATTAATTATTACAATTACCTCCCACACTATATTCTTTCTTTTCCATAAACTTGTGAGCCCTCGTTTTTCATATTAGTTAAATTGAAGGAGGATTACATAAAATATCGTATAAACACTTGCATAAAAAGCAGGAGGAAGAACTCTTAATTGATGGGGATTCGTGACGCAAATCAGGGTTCATGAGGTACTTATAATGGTACCTGTTCACTTGGAGCAGATAGTAGAGTAGGCGTGTTTCTAGGATACATCACAAAATTAAACTTATATTTCTTCTTTCAAATAACGGAAGGAGCATGCATTGAAGGGGGTGGATTGTCCGAAAATCTTTTACTCGGTCCAGACGGAGGAATATGCATGCCTTTTGGTAATATTCCGAAACTGATACCAAATTCCTTGTGTAAAATGACAGATGGGACATGCGGTGGAGGAGGTGGACTTTCTGAAGTTCTTTGACTCGGCCCAGATGGAGGAATACGATTCCCTTTTGGTAATATTCCGAAGTTGATCCTAGATTCCTTATGTAAAATGATGGATGAGATGTGCGGTGGAGGAGGTGGATTGTCTGATGTACTATGACTCGGTCCAAATGGAGGTACGCGTTCTTCTTTCGATAGAATTCCCAAGCTTAAAGGTGGAGCTAAGTTAGGTATTCTCTTGTGTTTTCCTAGTGAGAAATGGATATGCCTTTTTGGATGCTTTATATTCTTGTCGCTCAATTCGCTTTCGACAGTAGAGTCGCCTTTCTTCACTACAAAAACATTTTTAGCATCTGCTTGATAGATTGTACTATGCAACCCAAGGAGAATGAAAGCACAAACTCCGAAAAATACATTAGAATAACTAATTGATATCATTTTTGTTGTGGGTTTGCTCATCTTTTTCTATTGCTTCCTTTTTTATATATAGCACTTCTTTCTTAATTGAAATTAAGGTAAAATATTGGTATAAAAGCTATAAATAACAGAGAGAATCAACCAAAACACGGAATTTGTTAGGAGTTTTATTGTTAAGAAACATTCACAATAAAACTAACAATCCAAAATTGACATTGTTTTGAAGTTTTTAAATGATGATGTTTTCAAAGTTTTCGAAATCAATGTGTTGGCTTTATTTTCTTTTCCGTTTTCTTTTTATTTTTTTTGTTTATTGAAAAAATCAAATATGTTAACCACTTGTTCGATACTCGTGTGACTGAATTTAATAAGAGTGAGATTCAACATGTATTGAAAAATTTATTTTTAATAGATTCATTCATAATCAACTTTACCAAATCCACAAAGCGGCTAACTTTGTTTCTATTACAATTACATTATATTTTCATCCATGACGATTAAAAACCACCATAAATGAAAAGCAATTGAGAGTACTGGCTAAAATTATTAGTTATATTTTCATTCGATTACAGTTACGAATCGCCATCATATGTGCCTTTTCATAACTATCATCGTCTATCATATCTATAAATTTTGGCAATATTTTTCTTGACACAGACGCGTTTTAACACATGTATCATAATTTTTTCCAATATTGTGGTGATCTCACGTACATAACTAATATTTTGATTGCGATTGGAATAATATTTGTGATTTGGATTATAATAAAATCTAATGTGACCAATTAGGCATACATTAGAGCTTGCAAGTAAAAAGAAGTGATGTTGCACGCATTGAGAACAAAAGAGAACAAACATTGAGAAATTACTTATGGCATCTAAAAGTCCAAAATTCACAAAAATTTTATTTCAATTATTAAATTGGTCGAATGTTGTTCCAATGCATGAAATTTATTCTAAAGTGCCTTCTCCAATTGTTGTCTCCACCGAAATAGATCTTAGTATTATTTTAGATAAATTCAAATGGAGACTAAAGTATGGATTTCCTTTGAGGTCAAAATTTAGGTTCAAATGAACTTTGAAGACTAAATTTAAAATTTATTGAAAGTATAGATTTTAAAATTGGACATTTGAAATTATAAGGACTAAAATTAAAGGTAATTCTTATAAATAGAAAAATCCCAAAAATATTTACACATTATAACAAAAATTAAACAAATTTCAAATATAAAGACAAATTGATAAAACATTTAGGTTCAACTACTAAAGTACAACCAACTACTAAGGTATAATCTTGTTAAAACATTTAGGTTCTAAGATTTTTTGGGGGTTCAATTATTCTTATATTTCTTGTAATAGTCAGTATACCTTATGATATGAACCAGGATGCTCTTGTATTACTTCTGGGACCAAACATATGCTCAAGAGCCAAGAAGCTATAATTGGCATTGAATTCTCACATTCAAGCGGAGATTAACTCAATTTAGGGGATTCAAGCAGCAAAATCTGTTAAGAAGTTTTATAATTTGTTTCAGTTGATGCTACAAGATAAAACCGATTGAACATTGTTAATTTATTTTAATTTGTAACCATACCATAATTTTTTTGGTTATTTTCATTATCGGACCCATTTATGCTTTATATGGGTTTTTAATTCTTTTTTAATTAGGGGTAGAATGGACTTCTTAAATCTCTTTAGTTAAATAGGATGAGTTTAAAGGAGGAAACAAAAATAGAGTACATAGGTTTTGATGTTTTGACTTTTAAGGTTTTCTTTGAATGAAAATTCTTTGGTAGATGATAGAACATACCATATATTATAAATCACAAAATGTTTGTTCATACATTTATTTACAAACTACAGGACCCTACGAGATTTAGGGCATCAACCCCAACATCAGCAATTTAAATATTGCTACCGCGACCTTAATTTTACTTGCCACCGATAAGTTAATTGGAGAAAATTACACAAGTTGGAAAAACACCATTAACATGATTTTGATCATCGATGATCTCTGCTTTGTCCTTACGGAGGAATGTCCTCCTATTCCACCTCCTACTGTTGCTCGAAACGTTCGAGACACATATAAGCGATGGACACGGACGAACGAGAAGGCCCGAGTGTACATCTTGGCCAACCTTAATGAAGTTTAGGTTAAGAAGTATGCACCCATGGTCACTGTACATAAGATCATGGAGTCCTTGGGGGGAATGTTTGGACAACCATCCACGCAGCTCAGGCACGACGCTCTTAAGTACATCTTCAACTCATGGGGGAAAGAAGGGTCATATTTTTGGGAACATGTTCTAAATATGATGATCCACTTCAACGTGGCTGAGATGAACGGGTCTAGCATTGATGAGGCAAGCCAAGTTAGCATTATTCTTGAATCCTTACTAGATAGCTTCCTTCATTTCGTTAGCAATGCTATTCTGAACAGGATTGACTATAACTTTATAACTCTACTCAACAAGTTGCAGACTTACCAATCCTAGAGTTTCATCGCCACTTTTGTAATTCTTGAATTACGGTTGCATGCCAAGAACATTTAAGTAAGTCTGATCACCTTGCTTGTGGAGTGTTTGAACTTGGAGTAAGAAACTAGTTCTCCTTATCTCTTGGTCATCGATCAAAAGGTAATCCAAATCTAATCATTTCCTTTAGGATTATTGTCAAATTGATTGGAGTTTTAAAATTTGTTATTAGGAGTCCAACTTTTTGGTTCCTAATTTTTGAAGTCTAGGATTTTCATATCATTTGGTATCAGAGCCTAGACTCTAGAATGCATATATGTTTTCTTTGATTGATTTCTTTGTTGAGTTTATTTTCTGATTAGGAATAGGGTTTTGTTGTGCTATTATTTTGCAAAAAAAAGTAGATAAAAAATATTGGGTTTAATTGACTGCTAAAATTTTATTTTGAAATTGAGTTGTAAAAAATGAAAATCCTTCGTGAAGTAAAAAAAAAAAAAAAAAAAAAAAGAAGGAAATTCTAGGAGGTTGTGTGAATTGGAAAGCGGAAGAAGAAAAAAATTGGAAGGAGCGACTGGCGGTGATTTGAGAAAGAAATTTAAAAAATAAAATAAAAATCGAAAAGGTTGGCCCCATATCGTAAATTCGAATAAAAAAAAGGTCAAGTAGACACGTCAAGCAATTAGGTCAAACAGGCATGTCATGTAAACAACTCAATTACATGAGTTTTAAGTTGTTGAAAATCATAAGAAAATATTAGTTGTTTCAAAAGCACATTTGTTTACTAAATTTGTGTCTTGGGTTTTTTTTTTTAAGTTCCTAATTCTTGTTTCCTTCTTATCATTGATTTGTTTAGTAATTTGCTATCTTTGTCCATCTTGCATAATTATTTGAATTTTGAATATTAGAATCTTAATTCTAGATATCATATTTTTTTTGATTTGTGTCCTAGTTTGTTGGATCTTGAACATTAGGTTCTTGATTTCTAGTTTTTACTTTTTTTTAATTTCACTGATTCTTTGCTTGAGTTTCACACTTTATGCTCATTCTTGCTTGGTTTGTTTTGGCATGCTCTCTGATCTTCATTGCAAAATTTTGGACCATCACCTTATTTAGAGAGTTCATCTTTGTGAGTAGAAAATTTTGGCTCATCACCTTATTGAGAGAGTTCATTAAAGGTAAATTTTCAAAATTTTATGGTACATCTGATCCTAAAGAATTTTTCTAACATGTGGTAGAACATATTTTTCGTGGTAATAAACTCTTTGAAGAGAAAAAGGTAACTACCTCTATAACACATTTTAATGGGTATGCACAAAATTGGTGGGATAAGGTGTATTCTAAAGAGAAGAAGGCACCAAGAAGGTCTTGTGGAAACATGGCTAGAATTGAGCAAGCTCATAAAGAGGCAGTTTGTGTCAAAAAATTACTTGAGAGGTTGTACACAAAGACTTCATGCTTTACACCAAGGGAGTAAGAGTGTAGAAGATTATTTCAAGGAGATGAAGATGTTAATGGAAAGATCGGAGATTGATGAGGATGAAGAGAACACAATGGCCAGTTTTCTTCGTAGATTAAATATTGATGTGATTGAACATGTTGAATTGCAAGTGTACGAAGATATGGAGAACTTAGTGAATCTTGCAATGAAGGTTAAAAAGAAATTTCAGAGGCGCAAATCAAGGTATACTTCTAAAAAATTTTCCAATTCAACTTCTTGGAAACAAGGTGACAAATCCACACTCTAGATTTAAATCCAAGATAGGATGTGATACACCTAAAGATAAGAGGGGGCCCTCGTCGAAAAAAAAACCAAAGGTGGAGGCAACCACAGGTAGAAATATAGACTTAAAGTGTTGGAAATGTCAAGGAGTGGGACACATAAGTCAAGAATGTTCTAATAAGAGGACAATGATCATTAGAGAATGAGAGATAGTCAATGATGTGAGTGAAGATAATGAAAAGATTGAAAAATTAATGAGTGACCAAGAAGGATAAGAAGAAGCAGAAGATACTTCACAGTTATTCCTCATCACTTGAAGGGCCTTAAGTACACATATGAAGGAAGATGATTTGGAGAATCAAAGAAAAAATCTTTTTCATACACGTTACCTTGTACAAACCATACCATGTAGTGTAGTGATCAACAGTGGGAGCTTTACGAATGTGGTGAGCTCTCGTTTGATCTCACATAGACTTTGACACTACACCTCATCCACAACCTTACAAACTATAGTAGCTTAATGATTATGGGGAACTCAAAGTGACTAAGCAGGTAAAGGTTCCTTTTACCATAGGGAGATACAAGGATGAAGAATTGTGTGATGTGGTAGCCCTGTTCACAATCGCTCTTTCGGAAGCTTCTCTTAGCGATTGTGCGGCACTTGTTCCCGCTCACGAACAAGCCAGCCAACTCGATTACGGACTGCCGATGGCACACCGGGTGCCTCTTGCAACCTCCACCCCCGTTTTAGGGAAAACGGTTTTAGAAAACGGGTTTGGAGAAAAGGTTTTCGTAAGAAGATTTGTGAGTGTGAATAAAGAAAGAAAGATTGTAGTAGACTAGAAAGCAATAAGCAACAACAACGGCTTTATAGAGTACTACTCCGGGTATGAGGAAATGATGGTTAGTCTTATCCCCATATAGTGCATTCTGAACAAAAAGCCAACTGGCGCCCTTGCATATGCAAAAGGGCGAGTGGTCACTTACAATGAAAATGTAAAGAAAGCAAGCTAACTAAACTAATACAATACAGGACATGAAAATATGCTAGAAGGGGGTTGGATTGGGCATGCGGCCATGGGCAACAGGCCCTGGACAAGCATGACCGTTACACCCTGCATGCAAGTGACATACTCCTTGGTAGGCCTTAGCAATATTATAGAAAGGTTATCTATGATGGTTTTTTTAACCATTACACTCTCACGCACAATGGTAGAAAATTTTTATGTGTACTCTATCTCCCCGAAGAAGTGCATATTGATCAAGAGAAGTTAGAAAAAAAGAAAAGAAGAGGTTGTAGCAAAAGCAAAAGAAAAAAGGAAAAGAAAAAGAGAGCTTGAGAGAAAATGAGCGATTGAGAGAAAAGCGAGATCATAGTGTGACCTAGAGAGAAAAAAAGAGAGAAAACTAGCAAGTTGGAGTGCTAAATCTTGTGAGGTAAGGAAAGCTATATTCTCAAAAAGAGGCATACTTATGGTTACGTTTGAAGAATCTTGTTTGCTAACTGAGGACCTTGACTCCTCTTTGCCTAGTATTTTTGTATCTCTTTTGTAAAAATTCAAGGAAGTCTTTCCCGAGGAGTTACCTTAGAAGCTTTCACCTTTAAGGGGCATGCTACATAAGATGACTTTATTCTAGGTCCCCAAATTCCAAAAGGACCAGCCTACCTAACCAATCCACAAGAGGCCAAAAAGATTCAGAAGTAAGTAGATGAGTTGCTTGCTCACAGATATGTACGTGAAAGTTTAAGTCCTTGTAGTGTTCTAGTCTTACTTGTACCTAAGAAAGATGGATCTTGGAGAATGTGTGTTGATTGTAGGGCTGTTGATAAAATTACAATTAAATATAGACATCATATCCCTAGGTTGGATAACATGTTAGATGAATTGTATGGTTATAGATTGTTTACAAAACAGACTTAAAATCTGAATATCAACAAATTAGAATGAATTTTGGAGTTGAATGGAAAACTGCTTTTAAAACTAGGCATGGTTTATATGAATGGTTAATTATGCCTTTTGGCTTAACTAATGTACCTAGTAATTTTATGAGACTTATGAACCATGTATTGCATGAATTTTTAGAAGAGTTTGTAGTGGTTTATTTTGATGGCATCCTAATATACTCTAAGACACTAGAGGATTATGTGATGCATGTTAGGTGTGTTTTGATTGCAATTAAAAAGGAAAAGCTTTATTCTAATCTTAGAAAGTGTTGTTTTTTCATGGAAAAAGTAAGCTTTATAGGTTTTGTAGTTTCTAAACATGGAATGGAAGTTAATTCTTATAAAGTTAAAGCAATTAGGGAGTGACCTACACCTAAAATGCTAGTGAAATTAGGAGTTTTCATCAGCTAGCTAGTTTTTATAGGAGGTTCATAGAGATCTTAGTTCCATACCTACACCACTTAATGAACTTATTAACGAAAATGTAAAGTTTGAGTGGGGACAAGCACAAGAACACGCTTTGAACGATTTGAAAGATAAGTTATGTAATATGCATTTACTTGCCTTGCCTAATTTTGAGCTAACATTTGAAATTGAGTGTGATGCCAATTGAATAAGAATTGAGGTTGTTTTAATGCAAGATCAAAGACCATTGATGTACTTCAGTGAGAAGTTAAATAGAGTTGTCTTGAAATATTCTACATAAGGAGCTTCATGCCTTAATGAGAGGACTACAAACGTGGCAATAATACTTGTGGCCTGTTATTACAGATAGATGAAAACAACTTCAAGGTTGTTAAAAATCAGTTACATACAAGCTGCCTTTATATACATTTTGTAACTACATGTAAAGTAAGAGAGTCGAAAAATACAGTGTTCAAGAAAGGTGATTAAAACTTATCTTGTATCAATCTTGTAACTCCCCTAATAAAAATCCCATCAGCTTATCCGTGGACGTAGGCTATCCTTGGCCGAACCACGTAAATCATTGCGTTCATCTTCTTCCTTGATCTTCTTTGTTCTATCGTATGCCATTTTGCCATCGATCGTGTATCGTTTTTCCATCGATCGTTTACCTCAGCACCTCTATCGTGTAGACCATCGTCGACTTCGAACCCCATTGTCTAGACGATCTTTAGTAAAGCCTTCATCGTCTAGACAACTCTTCCCTTATCGTCTAGATGACTCCTTGCTTTACATCCAATCGGCTAGACGACAACAGCCTCATCGTCCAGGCGATTTCCGGCAGCCTCTCCCTCAGGTTCTCTCCTTCTTTTCTCTTGGTTTTCTCTGCAACAAAGAAAAGAAAGGAATAGTCATTTGAATTCTTCAAATCTTCAGAAGTGCTTATCTCTAATCCGTCAAAGTGTAGGGTGAAGATTTTCATCACACGGATTGTGCTTTCAGCATACTGGTTTGTGTTTGTGTTTTCACAAAGGTTGTATCCGGTATTTAATATAGGGCCTAGAATCTTTAAGCCCAAAAGATAATTTTTAGCTTTAATAGTGCGGTGAGTTCTCAGCCCATTTTGCATATCAAGCCCAACATGGCCAAAGGATTTTATTGTTTATACTGACCACCAATGTTTACAACACTGGAAATGCCAACAAAAACTTAATTGAAAACATGCAAAATGGTTGGAGTTTATTGAAACTTTTCCTTATGTGACACGATATAAGAAAGGTAAGGACTATGTGGTTTATCCATGTATAACTCTTATAAATGGACTTAACCTACGATGTCTAGGTGATAAACCCTTTTATTACCTCACATCGCTCATGGATACTCATAAAACTGGTTACCAACGCTCAATTATTCGGCTATAATCCCTAGGTAGGAGGTGTTCTGTAGACTGTCAACTTAAATACCCCCAGCCTTCGACAAGATTATATACCGGTTGAGTTTGCAACCCTAGTTTTACAATTTTAACGACCTATTTTAACTAATTATAACAAGTGGTTAACCTACGTGAGCATGCAGCTGTTCTTCGTTATGGATTTTAAATGTCTAACCCAATTTTATAACAATTTATAAAACTTTAGACATGCTAAACATCCCCAACATACATGCATTCAATATCTAATATCACACTTATATTAAATACAAGAAACCCTGACATGCATACTATATATTATAACAAATTATAACATATTTTCAATGCATATTACATGCTTCCTATGGTGGGATATTAAATCTAAATGGCATACTATATGCACATACAAGATTTATTTCATTATAACATACATCCAATGCATAAATAATTAAACACGTACTGATATGGTTTTAGTTTTGGCCAAAAACAAGCAACCAAAAGCCTAACTATTACAAAAACAGCTTGAACACCGCTCGAACTGCTCTAAAACCACTTAAACCAGACCCAAACCATTTGAACCGTACCAGCAGATATTGAACCGAACCAACCACAAACCATTTGAAGCTGAACTGGACCAAACCTCAAGAGAACCGGTCGAACCGGCTTCTTTTGCTCTCGCTTAAAATCTCCCTAAGTCAGATTTTAGCATTAACGACCATCGTCATACAATTGGCTTGATCGTTTAGCAACCAACGCCTATCATTTAACAAAGCTACACGATCGTATAGTGTTCGCCTTCAATTGTATAGTGTCATCGTCTAGCGCCGAAGGATGCTACATGATCGCTTAGTGTCAAACACTATCGCATAGTTCTATTGTTTACCACCGCGTCTTGATCGTTTAGCGCGCGCCCGAGGTAAGCGATTGCCTAGTGCTATCGCATAGCAATCAACGCATCGCTCAGCTGCCGCTCATAAGTAAACGATCGTGTAAGTGATCGCTCAGCGGTATAGCATAGCACTTCGACGCTTCGCTTAGCTCCCGATCAAAATGTAAACAATCGTGTAAGCAATCGCTTAGCACCATCGCATAGCTCTTCGCCTCATCGTTTAGTTCCTACCTGAAGCTACACAATCGTGTAGTGCCATCGCATAGCAAAACAACACATCGCTTAACTCCAGAGGTAGACGATCATCTAGTGCACAACACCTAAACGATTAACGCCCGAAGCTACACGATCGTTTAGATTTTCCTTCATATCGTCTTACATATGAAGCTAAACTATCGTTTAGCTACTGAAGCTCAACATCGATATGAACAGAGGCTGATCGTCTGGAATCTGCAACTCGGCCCCTTCGCTTATTTCTTTGAATTACATCTTAATTTCAATTCTAATGACTCCAAATAAATTACAGACTCTTGGGAAGACATTAAAGCTCATCAAGCAAGAGCCAATTAAAAATTTAAACGGAAATCAAAGAGAAATTAAAGGCCAAAACTCATAAAACCATATCATTACAGCAGTTTCATATTTTCATACAAAACACCCACCAAACCAGAATTAATCTGAACTAAATGCTTATAAGATGCTCTGATACCAATTGTTGGATCTACACCAGCACACAGTGGAAGGGAACAGAATCCATAAGCATTCTAATTCATTAATTTTAGTTGAAAAGAAGCATGCTAAAAACAGAGTATAATGGGTTTCATGAACATATCTTGGCCGAACCAACGAAATCTCCATTTTTAGCTACAAAATCCTTCGAATCCTTGTGTAGACCACCACAAAATCTTCCTTACTATTCTCTTGGTGCTCTAGATTGAGTTGTGGGACTCAAAATAAGCTGGAATCAAAGGGAATATGGAGAAAACTCACTAAACAAAATTCATTGAAGAACACCTTCTTCATCCGAATTTTTTAGCAAAAATTCAGTCGGTTCTCTTACCTTTCTTCATTCCAATCTCTTCAATATATTGCAGACTATCATGCAAAGAGATGTGTTGCATGGGATACAGCTTATGCTTCGAGTACAGCAAAGGAGAAGGTGGGTTCCAAGTAAGCTAGTTGAAGATGAAAAACCCATTTTTTTTTAAGTTTGTGTAATTTTTTCATTTTTCAAAATCCAAAATTGATTTTAAAATAATATTTTATTTCTAAAATCAAAATTTATTAATTTTACAAATTAATTTCAAAAATTAATTTTCTATTAAAATTAATAAAT
>NC_052351.1:52688585-52753619 GCF_009727055.1 Benincasa hispida
ATAAATAATTATTTAAACAATTTAAATAATTCTAATTAATTTAATATCCAATATTAAATTAATTTTTACACAAATTCATCTTCATATATTGAAATCATATTTAAATATATTTTCTCCAATTCCGTTTGATTCTAATTTGAACATTTCAAATTAACTTATCACAGTACTCTAGAGCTAATCCATTTTCGATCTAGTAGGGCGACCTCATGGGCCTACAGATCATGGGCTCCAACAATCTGATATTAATCGGCTAAACTCATTATACCGATCTAAACCCCATTCGTTAACTAATGGGTCACTCCACTAAAGTTCATAGTTGAACTCACCTCACTGTAGATATATTATGTCCTCTCGATATAACCATGATTAGTAAGTTAACCTTTCATAGGTTCTTCGTAATAACGACTGGGTCAAATCTCTGTTTTACCCCCGAAATTACCTTTTGTTTCTTAAGTCCCACTGATCCCCTAATGAACAATTGTTTTGTGATTCAATCACAAAACTGAGTCCTTCTCATGCCAAATGAGAGGGCGGGATCCCTTGTTCAAGCCCCAGGATCAGCACTTAAGGGAATAACCTCTCTAGTAGGAGTGAAATCCCTCTTGCACCCTATGTCCCCAGCTATCTATCCAGTCTTACCCCTGAAATGACAGTCATATTGGGTCGACGTTGTTGAGCCAACTCACCTATGCAAATCTAAGGGCAATCCCAGATAAACAGAAGTTCATAGTTAGCTCAGGATTAAGGTCAAGTTACCTAGGTCATCGCTTTGAAATAGTCAGTCTTAAACAGTAACAACGTTATAAAGTAAGAGTGACTCATTTCGTGGTCCGATCTTGTACAAAATCTTTTGCACAAGAACATGATGACCATAATTTATATATTTATCTTAATACATATAGACAATGATGAATATGAATGATTGATGCTCTATATGCACTTAAGTGTTTTACGATAAAGATAATTTTATGCGATACTACGTTCTAAGTATATGTGTTGATAGTGATATGCTCCTAGTATGCGATGAAGTAGTGCGTGTCATAAGTTTCCTTGCACTAAAACCGAGTATAATTCCAACGAAAGTTTCTCAGAATGATTCGAGATCGAACACGGGGATCGTTGTCGTTAAATGCGACACTTATGTGATACATGTGACCGGTTTTAATAATGAATAAAGAATTTTGGTTTATACAAAAATATAAATCGTGCTGAAGTAAAAATGCGTTGATAAAGGAAAGTCCTAAACTACTATGATACATGATACACGATATAGGGGTCAAGGACTGTCTGTGAAGTTGTACAAAAGTATCGATGAATGTGATGGGAAGTCTTATGAATGAAGCAGAAAGAGAAAGAGTAAAGAGTAAAAACATCCCAAGTTCGTTAATCATGTTAAGAACGCAACTAAGGTTCCGCTTTCCCTTGGCATACACCTCTCAGTGATCGGCCGCGTTCCCATATGTCTATGGTGAAACAAAGATGAACTTGATGAACGCAAGGTTATTTTCATCTCTAGAATTACTTCTCGCTTTAGTTAACGCATTCTTCCACATTCTCTCGATAGGTGAAATAACATCTTCATTTCTGCTCTCACAAGTAAAGATGCCATCGAGCATGCTTTAGCTAAACTCAATTAATTCCTTGACACAAATTTGACTCACTTACTTAATTCTCACTTTTTACCCCAGGGATTAAAAACACATCATGGAGAAAATGGATGATAAAAGTATGGAAAGAGACAGAGAGATGATAATGATGACGATGACAGCATTTAATTCTAAAACTAAGTGTTTGATACATGTTTGTGAATGAGGGATTACAGAAGATGAACACAGAAGATGAATTAGAGAATAGAAACAAATAGGAAAACTAAATGGCAGTAGGCACAGACAATACGGCCGGTTACTTCTCGTGGATTTTCATAACCTTGTTGTGCAAAAATAGGATATGCATTTGAAACGGGTGCCCAAGTTAGTATATATATCATGAGTGATATGGAAATAGATCGAGTAATCACTTCCTTTATCGAAGAAAAGGTATTTTTAGTTTGCATGGTCCAATCAATGAGCCCGAAAATTTCTACAATAAAATTATTTAGGTCCCTAGTATAGTTTCTTATCCATGATTCTGCTATTTACTGAAATAATGTTACTCGAATATAGAAGGCATCCTTCAGGATGGGTAGAAGGAATAAGTACAACGTCTTGACACAGATCCCGATCGGAGACTTGTGCTTGCCGGCGTATGAATGTGATGGAGAGAAAAGCTTCCCTCTCAGGCTTGCTTTCCCGGTAGAATTGACCCTTTGCACAGAGCTTTAGCTTCGGGAATCAGAAGAATTCCTTGCTTAGAGACTCACTTTTTAGCCTTGTCTCGTAGTTCTCCCGGATTTACTCTATAAAGTCACTTCAGACCAGTCTTTCTCTCCTCGTTTTAGTATATCAGTGTATCACTGTATATATATCTATATGTGTGTATCTCTATCTCTGTATCAATATGAATTTCAGCGAATTTGAGGAAGCTATTTATAGGCAAGACCTTGGCTCTTTGAATTTGTGGTCCCCACTGTTTAATTATGGTAGATCCTGCAATGGCAGAATGGAAAATTCCTTTCTGTTACACGATCAATCCGTCAGAATTGCACAACAGAAAGCTGTACACTTGTTAGAATCATCTGTAAATGCGTTGCTCTTCACATCTTCGATCTATCGCCGCATGCGGCATTGTTTTTTATTACCGTATGAGGTTGAAATGCGTTGATCGCTAAAGCTCATGATCGACTGTCGCATGCACCGTCATTGCGTTGATCATCTCTTCATTCTTGATTGATGGGCTCATGCGATGTAGACGCGTTGTACCTTTTGTCTTCGAGCGATTAACACATGTGGTGACCTATGTCCTACAAAACAGAGACTGAAACATTCTATTTCACCATCGCAATGGTGTTAGTGGGTGTGTTTACGACATTTCATAATTTTCGTATTTCTCATCCAATTTTTATACTATCGACGCAACTTTCCTCTCTCTTTGCCGAAATATCTAAATAAAACAGTATAAATAACTTGTATTTCTACAAGTTATCACACCCCCAAATTTAGATATATGCTTGTCCTCAAGCATATCTTCAACTAAGGAAATTTCGCTAAATTTCTATCGTCACTTTGCGTCGATTGGTTGCTCCGAATGCTTCACATCTACAACATTACTTAACAACGCAATTTCCTTCTATCCTTTAATAATTCATCAACATGCTCTACTTTATTCTTTTATACAACAAACCTCTACTAAAAAATTCCCTTCTTGTTTTAAAAAGAATGTTTACCTCTTCTTGCAAAAACAACTAGGCGCGTCTTTATGCGGTGGTCTGGTTTGCGTCATTTTATTAGAGACTGTTGATCATGGTTATACCCTTCGTTTTGGCTTGCTCCCACGGGTGTCATGCGAGCATCCAACTATGGTTGTGTTTAACTTCAACTCTTGATTTTCAGCTAAGTTTTACTTTTGCTGGTAAGAGGAGTTGTCTCTTATATTCTTATTTTCTCTCTTTTTTTCCTTTTTTCTTTTCATATTGTGTCGATCTTGGAAACCCACCTTCGTTTTGGCTTGCTCCCACAGGTGTCATGAGAGCATCCAACTACGAGTAGGCTCCTTTTATGACTTAACTCTTATCAGGTTGGGATTTTCCCTTGTGATAACATTGGAATTTGTATGAAATTTTTTTCCTTCTTTTTTTTTTAATAATGAATGCATTTTCCTAATGATGATCGCATCTACTCAGACCTTCCCCATCCCCAAATTTAGAGATGTGCAGGGTCCTCATTACGTTTTTTTGGACAGAAAAGACAAAACATTTAGTCAAAATTTTGAAAAGAAGGTTTGAGCAAAGTCTTGAAATAGAAAAAGTAAAGTAGTGTTATTGCTATGAATTATCTAAGTGTTAGTTAGAAAGTGCAAAGTGTAAGAAATTTTGCTAAGGCTATGCATACTACTCATCATGGCAGCACAACTAATAACGCAAAATAAAAGACAAAGAACATCGCAATAATTGACAAAGGATGATAAGTAAAGAGGCTAGCGCATAATGAAAGAATAGTTACTCAGTTGTATTAAAATTAACCAAGTATACAAAGAATTAAAATTATTGCAACACAAAATTTAAGCATGTACAAAAAAATCAAGGTATAGCTTCTATACATAAGAATAATGAATGAAATAAAATAAAAGAATGGTCGCAACGAAAAATTGCAGATTTATTGAGAAGGTGGCACACCCCCAAATTTAGAGTTGCGGTAGGGGCTCAAGAGGAGGATTTTGCGGAGGAACTCGAGGAGCTTCTTCAAAATGCAGAGGTTTCTGTAAATGCGGAAGCACCATGGATCCATGTAAATATGCCGTCAAAAAGTTAAAATACTCATGGTTGTGTTCCGCCATTTGTCTCTGGTTCAGATGGATCGTAAAGATATTGCGTTGAATATTGATCAGCACCTGCCATGTCATCACAACACTGCGTTGCAACTCTGCGTGGCTCTCTTGTAACTCCGTTATTCGTTGGCAAAAGAATTCTTGTTGATGAGAGAGAAGAGAATGCATCTCTGCTAAGTCAGCAGCTAGGGTTGCAGTGATGGGCTGCGCCTGCGATGTTTCACCATCAACGTTTTGAGGTTGAGCAGAAGTTCCTTCACCTAAATCGTGTGGGTCGTCAACATGCAGAGATGGAGAAGGAAAATGCGGTGGAGATGGAAGAGAGGAAGATGCTGCTGGAAATGTGTTGGGTGAATCGGAAGCAAGAAGAAGATTTGTAAAGTGTTCAGGGAGTAGGGAAAGGGGTTCAGTAGGTGGGCTTGGAGGGTGAATAATCAAAAGTAAGAGGTCCAAAGGTATTTGGTCTTGCATTGATTGCTCTTGGACTTTTTCCTTGCCTTTGTTATCTTTGCGCTGCTTCTTGGGTTTTGGCTGCTGCGACGTATTCAAATCGATAATGGGTCGTTTAAGTGGAAGCTCGGGGCAGTGAGGGGAGTCTTTGAGAAGCATTCTCAAGATCTTTGTGTTGATGAGAACATGGACTTTTGGCATTGGCTCTTCTTCAATACCGACACATATTGAGAGGCATAAGCTCGAAACTGTCTAAGGAAAGAAATACTGGCCTCTCACACGCCCCATAAAACCTCGAATTTGCTTTGCGATCAATTGGCCCACGTTGATCAGAATACCACGCGCAATGCAGTATGCGACCATTACTCGATCCCGTGAAACTATTTTGTCATGAGATGTAGGGATGATTTGCCTCTTCACCAAGTAGACCCAAAGGCGCGCTTCCGGAAGCAGTTTGTTGGATGCAAGGGTTTTAATGCCTTTTAAAGATACTGACCACTGAGTGCCCGATTGCATTAATGTTCTCAGCGTATCTTCCATTTGTTTTTCTTCAGGATCATCAATAATTTTGTTGCCCGGTGCATCCGGGATGTCCTTCATTTGATATAACTCATTGATGTCTCTTGCGCTGAATGGCACTGTCTCCCCTTTCATGATCACCGCATCTTTGGTGCCATGAAGTCGTCCATTGTAGAAAGCTCTCACTACCATTGGAATTCTGATGGATGGGCACTGACAGAATGTTTCCCACCCATGCTTCAACACAACACTTGTAATTAAATCCGGTAGTGGCGTTGGCGTAGGTAAGGACCCCATTTCCATCATCATGTCATCATTCTCCTTCTTCTTTGATAGGCGTCCTTTGGTCAACGCAGGCTCACTGCTTTCAACTTTTGTTTTGCCCTTAACTTTTGCCAACGCAAGGCGGGATCTTTGTCTTTGTTTTCATTCCCGTTCCTTGTGCTGTTCTTCCCTTTCTCACTCCGCAATTTCTTTTCTTTTTTCTCTCTTCTGCGTTGCACATTTTCTTTGCGCCTTTTCTCCTTCTCTTCCCTCTTATTATTTTCTTCCTTTTCTTCTCCTCTTATTTATCTTTCAAACTGCTCTGAGGCCAACAATATGCATTATTCATCCTCGGCCCTTTTTCTTTCTTCTTCTGCCGAAATTGCGTTGTTACGGCATACTTCTTCATCGTGTAGTTTTCTTCTCAGATTTCCTTTTACGATGATTTGTTGCGCTCGTAACATATTTTCTTGTTTTTCCTCTTCCTCTCTCTTTTACTTTCCTTCTCTTCCACTACACTTTGTAAAAATTGTGGGTTGCTTGTTGACCCTTGCAGCGCATTCTCCTTGCGACGCCGCATTAGAGGAGTGATGTCTAGATCCTCTTGGTCTGCAGTCCCAATCATTCTTATATGCGTTGATGCCTCGTGAGGTTGTGCTAATTCTCTTCGTTACGTTGACACCCTCTCATCCACCCTTACGGTGGTGGATTCTCCGTCGACCTCCGAGCTTTCAGCCCTCTTTCTTTTTTCTTCCTTCTTCAGGCGCTTCTCTTCTCGCCTGCATTCCCTCTTCTCACTTGATTTCTTTTCTTTCTTTTTCTTCCTTGGCTAGGCTTCTTCATCTTCTCCTACCCACTTCTCCTTGTTTTTCCTTTTCTTCTTCCCTTCAGCTATTTCAGGCTGCTACTCCGCTTCCACCCTCTCCAAAGCAACCCTGGTGGGTCCCTCATAGGTTTCCTTAGGATCTGAAACGGCCAGGACGCTTCTTCGAGAAGCTTCTTCCATCTCTTCCTACAAAGGTAAGGGCTGATTAACAACTCCAGCTTTGGGTAGCCCTCTCTCCTTCTCTATATTGCTCAGGATACTCCCAAACACTTCTCTGTCGTCTCTTCTCTTCTTCTCACTTTCGGATGACAGTGTTGGGAGTGGGGCACTCTCTATGCTCGACCCCTCTCGGATTTGGAGTGGTTTGGCTACTAAAGGTTTTCGCCGAGGTTTTCCGACGATTATTGGGATGGGTTTCGGCTGGGCGGCGAGGCGGCGATTTGCTGCGACGAATGCCGCGTCCCTTGCAGTGACTTGGGATGGAGAAGGTGATGAAGGTGAAGAAGATGAATGAGAGGATTGCTCGGCCATGGCTTTGGCGAGTGAAAGAGTTGGGAAAGTTCTTAGGACTTAGGAAGAAATTTCGAAGGTTTGGGTATGCAGAGGATTCGCTTAGGGTTTTCTTTTTCACAAAAGATTCAAATAGACGTCCTCAGATGGAAGATGAAGGAATTTATAGGTTGGGCCTTGATGGGCCCAACACAAATTCTGTGTGGCAGGCTTCGAGGTACACAAAAAGCCTGCCTGCCGCGCTCCTCTCATTTATGAATTAGCAGAGAAGTACGTCCTTTCATCTGCTAAGTCATCATTTCCTTGGAAGCCTAAACGATTGGACTACTCTCTTTGCAAAAAGAATTTATCTTTTGTGTTTTATTTTCACGGGCGCAAGGTTAAAGATTAACGAAATGCATCCATTAACGCAAATGCATATTTGCAAAGGACGGGCAACAACGCATTCATTGGCGCAACACACCCCTCAACTCAGAGCATTTCTGGAGGATGGGCACATGGTATTTCTACTAGCGCAACACTACCTCGACATAGTGCATTTTCGCTAAGGACGGGCGCAGAATACATGCGCGTGCAACACACCCCTCAACGCAATGCATTTGTGTAAGATGGACGCAAAGTGTATCTTGTCAGCAAAAGATGCACCCATCTTCGCAATACATACCAATTTTTATTTTTCTTTTTAATTCATCAACAACGCAAGATGCTAGGACTTTGCGGTATTCAGTTTCTTTTTATTCAATCATTCACAGAGATTTAAAACAATACAACTAATGCAGAAAAGTAAGGAAATTGAACAAAGCATGGAAATAATGCAATTGAACTAAATTGAAAGTAAATTCATAAAGCAGTAAAGGCCATTTTAATACCGCGATAAAAAAAACAGTAAAAGAAAGCTGTAAATAAAGCATTTAAACATAGATGTAGGGATGTTGATTGAAAGAAGTTTTTCAGAGTTACCGCAATAGCATCCCCGTAAGCGGTCAAGCTTGCCTGCACAATGTCATCAAGGACATTGTGCCTTCCCATGGATCCCGGGGCTTCTAAATTACTTAGCAGCGTGTTCGGTGTTCTGCTGCGAAGCTCATCTGCCAATTGCCCGACTTGGATCTCCAAGTTCCTTATTGAAGACGTCTGCGACTGCATGACTACGTCATTTTTCTCAATATACTATTTTTGTAGGGACTCCAATGATGACAAATTCACAGAGGTGTTCGATGAGGACCGTTGGTTATGTGGTTGCCTTTGATGACTCGGATCCTGATTCTAGTGAAAAGATGGAGGATTTTCTCGATTCCCATAATTGTTGTTCTGATGGTTACTCTGGCCCCATTGGTTGTGATTCCCTCCCCACCGAAGTTAGGTTGATTCCGCCAACCTGGATTGTAAGTGTTGCTGTAAGGGTTGCTCTGGATAGCAAACACTGACCCACTCCGCATTGGATGCAACTTATTGCGGCCACTAGTGCCAGCGCATTGGGTTGCGCTATACTTTGAGAGAGGGCACCTTGATTAATTGTTGTCGTTTGAAGGAGAGAGGTCATCGCGGCCATTTGTGCGGCCAAGGTTGTCATTGTTTCCACTGGTACAATGGCATTGTCATTTCGTCTTCTCTCGAGGCCTCTTCCCTCATACCCGTCATCCACCCAATCATTCGTGTTTCGTGAAATGTGATCGAAGATGACCTTGGCTTCCGTGTAGGTCTTCCCATGAATCCTCCCACTGCAGAGGCGTCAGCAAAGGCTTGCGTTGATTGATTCAGGCCGTTATAAAAAGTTTCCATTAGACTGCAATCGGGAATCCCGATATGCGGACAATTTTTCACCAACCTTTTGAAATGCACCCAAGTAGTGCTTAGAATCTCATTATCCATCTGCTCGAAATTCAGCACATTCTTTCGTCTCCTTGCATTGGCTACTGAAGGGAAGAATTTCTTCATGAACCGTTCCACCAACTTGTCCCATGACGTGATTTCATTTGGCTCTAATGAATGAGCCCACCTCTTTGCCTCATCCCTCACTGTGTATGGGAAGAGGTAAAGTCTAATTCCTTCAGGGGTGACGCCAAGGATAGAGAAAGTGTTGCACATCTCCACAAAGCTGGTCAGATGGGCGTGCGGGTCTTCATCTTGTAGACGTCCAAATTGCCCCGCATTCTGTATCATCTGGAGCATGATCAGCTTTATTTCAAAGCGTACGTTCTCCTCAACCATTGGTCGTGAAATTCCAGGCGAGAAGTCGTAAAGATTCGGCGCCGCATAGTTTCTCATGGGGATATTGCGGTCAACAGCAAGAAAAACAGGATCTTACGCTGGCCGATTCGCCCCCTGATTTCCTTCGAGCCTCTCATTGTTGTTTGCCATGTTTGCTCTTCTTCGCTTGACTCTGTTCTGGCGTGCCCTCGCACGAAAAGTACGCTCGATCTCTGGGTCAGCTTCAAATTCTGGATCGGTTCCAGTACTCATAAACCGTCAGCCTACACTTTGCGATAAAGAGACAGTACAGCAGAGATCTGTCCTGTAAAATAACACAAAAGTATTCAACACTAATCGTTACCAATCATCGGCAACGGCGCCATAAACTTGATGACCATAATTTATATCTTAATATTTATGCATATAGACAATGATTAATATGAATGATTGATGCTCTATATGCCTCAAGTGTTTTCTGATAAAGATAATTTTATGTGATACTACGTTTTAAGTATATGCGTTGATAGTTATATGCTCATAGTATGCGATGAAGTAGTGCGTGTCACAAGTTTCCTTGCGCTAAAACCAAGTATAATTGTAATGCTAGTTTCTCAAAATGATCCGAGGTCGAACACGGGGATTGTTGTCGTTAAATACGATACTTATGTGATACATGCGATCGATTTTAATAATGAATAAAGAATTTTGGTTTGTACAGAAATATAAATCGCGTTGAAGTAAAAATGTGTTGATAAAGTAAAGTCCTAAACTACTATGATACATTATACATTATAAAGAGGTCGAGGACTGGCTGTGAAGTTGTACAAAAGTATTGATGGATGTGATGGCAAGTCTTATAAATGAAGTAGAAAGAGAAAGAGTAAAGAGTAAAAACATCGCAAGTTCGTCAATCGTGTTAAGAACGCAACTAAGGTTCCGCTTTCCCTTGGCGTACACCTCTCAGTGATTGGCCGCATTCCCATATGTCTATGGTGAAACAGAGATGAACGTGATAAATCCAAGGTTATTTTCATCTCTGGAAATACTTCTCGCTTTAGTTAACGCATTCTTCCATATTCTCTCGATAGGCGAAATAACAACTTCACTTCTGCTCTCAGAGGTGAAGATGACATCGAGCATGTTTTAGCTAAACTCAATTTATTCCTTGACACAAATTTGACTCACTTACTTAATTCTCGCTTTTTACCCAAGGGATTAAGAACACATCATGGAGAAAATGGATGATAAAAGTATGGAAAGAGACAGAGAGATGATAATGATGACGATGATAGCATTGAATTCTAAAATTAAGTGTTTGATACATGTTTGTGAATGAGGGATTACAGAAGATGAACACAGAAGATGAATTAGAGAATAGAAACAAATACGGAAACTAAATGGCAATTGGCGCAGACAATACGGCCGGTTGCTTCTCGTGGATTTTCATAACCCTGTTGTGCAAAAATAGGATATGCATTTGAAACGGGTGCCCAAGTTAGTATATATATCATGAGTGATACGGAAATAGATTGAGTAATCTCTTCCTTTATCGAAGAAAAGGTATTTCTAGTTTGCATGGTTCAATCATTGAGCCCAAAAATTTCTACAATAAAATTAGTTAGGTCCTTAGTATAGTTCCCTATCCATAATTCTGCTATTTACTGAAATAATGTTACTCGAATATAGGAGGCATCCTTAAGGATGGGTAGAAGGAATAAGTACAACGTCTTGACACAGTTCCCGATCGGAGACTTGTGCTTGTCGGCGTATGGATGTGATGGAGAGGAAAGCTTCCTTCTAAGGTTTGCTTTCCCGGTAGAATTGACCCTTTGCATAGAGCTTCAGCTTCGGGAATCAGAAGAGTTCCTTTCTCGGAGACTCACTTTTCAGCGTTGTCTCGTAGCTCTCCCAGATTTACCCTGTAAAGTCACTTCAAACCAGCCTCTCTCTCCTCGTTTTAGTATATCAGTGTATCACTGTATATATATATCTATATTTGTGTATCTCTATCTCTGTATCATATGAATTTCAACGAATTTGAGGAAGTTATTTATAGGCACGACCTTGGCTCTTTGAATTTGTAGTCCCCACTGTCTAATTATGGTAGTTCCTGCAGTGGCGGAGTGGAAAATTCCTTTCTGTTCCACGATCAATTCGTCAGAATTGCACAACAGAAAGTTGTACACTTGTCAAAATTGTCCGCAAATGCGTTGCTCTTCACGTCTTCGATCTATCGCCGCATGCGGTGTTGTTTTTTATTATCGCATGCGGTTGAATTGCGTTGATCGCTAAAGCTCATGATCGATTGTCGCATGCGCCGTCATTACGTTGATCATCTCTTCGTTCTTGATTGATGGGCGCATGTGATGTAGACGCATTGTACCTTTTGTCTTCGAGCGATTAACGCATGCGGTGACCTATGTCCAACAAAACAGAGACTGAAACATTCTATTTCACCATCGCAATGGTGTTAGTGGGTGTGTTTATAACATTTCATAGTTTTCGTATTTCTCAGCCAATTTTTATACTATGACGCAACTTTCCTCTCTTTTTGCCAAAATATCTAAATAAAACAGTATAAATAACTTGTATTTCTACAAGTTATCAGACACCCCCACTCCTCATGTCCAACATGAACGAATTAAGATCACTTCGTTTGTAGCACTTTACAACTCCTTGTAACAGTAGGCCGTATCCAATAGTGTTACTAGAATAAGGTACCCAACATTATCTATGTATTACAGATCATTTTGACTATTTACTTGAACCTGATCCACCTTTATGTCTCCACATAAAGATCAAGTACTCATCCAATAGTCAAGGGCCTTTTAGGTTTATTGGATTTCTATTCAAGCAATAGATCTATTCAATAACACCTTTATTGAATTTTTAGAATAAGCTCCATTGTTTACATACCACGAGTTTTAGGACATAAAACCCAAAGAGGAGAGTGCAACTATGGGCTTTAGTGGAGTGACCCATTAGTTAACGAATGGGGTTAATTTAGTGTAAAGAGTTTAGCCAATTAATCTTGGATCGTTCAAGCCCATGATCTGTAGGTCTACAAGGTCTCCCTACTAGCTCGTAAATCGATTAGCTTTAGAGTAGCATGATAAGTTAACTTGAAACATTCAAATTAGAAATAAGGGAATGAGTAATTATATGAGATATAATTACGCGTTTAATTTTGGAAATAAACGAAATTGGAGAATTTAATATTTAATCATGATTTAAATATTAAATTCATAAAGGTGGAATTTGTGTAAAGTTAATTTAATATTTGATATTAAATTAATTAAATTGTTTAATTAATTAACTATTATTAATTTTATTATAAAATTAGATTATGAAATTAATTTTGTAAAATTAATAAACGTTTTCAGTTTTGAAAAACAAAATTGATTTTAGAAATCATTTTGAAAAAAAAAATTGGGAAAACACAATAAAAGAGAAAAGTTAGATTTCTCCACTAAACACCTTCAAGTTACTCACAACAATCTCACTTGCTCTTGCTTCAATACTCCAAGCATGAGATGTATCTCATGCAGCCTTCTGCTCTACATGAATGTTCTGCAATAAATAGAAAAGATGGAAGTGGAATTGAGGCATGCATTAGTTGAACTTTTACTAAGAATTTTAAGTTGAAGAAAGTGTTCTTCAAGTGCAGTATTGAGTTCTCCAAATTCTCTTCATTCAAGCTTATTTTGAGTCCCACAACTCAATCTAAAGCTCCAAGAGAATAGTAGGAAAGATCTTGAGGTGGTTCACAAAAAGATTTGGAGAAGACTTGCAGCTGAATTCGAGATTAAAGAAGTTCTACAAAGGTATGACTTGAAACCCTCTTATTATTGTATGAGCATGCTTTATTTACAACTAAAACTAATGAATTAAAATGCTTATTAATTCTTGTTGCTTCTGCTGCATGCTGATGTACTCATACATTATCAACTATTGATTTGTTGTCTTTGCCTTCAAACAAGGTTGTGAATTTTTAAGCTAATGAGAAGGCCACTGCCATTCGAGAGCTACATAAAGAGGTTAAGGAAAGGATTGAAAAGCAAAATGCCAAGGTAATGAAGAGGGCTAACCAACAACAAAAGCCTATGATATTTAAGGAGTGGATTGGGTTTAGGTCCACCTCCGAAAAGAAAGATTTCCACATCAACGAGATTCTAAGTTAAATCCAAAAGGAGATTCACCTTTTTAAGTGATGAAGAAAATTAATGACAATACCTACCAGAATGATCTTGATGGTAAATATGGTGTGATTGCAACTTTTAAGGTTTCTTACTTAACTCCTTTTGATGTAGAAATGAACTTGATTCGAAGACGGATCCTTCAAAAGGGGGAGAAGATAGGGGTCAGTATCAGTCAGGCGGAATCATATTTGGATAAAAACTGCCACCGACCAATACACTCATCAGTTTTATCGACCAATTTTCTTCAGTTCCATCGGTTCCATTCATTTGGATCGATTTTTTGGCTATCTCTACACACCTCTAAGAGAAGATGATATGAACCAGACGTTCTTGTATTACCTCTGAGATCAATCATACGCTCAAAAGCCAAGAAGCTACAATTATTGTTGAATTCTCACACTCAAGCAAAGGTGAACTTAATTGAGGGGATTTAAGCAGCAACATCTTATCAGAAGCTTTATAATTGGTTTCAGTTTATGCTACAAGATGAAACCGATTGAACTTTGTTAATTTATTTTAATTTGCAGACATACCTTAATTTTTTGGGTATTTTCATTATTGGACCCATATATGCTTTGTTTACGTTTTTAGTTCTTTTTGAGTTAGGGATAAAATGGACTTTTTAAGTCCCTTTAGTTAAATAGGATGCTAACTAACAAAAGGAAGAGAAATTAGGAAAAAGCACATGGATAATGAATAGTTTTTCAGAATTGATGTACAACTCTCTCAAAATTATTATAATTTAGAAAAAAAATTAATAAATACAATTTCATAAATATATATGGTTTTAAATTAAAGATTTTGAAATAAAGTTTGAAGGACTTGTTTTAGGCTTGTAGCCATCTTAACTTTTAAATCAGGGAGGCCAAATAGAATAATAATAACAAATAAACAAATGAATAAAATTGAGTTAAAATATCATTTTAGTCCTTGTACTTTGAAATATGTTTAATTCTAGTTCTTGTACTGTGAAACCAGGATCTCAATTTTCCTACTTAAGTAGGTACTTAAGAAAATTAACTAAGTATAAGTTAAATCCTATGTTAAAGAGAAGGAAAATTCTAAGTGTTGGAATAGATTTTCTTTTAGTAGCTTTCAGTTGAGCCTTAACTAGTGAAAATTTGGCTAAATGTGAAGTAAAAAAGAAACCATGCATTTGGTGTTAGGAAACATGAACGCATGAGGCTCTAAGGAGTAAGTTTGTAGAGTTTAAAAGAAATTAAGCCTTAAAGCCAAGGACAACCATGCATGGAGTTTATGAAGTTTGCCCAATTGTTGCATGATAAGGGACACATGTTGGCTAGATGATAAGGGAAAATTGTGTAGCTAAATGTGGCGTAAAAGATGCACTAGACGATAACACTACACGATAGGTGATAGCGCTACACGATCAGCATAAACGCTAGACGATAGCACTAGACAATAGTACTAAACGATGAGCTTGGGCACAAGAAGATATGCATAGATGCTACACGATGTGTTAGGCGAGAGAGCTAGGTGAAAGACGCGAGCATTAGACGATGGTGCTACACGATAGGCAAAGCGCTAGACGATGAGCGTTGCTCGATAGATGCAAACGCTACACGATGGCGCTACACGATAAGCGTAAGTGCTACACAATAGGCGTACTCGCTAGACAATGGCATGATGCGTTAGACGATAGGCGTCAGCACTACACGATGCGACAACGAGAGGTACGTGATGAGCAACAGCGAAAGATCACTAAACGATGAACCATGTGATAGGCACAAGCGTTATGCGATGGGCTATGCGCTAGACGATGAGCAACAGCGAGATGACTGGATAATGAACGACAGCAAGAGGGTTACATGATAAGTGACAGCAAGAGATTAGCTAAACGATGGAGCTATACGATGAAGTGTAAGAGCTACACGATGAACTAGACGATGGGCAAAGTGTTTATGCATTGTTGAGGCTTGTGTTACACAAGGCTAGTGGATTCACCCGTACAAGGGCCTATACCGAGAAGAGGTTGAGCTTGAATTAGTAGGAGGTGGAAAAATAGAGTATCATGAAAGGAAGACTTATGCATCAAGAAGACAACTCAAACTTCATGCAACTAGGTTAGTTGCATGGAAGTAAGTGAATGGCAAGGAAGTAGGTGGTGCAAAGCATAGGGCAGACACTCCAAAAGTTTCTTAAGAAGAAGGTATCTTAAGGATCTCAAATCGAGAGTTCCATGAGCGACTTCAGATCACTTCGATTTCACAGTGACCAGAATATAAATTATATACATTCTATACTAACAATTATGCATATTAAACTCATAAACAGCATGCTCAGAATACGATAAAACGTAGAGAAAGGGGTTCATAGCAGAGGAAGACGGTCTTCATTTGTGTGACCCACAGTAGCGAAAAACTCCACCAATCTACCAGCATCCGATGAGTCTCTCGATTGTTATTGAACGATCCGAATGTACACGAACAAGGCTTCAGGGACAACGCCACCACAAGGGAAACCCCCGACGTCAGAAACCCAATGAGTGGGCTATGATGAGTTTGGTAGAGGATGGAGGAGAGGATTTCGTGTAGACGACAAGCACGCTCAAGAAGAACTCTGCTATTGTATAGCGGGGACGCTTATCGTATAGTAGAACCACACGATCGTTTAGGAAAAACTGGACGATCATTTAGGAAAGTGGTATACGATCGTTTAGGGAACGCGTGAACTAGACGATCGTTTAGACGAATGAGAATCTATCATATAGGCCCTAGGCGATCTCTCTTTCACGGTTTCTTTTGGGGCGTGGGATATCGAATGCACGAATGAATTAAATCTCAAAATGAAAACAATTTTCATACTTCAACCCGCCGATTACCTTAACCTTCGCGGCTCCATGTTCCCACGTTCAAACGTTTAATTGGTTAATTATTAAATAATTAATCAATTAATTTAATTAATAAATATAATCATATTATATTTATATCATATAGTTTGATATCATATATCTACTATAGGTATTTTTTCTCTACATGATATAAATCATATTTATATCTAATTTTCTCAAAAGTAATGTATCTCATACATTTAGCCAATTACATCATATATAATTAACCAGTCCAATTATATCATATATAATTGAACTTCCTCTTGTCAATTTGAACATTTCAAATTAACCCTAACACTAGTTCTCGACTTTATCCAAGCTACCCATTTGACCTAATGGACCTGTGGCTCGAAGCTCCAACGGTACGTGAATGGCTGACTAAACTTTTTAGCCACAAGATTCACCATCCGTTAACTGTCAGTGATTGCATTAAAGACCAACAGCTGAACTCTTTTTACCACAGATTAATTTCTGTGTCCATTGGATATAATCAATCATGAGTACGATGACCTTCACAGATGCTCGTAAGTACAGCTGGGCCATTTACCGTTTTTCCCTGTAGTTACATCTCATTCCTTAAGTACCACTGATTCCTCTAATGAACAATACACCATAGTCCAACTATGTGTGAACACCTCTTAAGCCAAGAGAAGATGTGTGGTGCCACATCGTTCAAGCCTTGGAATCAGCCCTTAAGGAGTCATCTATCTACTTACCCTTGCCTCGAGGAAGAGTGAATTTCATCTTATGTAGTTAAGTTCCCAGCTCCTAAATCAAACGTATCCCCAAAATGGTAGGTTTGAATTGGCGACTTACAACCGACATACTGCGCACCCATACAAATCAAAGGACTGCCCTCAATGGCAGAAGTTCCCAACCCACTCAGGATTGAGGCCATGTTACCTATGGTCATCCTAGTGAAGTGAAGTTTCTGTCATGAACGGTGTTATATAACGAGACATTAGCACTTCGTGGTCAGGTCTTATACAAACTCTTTGTATAGGATGTCTCCGCTCGCATGTCCCTAACATGAATGATCAGGATCAGATCATCTGTTGCAAGTCAAAACACTTGTGACCATTCCACAAAGCGGGTCGCGTCCGTAGCATTACCAGGATAAGGTTTCCCTCCTATATCCATATATTACAGACCATTTTGGTTATCACTCAAGACATGATCAACTTGTATGTCACCACATACATGCTTGAGTCACCTACAAATAAAAAAGGATTTTATGTTTATTGGTTTGTGGTAAAGCAAATAAAACAAATAATTGAGAAAAACAACAAGATGTGAAGTAAATATCATATATTAACAATCACATGTGTTCATATATACTGATTACAAACTACAGAACACGAGATTTTCGGGCATCAACCCCAACACTATCATGCGTTGGAAGTTTTGTAAGATGAAAAGGATCTATTCCTTTGGTCTATAAATACCACCATAAGGTGTCTCTTCAGTTCATAATCCGAAGTCCTCTTAAGAAATACTAGGAAGAGTGTTTGAGAGCAATTTCGGAGGAAACCATGTGTTGATCAATAAGTTCCAATAGGAGGAGATGCTGTCGAAAAGTGAGGTCTGGAAGTAGCATCAACTTGGGATGTGGAGTTCTCCCAGATTACTCGTGTGTTTTGAGTGATTCCAAAGCCACTTGAAAGCTCTGAGAGTCTAGTTTTCAAGCAAGGCTTCTAGAGAAGAAGCTTCAAGGAATCAGGCTGGAGAGTGGAGAAAAGATAGAAGAGTCGAGCTCTTGGGTAAGCTTCAGCCAGTCTTGATGATTTAAGAATTCCAGCCAAACCACAAAAAGTTCTTAGCTGATATTTTAACGTAAGCTTCTTGAGAAATTTTAAAACATATTTGTAGAAAGATGTGTCTCGAAATAAGTCTTTGAATGATGAATAATCTAAGCTTGAAATTGAATCTGGAATTTAGGGTTGAAAAGGGAGCCTGAGGAAACCAAGGAACTTCTAGAGAAAAAGGTTCCTACCCAACCAAGGTGAGTGATAATTTCCTTTAAATCTTAAGCATATTTTATAGAGTATATGTATATGCTTATATTGTGAATGAGTACTTAGTATGAGAAAGAGATTATGTGATCAAGATGGTCAGGGGTCAACAGACCTTGTTCCTGAGCCCGGAGCAGAACCTCATGGGATGGTCAGGAGACCGAGAAGTCTAGTTCTAGAGCCTGTGAGAAAAACCTCGTATGAGATGGTCAGAGGGCCAAAAGGCCTAGCTTCTGAGCCTATAAGTAGGGATCTAAATGCATATAGGAAATATAGGGAACACAAGAGAGTAAGCATTTATGACTACTCTCAGTTTAACTACCTACCATGTGTGTGTAGGTAGATTCGAGATCAGACTCATTATACGTAGTATCAGTTCAAGTATCTACCGTGTGCGTAGGTAGAGTTGAGAAAAGACTCATTCAAGGCTGAGATTTGGATGTTAACCTCGTAGTTGTGATATTCTTGTATTTTTTTATGAGTTGAAATAGACTTTAGAAGTTGCTTACCACTCACTGAGCTTCTTGAAGCTCAATCTTTTCTTTCATGTTTTTCTTCCCAAGTAGCGAAAAGTGAGGAGTTCCAGGGTGTTTCTAAGGTCAAGTTCTGCCACTGCCACAGTCACACTTCTGGTTTTAGAGTTGTTGATGTAAACTTTGTAATTTAAGCCTGGGAGTTGTATAAACGTTATACTGTTTTTAATAAAATTAGTTTAGATAAATTGTTGTTGTCTATATCCTTGTTTTAAAGTTTTATGAAAGTAAAGTGGTTCAGATGGGCAGTAGATATCACAAAAGAGTGGTATCTGTTGTCGCTCACGCCTCCCTTTGGGCTCAGGAGGCAGGCTCGGGGTGGGGTGTGACAACTTGGTATCAGAGTAAAGGTTTACATAAAACCTGGGGAAAGGTTGAGTGTAAAGATTGAGTTGATACCAGTTTGGTATCAAAGTATAAAGTTCTTGAAAACGGAAGGGTTGAGTTTAGAAAAACCTGAGGTTTGAGTTCAGTAAAACCAGAGAGAAGTGTGGTAGAATAAAGGTTTAAAGAGTAACCTAGTAGAATAAAGGTTTAAAGAGAAACCTAGGAATTAGTCAAAGTAAGACTAAGAGAAATAGCGGAAGTGGCAGAACCTAGCAGATAACCTGAGCTGGAACTCACAACGGTACCTGAAGATCCATCGAGGAAGGTAAGAATGAATTAAGTTACTCTTATTTAAAGTTTGAGATAGAAAAGTTATTTGTAGACAGTTTGGTTCGATGACTAGCTAAGAGATGGCTAGGAGAGGTATCTTTGGAAAAACTAAGGAAATAATATCAGAGTAGCGCAGCAGATGCGTAGTGATAGACAAGGTTATAAGAGTTTGCGACAAAGGTTGTGAAACCTTAGTCCGAGTAAATTTCGAGGATGAAATTTTCTTAAGGGGGAAGTAATTGTGAAACCCGGATCTAAATTTCCCTACTTAAACAGGTAATTAAGGGAATTAACTAATTATAAGTTAAATTCTATGTTAAAGAGAAGGAAAATTCTAAGTGTTGGAAATAGATTTTCTTTGAGTAGCTTTGAGTTGAGCCTTAACTAATGGAAATTTGGCTGTGTGAAATCAAAAAGAAATCATGTGCTTGGTGTTAGCATAAACAGGTAATTAAGGGAATTAACTAATTATAAGTTAAATTCTATGTTAAAGAGAAGGAAAATTCTAAGTGTTGGAATAGATTTTCTTTGAGTAGCTTTGAGTTGAGCCTTAACTAGTGAAAATTTGGTTGTGTGAAATCAAAAAGAAATCATGTGCTTGGTGTTAGCAAACATTAACGGATGAGGCTCTGAGGAGGCTAAGTTTATAGAGGTTAAAAGAAATTAAGCCTTAAAGCCAAGGACAACCATGCGTGGAGTTTATGAAGTTTGCCTAATCGTTGGCATGACAAGGGATGCATGTTTGCCAAAGCATTAGCATGAGGTGCTACCTAAAGGTTGTTCATGCGTTAGAATGATAAGAAGCTACGTGAATGAGAGCGAGATGGCTAGACAATGAACGCAAGGTGTTGAGCGTTGGAGTGATGCATGCGGATGATCGTGTAGCTACCTGGAACGCTAAATGATGCACTAGACAATAACACCACATGATAGGCAATGCCGCTACACGATCAGCATAAGCGCTAGACGATAGCACTAGACGATAGCGCTAAACGATGAGCTTGGGTGCTAGACAATAAGCGTAGACGCTAGACGATGCATTAGGCACAACTAGGCGATAGACGCAAGTGCTAGATGATGGCGCTACACGATAAGTATGATCGCTACACGATAGGCAAAGTGCTAGACGATGGGCATTGCGCCATAGATGCAGACACTAAACGATGGCGCTACACGATAAGCGTAAGTGCTACACGTTAGGTGGACTCGCTACACGATGGGCGTGATGCGTTAGACGATAGACGTCAGCACTATACGATGAGTGACAGCGAGGGATACACGATGAGCGACAGCGAGATCATTAATAGTGAGAGATCACTAAACAATGAACTATGCCATGGGCATAGGCACAATGCGATGGGCTATGCACTAGACGATGAGCGACAACGAAAGGGCTGGATGATGAATGACAGCGAGAGGGTTGGATGATGAGGAACAACGAGAGATTAGCTAAACGAAGAAGCTATACGATGAAGTGTAAGAGCTGCACGATGGACTAGACGTTGGGTCAAGTGTTTATGCATTGCTGAGGCTTGCGTTACACAAGGCTAATGGATTCACCCGAACAAGTGACTATACCGAGAAGAGGTTGAGCTTGAATTAGTAGAAGTTGCACAAAGAGTTTCATGCAAGGAAGACTTATGCATAAGGAAGACAACTCAAACTTCATGCAAGTAGGTGAGTGGCATGGAAGTAGGTGAATGGCAAGAAGTAGGTGGTGGCAAAGCATAGGGCAGACACTCCAAAAGTTTCTTAACAAGGAGATGCCATTCATTGGAAACTTGGTAAGATGAGAAGGATTGGATCCTTTGGTCTATAAATACCACCATAAGGTATCTCTTCAGTTCATAATCTGAAATCCTTTTGAGAAATACTAGGAAGAGTGTTTGAGAGCAGTTTCGGAGGTCAACCATGCATTGATCAAGTAGTTCTAAGAGGAGGAGATGTTGTCGGACAATGAGGTCTTAAACTAGCATCAACTTGGGACGAGGAGTTATCCCAGACTACTCGTGCGTTTTGAGTGATTCCAAAGCTACTTGGAAGCTCTGAGGGTCTAGTTTTAAAGGCAGGCTTCCAAAGAAGAATTTCCAAGGAATCAAGCTAGAGAGTGGAGAAAAGACAGAAGGGTCGAGCTCTCGGGTAAGCTTGGGCCAGTCTTGATGATGTAAGGATTCCAGCCAACCCACGAGGAGTTCTGAGCTGATACTTTAAGTACGCTTCTTGCAAAATTTTAGAACATGTATGTAGAAGGAAGTGTCTCGAAATAAGGCTTAGAATGACGAGGTAATCTAAGTGTAGAAAATAATAAGGTATTTAAGTGAGTTTTATTGGGTTTTTTTGAAAAAATTAAAGGCCCAATGGCATTCTTGTAAATAATGAGCAGTGGTATTTTTGTTATTACCCTTTTCTCCTCCAAAAATAGGGTCTGAATTCCGTGGAATTTGGGGCTGAAGAAAAAAACTGCACAGTCACCTGGGAGAGAGAGAGAAAATTTGCAGCCGCTAGAGGGTTTATTTGGTCGAACATAGAAGCAACCGCCTAGGGGTTTTCTTCTGGTGAGCCGCAACTGCTGAAGTCCACGAGCCGCCTGAAGAAAAACGTCTGCCGCTATCCGTGGGTGACGTGGGTCTGACGTGGCGAGCGTCCGCGATGGTTACGTAGGTGACGGGCAGAAGATCAGATCGATCTGGGCGGTCCGGTTTCGAACGAGGGGTCGGACAATTCTAGTTCAACGCGAGTGTGTTGTAGATCTGGGTTTGGTGGTTCGCCGGTCAGAGGGTGTAGCACACTATTTGGGCTGTTTTGCAGCGAGTTGTTCTCAGTTTTCAGAGGCGACATTGTGTGCGGATCTTTCTCGGTATCAGTGTATATTGAAATTACAGATTGGTGATTGATTATCTGTAATTTGTAAATTCCTTTATTGCTCATTAATAAATTAATTCAAACTGGTCTCAAAGTGGATGTAGACCAAACTGGTCAAACCACTATATATCTTGGTGTTCTTTACTGCTTTCGATTTACTTCTGCTGATTGTTTGATTCTGTTTGACCATCTAAATTAGGTTCAGAAACTCTCACACTAAGCTTGAAGTTGAATCTGGAATTTAGGATTCAAAAGGGAGCCCGAGGAAACTAAAGAACTTCTAGTGTAACAACCCAAATTTATACGCATACATTACAGGAAATTAAATGTCAAATGTTAAGCAGGACGAAATTTTATTTAAGAGGGTAGTAAATGTAATACCCTAACCCTAATTAGAAAGCAGGAAAATAAATATATAATTAAGATTGAAAAATATATAAATTTAATAGGAAAATCGAGTGAAATTTAGAATTGGAAAAAAAATAAGAAATTTATTAATTATCCAAAAATAATGAATAAGGGGGCAGAATCAGGGAGGATTAATTAGAAGTTGGACGCTAGCTAATTCAGGAAACAAAGGGCAGTAGATAACTTTTTGTTTGGGCACTGCTCATTGGAAGAATTGGAGGTGAATTAATTGCCCATATACTCTTAAAATTTGAAATAGTTAAAAAGGGGAAGTGGAATCCACAAGTAGTGAAGGCAACCCACGAGTGAAAACTAATTGGAGAGAGCGAGAGTGGAGAAAGCGAGATTCTCAGTGAGACAGTGGGAGAGAGCAAGAGCCACGAGAGTAAAACCAGCGAGAGCGAGAGTCACGAGAGCCAAGCCAACGAGAAAGCTGAAAAGAGCAAGATTCTGAGAACAGAAAGAGTGAGATTTGGATAGAAGCGTGGATTATGCATTGAATTTGGCCACGATCTTATAGATTATACATGGAAAACTGTAAAATAGAATACAAACAAAGGTTGACGTAAGGGCAAACGTTAGCCAAAATTAGGTGTCTTATTAAGAGAAATTCTTAAACCTAAGTAATTTTAAAAAAGCCATTTGTAGGATGATTTGTCACACAAAGAAGAGCTGAAAACGGCTATAAATAGGAGGCTTTAGGCTGGAAGTTAAACGGATTCTCAAACAAAAATCAGTAGTAAAAATCGTGTGAAAAGGGTGAACCAATATCTAAAGCACCATATAGAATGGCACCTGCGAAATTAAAAGAACTCAAAATACAATTACAAGAATTGTTAGATAAGGGATTTATACGCCCTAGCGTGTCTCCATGGGGAGCATCTGTCTTATTTGTTAAGAAAAAGGATGGATCAATGCGTTTATGTATAGATTATCGGGAGTTGAATAAGTTGACAATAAAGAATAAGTACCTACTCCCACGCATTGATGACCTATTTGACTAATTACAAGGAGCCTCATTATTCTCCAAAATAGACTTACGATCAAGATATCATTAACTATGAATCAAGGAGTCTGATATACCCAAGACTGCTTTCCGAACAAGAGATAGGCATTATGAATTCGTTGTGATGCCCTTTGGATTAACAAATGCCCCAGCAGCCTTCATGGGCTTGACGAATAGAATTTTTAAGAACTATCTTGATAACTTCGTGATTGTATTTATAGATGATATTTTGGTCTATTCTAAGTCTAAGGCAGAACATGAAAAACATCTTAGGGACATCCTTTCCATATTAAGAAATGAAAAGTTGTATGCCAAATTCTCCAAGTGTGAGTTTTGGATGCGCGAGTTGCGTACCTAGGGCATATTGTAAAACAAAAAGGAATCTTAGTGAATCCTGCTAAAATTGAAACAGTTAGCAAGTGGCCTCGCCCAACAACAGTCAGCGAAGTGCGAAGCTTCCTTGGATTAGCAGGATATTATAGACAATTTGTGAAGAATTTCTCAAGTATAGCATTACCCTTAACTAACCTCACCAAAAAGAATAATCCTTTTGTCTGGAACCAAGCATGTGAGCAAAGCTTCCAGGAACTAAAAGAAAGGTTGAACACAACCCCTATTCTTACTATACCTGACGGATCAGGGGGTTTAACTGTGTACAACGATGCATTGAAGAAGGGGCTTGGTTGTGTATTGATGCAACACGGAAAGGTAATAACATATGTTTCAAGACAACTAAAACCTTATGAACAAAATTATCCCGTTCATGACTTGGAGTTAGCTGCCGTAGTCTTTGCCTTAAAGATATGGAGACATTAGTTATATGGGGAAAAGATCCAAATTTATACAGATCATAAGAGCCTTAAATACTTCTTTATCCAGAAAGAGTTAAATATGAGGCAACGAAGATAGTTAGAATTAGTCAAAGACTATGACTGTGAGATCCTTTATCATCCAGGAAAAGCTAACATTGTTGCTAATGCTCTTAGCAGAAAGTCAGCTCACACAGCAGCTCTAAGTACCATCTCCAAACACATAATGGATGACCTTGAAAGAGCTGAGATCTCACTAATACCAGAAACCTTCACAACTCAAATAGCATAGTTAATTGCAAGACCTGCATTAAAGCAAAGGATAATTTATGCACAACAAATAGATAAATACCTAAACAAACAACTGCAGTCAAAGAATGGAGAAACCAGTCAATTCTCTACAGCCCCAGACTCTACACTCCTCTATCATGGATGTCTATGTGTACCAGATGATGAAGAAATCAAGAAAGAACTATTAAAGGAAGCTCATGAATCATGCTTTTCAATACATCCTGGGAGTACCAAAATGTATCGAGACTTGAAAGCACATTACTGGTGGTGTAACGTGAAAAAGGATATAGCCGACTAGGTAAATGAATGTTTGGCTTGTCAACAAGTGAAAGCTCTACGGCAACGACCACAAGGACTCCAGCCTCTAAATGTTCCAGAATTGAAATGAGAGTATATTTCTATGGACTTCATCTCAGGACTCCCGAGAACTGTTAAAGGCCACAACATGATTTGGGTGATTGTAGATCGACTCACCAAATCGGCCCACTTCCT
This sequence comes from Benincasa hispida, assembly GCF_009727055.1. NCBI lineage: Eukaryota > Viridiplantae > Streptophyta > Magnoliopsida > Cucurbitales > Cucurbitaceae > Benincasa > Benincasa hispida. Next base: position 52,713,890 of record NC_052351.1, read on the forward strand.
ACCATGCAAGACTACTCACACTACGGAAGCACTAGCTCAAATGTACTTAAAAGAGGTCATCCGGTTACATGGAGTCCTAGTATCAATTTTTTCAGATCAAAACCCTCGTTTCGTCTCCAAGTTCTGGAAAAGTTTGCAGAAAGCAATGGGCACACAGCTAAATTTCAGCACAACCTTCCATCCACAAACTGATGGCCAAACAGAACGAGTTAATCAAATCCTAGAAGACATGTTGAGGGCATGTGCTTTGGATTTTACTGGAGCATGGGATTCGCAGATACATCTTATAGAATTTTCTTATAATAATAGTTATCAGGCGACAATTGGTATGGCTCCCTTCGAAGCCTTATACGGAAAGAAATGCAGATCCCCTGTACACTAGGATGAAGTCGGGGAGCGAACACTACTAGGGCCTGAATTGGTACAGCAAACATCAGAGTCAATTAAGCTAATTTGGGAAAGAATGCGAACAGCTCAAAGCAGACAGAAGAGTTATGCTGATAACCGTAAAAAAGAGTTGGAATTCAAAGTAGGAGATCATGTATTTCTAAAGGTAGCACCAATGAAAGGCATGCGTTTCGGACGAAAAGGAAAACATAGCCCTTGCTTTATTGGACCCTTTGAAATATTAGAACGTATTGGCCAAGTAGCTTATCGATTAGCATTACCACCTACCCTTTCTACAATACATAATGTCTTTCATATATCGATGCTTCAAAAATACGTGTTTGACCCATCACATGTAGTAAATTATGAACCTCTACAAATAAGTGAAAACATGGAATATGAAGAGACTCCATTTTGCATCCTAGCAAGAGAGAAGAAGTCACTTCGTAATCGGGAAATAAGTTTAGTGAAGGTTCTCTGGAGAAATCAGCAAGTAGAAGAAGCTACATGGGAACGAGAAGAAGAGATGAAAGTCAAATACCCTTATCTGTTTAAGAACCAAGAAACTTTCGAGGACGAAAGTTCTTAAGAGGGGAAAAATGTAACAATCCAAATTTGTACGCATACACTACAGAAAATTAAATGTCAAATGTTAAGTAGGACGAAATTTTATTTAAGGGGGTAGTAAATGTAATACCCTAACCCTAATTTAGAAAGCAGGAAAAAAAATATATAATTAAGAATGAAAAATATATAAATTTAATAGGAAAATCAAGTGAAAATTTAGAATTGGAAAAAAATAAGAAATTTATTAATTATCCAAAAATAATGAATAAAGAGGCAGAATCAGGGAGGATTAATTAGAAGTTGGAGAGAAATATTGGAGAGAAAACTGGGAGAGAGCAATGTTGGAGAGAAAAGATGGAGAGAAAGAAGGAGAGAGCCACACTGGCGAGATTGGAGGGAGCAAGATTGGAGAGAAAATTGGAAAGAGCGAGAGTGACGAAAATTTGGGTTGATGAAGATAAGGTACTTGTAATGGTACCCATTTGCTTGGAGCAGATGGTGGAGTAGTCGTGTTTCTGAGGATACATCACAAAATTAAACTTATATTTCTTCTTTCAAATAACAGAAGGAGCATGCGTTGGAGGGGATGGATAGTTCGAAAATCTTTTACTCGGTCCAGACGGAGGAATATGCATGCTTTTTGGTAATATTCCAAAATTGATACCAGGTTTCTTGTGTAAAATGACAGATAGGGCATGCGGTGGAGGAGGAGGACTTTCTGAAGTTCTTTGACTCGGCCCAGATGGAGGAATACGGTTTCCTTTTGATAATACTCTGAAGTTGATCCTAGATTCCTTATGTAAAATGATGGATATGACATGCGGTGGAGGAGGTGGATTGTCTGATGTACTTTGACTCAGTCCAGATGGAGGAACGCGTTCTTCTTTCGATAGAATTCCCAAGTTGAAAGGTGGAGCTAAGTCAGGTATTCTCTTGTATTTTCCTAGTGAGAAATGGATATGCCTTTTTGGATGCTTTATATTCTCGTCGCTCAATTCGTTTTCGATAGTAGAGTCGCCTTTCTCCACTACAAAAACATTTTTAGCATCTGTTTGATAGATTGTACTATGCAACCCAAGGAAAATGAAAGCACAAGCTCCGAAAAACACATTAGAATAACTAATTGATACCATTTTTGTTGTAGGTTTTTCTATTGCTTCCTTTTTTATATGTAGCACTTCTTTCTCAATTGAAATTAAAGTAAAATATTGGTATAAAAGCTATAAATAACATCTTTCGTTTTAGAGAAACAACAAAAATACAGAATTTGTTAGGAATTTTATTATTAAGAAAAATTCACAATAAAACTAACAATCCAAAATTGACATCTTGTTTTTGAAGTTTTTAAATGATGATGTTTTCAAAGTTTTCAAAATCAACGTGTTGGCTTTATTTTCTTTTCCGTTACTTTTTTTTTTTTTTTGTTAAAAAAAATCAAATATGTTAACAACTAATCAACTTTATCAAACCCACAAAGCGGCTAACTTTATTTCTATTATAATTACATTGTATTTTCAACCATGGCGGTTAAAAACCACCATAAATGAAAAGCAATTTAGAGTAGAGACTAAAACAATTAGTTATATTTTCATTCGATTACAGTTACGAACCACCATCAAATGTCCCTTTTCATGACATTTTAAATTGTCATCGTCTATCATTTATCTATAATTTTGACAATATTTTTTCAACACAGACACGTTTTAACACATGTATCATAATTTTTCCCAATATTGCAATGTATTTTGGTGATATCACGGTTGCAATTGGAATAATATTGGTGATTTGGATTATAATATAATTTAATGTGACCAATTAACATTAGAGCTTCCAAGTAAAATGAATTGATGTTGGACGCATTGAGAATAAAAGAGAACAAACATTGAGAAGTTACCTATGGCATCTAAATGTCAAAAATTCACGAAAATTTTATTTTAGTTATTAAATTGGTCGAATATTGTTCCAATGCATGAAATTTATTCTAAAGTGCCTTCTCCAATTGCTGTCTCCACTGAAATAGATCTTAGTATTATTTTAGATAAATTTAATTGGAGACTAAAGTACTATATACCGGATTTCCTCTGAGGTCAAAATTTAGGTTAAAATGAACTTTGAAAACTAAATTTAAAATTTATTGAAAATATAGATTTTAAAATTGACCAATTAGGCATACATTGGAGCTTCCAAGTAAAAAGAAGTGATGTTATACGCATTCAGAACAAGAGAGAACAATCATTGAGAAGTTACCTATGGCATCTAAATGCCCAAAATTCACGAAAATTTTATTTCAGTTATTAAATTGGTCGAATGTTATACCAATGCATCAAATTTATTCTAAAGTGCCTTCTCTAATTGTTGTCTCCACCGGAATAGATTATAGTATTATTTTAGATAAATTCAAATGGAGACTAAAGTACTACATGCTGGATTTCCTTTAAGGTCAAAATTAAGGTTAAAATGAACTTTGAAGACTAAATTTACAATTTATTGAAAATATAGATTTTAAAATTGACCAATTATGCATACATTGGAGCTTCCAAGTAAAAAGAACTGATGTTATACGCATTGAGAACAAGAGAGAACAAACATTGAGAAGTTACCTATGGCATCTAAACGCCCAAAATTCACGAAACTTTTATTTCAGTTATTAAATTGGCTGAATGTTATACCAATGCATGAAATTTATTCTACTGTGCCTTCTCCAATTGTTGTCTCCACCAAAATAGATCTTAGTATTATTTTAGATAAATTCAAACGGAGACTAAAGTACTACATACTGTATTCCCTTTGAGGTCAAAATTTAGGTTAAAATCAACTTTGAAGACTAAATTTAAAATTTATTGAAAGTATAGATTTTAAAATTCGACATTTGAAATTATAAGGACTAAAATTAAAGGAAATTCTTATAAATAGATAAATCCCCAAAATATTTACACATTATAACAAAAATTAAACAAATTTCAAATATAAAGATAAAATTGATAAAACATTTAGGTTCTAAGATTCGTTGGTGCTTCAATTATTCTAATATTTCTTGTAATAGGCAGCATACCTTATTATATGAACCAAGACGCTCTTGTGTTACTTCCAAGATCAATCACACGCTCAAGTGCCAAGAAGCTATAGTTAGCATTGAATTCTCACATTCAAGTGTAAGTGAACACAATTTAGGGGATTCAAGCTGCAAAATCTGATCAGAAGTTTTATAATTGATTTTAGTTGATGCTACAAGATAAAACTGATTGAACATTGTTAATCTATTTTAATTTGTAACTAAACAATAATTTTTTTTTGTTATTTTCATTATTGGACCCATTTATGTTTTATATGGGACACAAATTGGACATAAATTGCCTCTTCATGAACTAATGTACCTAGTACTTTTATGAGACTTATGAACCATGCATTACATGAATTTTTAGAAGAGTTTGTTGTGGTTTATTTTAATGGCATTCTAATATACTCTAAGACACTAGAGGATTATGTGATGCATGTTAGGTGTGTTTTGATTGTAATTAAAAAGGAAAAACTTTATGCTAATCTCAAAAAGTGTTGTTTTTGCATGGAAAAGGTAAGCTTCATAGGTTTTGTAGTTTCTAAACATGGAGTGGAAGTTGATTCTGAGAAGGTTAAAGCAATTAGGGAGTGACCTACACCTAAAATGCTAGTGAAATTAGGAGTTTTCATCAGCTAGCTAGTTTCTATACGAGGTTCATAGGGATCTTAGTTCCATACCTACACCAGTTAATGAACTTATAAAGAAAAATGTAAAGTTTTAGCGGGGACAAGCACAAGAATACGCTTTGAATGATTTGAAAGATAAGTTATGTAATGTGCACTTACTTGTCTTGCCTAATTTTGATCTAACATTTGAAATTGAGTGTGATGCCAGTTGAAAAAAAGTTGAGGTTGTTTTAATACAAGATCAAAGACCATTGATGTACTTCAGTGAGAAGTTAAATGGAGTTGTCTTGAAATATCCTATATAAAGAGCTTCATGCCTTAGTGAGAGGACTACAAACATGGTAATAATACTTGTTAATTTATTTTAATTTGCAGACATACCATAATATTTTGGGTATTTTCATTATTGGACCCATATATGCTTTGTTTAGGTTTTTAGTTCTTTTTGAGTTAGGGATAGAATGGACTTTTTAAGTCCCTTTAGTTAAATAGGATGCTAACTAACAAGAGGAAGAGAAATTAGGGAGAAACACATGGATAATGAATAGTTTTTCAGAATTGATGTACGACTCTCTCAAAATTATTATAATTTAGAAGAAAAAAAATCATAAATAAAATTCATAAATATATATGGTTTTAAATTAAAGATTTTGAAACAAAGTTTGAAGGACTTGTTGTAGGCTTGTAGCCATCTTAACTTTTAAATAAGGGAGACCAAACAGAACAATAATAATGAATAAACAAATGAATAAAATTGAGTTAAAATATCATTTTAGTCCTTGTACTTTGAAATATGTTTAGTTCTAGTTCTTGTATTGTGAAACCAGGATCTCAATTTCCCTACTTAAGCGGGTAATTAATGGAATAACTAAGTATAGTTAAATCCTATGTTAAAGAGAAGGAAAATTCTAAGTGTTCGAATAAATTTTCTTTGAGTAGCTTTGAGTTGAGCCTTAACTAGTGAAAATTTTGTTAAATGTGAACTAAAAGAGAAACCATGTGTTTGGTATTAGGAAACATTAACACATGAGGCTCTAAGGAGGCTAAGTTTGTAGAGGTTAAAAGAAACTAAGCCTTAAAGCCAAGGACAACCATGCGTGGAGTTTATGAAGTTTGCCCAATCGTTGGCATGACAAAGGATGCATGTTGGCCGAAGTATTGGCAAGAGGCGTTGCCCAAAGGCTGCTAATGCATTGGGATGATAAGAAGCTATGTGAGCGAGAGTCTGAGGGCTAGACAATGAGCGCAAGGCGCTGGAGTGATGCGTGCGGACAATCGTGTAACTACATGCGGCGTAGCGCTAGACGATAACACTACACGATAAGTGTTGGCGCTACACGATCAGCATAAATGCTACACGATAACACTAGATGATAGCGCTAAACGATGAGCTTGGACGTTAGACTATAAGCATAGACGTTAGACGATGCGTTAGGCAAGAGAGCTAGGTGATAGACGCAAGCATTAGACGATGGCGCAACACGATAAACATGAGTGCTACATGATAGGCGAAGTGCTAGACAATGGGCATTGCACGATAGATGCAAACGCTAGACAATGGCGCTACACGATGGGTAGACTTACTAAACGATGGGCATGATGCATTAGATGATAAGCGTCATCGCTACAAGATGAGCGACAGCGAGAGGTACGCGATGAGCGACAGCGAGATCATTCAGAACGAGAGATCACTAAATGATGAACTATGTGATAGGCGTAGGCGCTATGCGATGGGCTATACGCTAGATGATGATCGACAGCGAGAGGGTTGGATGATAAACGACAACGAGAGGGTTGGATGATGAGTGACAGTGAGAGATTAGCTAAACGATGGAGCTATGTAATGATTTACAAGAGCTACACGATGAACTAGACGATTGGCGAAGTGTTTATGCATTGCTGAGGCTTGCATTACACAAGGCTGATGGATTCACTCGTACAAGTGCCAATACTGAGAGGAGGTTGAGCTTGAATTCATAGGAGGTGGACAGATAGTTTCTTGAAAGGAAGAATTATGCATGAGGAATACAACTCAAACTTCATGCAAGTAGGTGAGTGGCATGGAAGTAGGTGAATGGAAAGGATGGTGGCAAAGCATAGGGCAGACACTCCAAAAGTTTCTTAAGAAGGAGGTATCATGCGTTGGAAGCTTTGTAAGATGAGACGGATCGGTTCCTTTGGTCTATAAATACCACCACAAGGTGTTTCTTTAGTTCACAATCCGAAATCCTCTTGTGAAATACTAGGAAGAGTGTTTGAGAGCATTTTTGGGGAAAACCATGCGTTGATCAAGAAGTTCCAAGAGGAGGAGATGTTGTTGGATAGTGAGGTCTTGAAGTAGTATCAACTTGGGACGAGAAGTTCTCCCAGACTACTCGTGTGTTTTGAGTGATTCCAACGCCACTTGAAAGCTCTGAAAGTCTAGTTTTCAAGACAGGGCTTCTAGTAAAGAAATTTCAAGGATTTAGGCTAGAGAGTGGAGAAAAGACAGAAGGGTCGAGCTCTCGAGTAAGCTTGGGCCAGTCTTGATGATTTAAGGATTCCAGCTAACCCATGAGAAGTTCTGAGCTGATATTATAAGGTACGCTTTCGCACGACATTTTAGAACATGTTTGTAGAAGAAAGTGTCTCAAAATAAGGCCTAGAATGATGAGCAATCTAAGTTTGAAGTTGAATATGGAATTTAGGGTTCAAAAGGGAGTACGAGGAAACCAAGGAACTTCTAGAGAAAAAGGCTCCTACCCGACCAAGGTGAGTGGTAATTTCCTTTAAGTCTTAAGAATATTTTATAGAGTATATGTATATGTTTATGTTGTGAATGAGTAATTAGCATGAGAATGTTATTATGTGATCGGGATGGTCAGGGGGTCAATAGACCTAGTTCCTGAGCCCAGAGCAGAACCTCACGGGATGGTCAAGAGACCGAGAGGTCTAGTTTCTGAGCCTGTGAGAAGAACCTCATATGGGATGGTCAGAGGACCGATAGGCCTAGTTTCTGAACCCATAAGTGGGGATCTATGTGCACATAGGAAATATAGGGAACGCAAGTGCTTAAGCGTTTATGATTAGTATCAGTTTAACTACCTACCGTGTGTGTAGGTAGAGTAGAGATCAAACTCATTATGAGTAGTATCAGTTCAGGTATCTACCGTGTGCGTAGGTAGAGTTGAGAACAGACTCATTCAAGGCTGAGATTTGGATGTTAACCTCGTAGTTGTGATATGCTTGTATTTTTCTATGAGTTGAAATAGACTCTAGAAGTTACTTACCACTCACTGAGCTTCTTGAAGCTCATTCTTTTCTTTCATGCTTTTCTTCCTATGTAGTGAAAGGTGAGGAGTTCTAGGGTTCTGATAAGGTCAAGGTCAGCCACAGCCACAATCACACTTTTGTTTTTAGAGCTGTTGATGTAAACTTTGTAGTAAGCTTGGGAGTTGTATAAACGTTATACTGTTTTTAATCAAACGAGTTTAGTCAAATTGTTATTATTTATATCCTTGTTTTAAAGTTTTATGAAAGTAAAGAGGTTCAGATGGGCAGTAGGTATCACAAAAGGGTGGTACCTGCGGTCCTTCACGCCTCTCCTTGAGCCCAAGTGGCGGGTTCGAGGCGGGGTGTGACAGTTACTTTCAAATATCTAATTTTAGTCTCTGAATTTTCAATAAATCTTAAATTTAGTTTTTTTTATTTTCAATAGAAAATTTGTTATCTATTAACATTTTGACTATAATTTTTAAAACATATTCACATATTGTATATTTGTATTTTCTTGAATGAAAATTATCGTTCTTATTATTAGGATTGTTTTCAAATATAGGAAAATGAACCAAAATATTTACAAATAATATCAAAATATCATAGTCTTTCATGATATAGATAGACACAGATAGTAGTCTATCATTATCTATCGCAGTCTATCATAGATAGACTATAATATTTTGTTATTAGTTGTAAATATTTTTAGCCAATTTATCATTTAAAATAATTTTTCTTATTATGATTTAGTCAATTTTGATAGAAATTAACTTCAAAGACTAAACTTAAGGCTTACTTTTAGCTATTAACTTCAAAGACTAAACTTCTTATTATTATTTAGTCAATTTTGATAAAAATCACTCCGTGACTTTACTTTTAGCTATTTTTCTTCTTCTTCTTCTTTTCTTTTTTTTTTTTTTTAAAAAAAAAATTACTAACCATTCTCTCTATAATTTTTACAAATATACACAACTGTGTTTTTTTAATAGAAATGATTATTATTATTTAATTAAAATTGATAAAAATTAATTTCGAACTAACAATAAAAACTAGTTTTAAAATCCATTAAAAATTTTAACTATTAAACTTGGAAAAGTCTAAATTAGAATGAGACCAAAGTACAAGCTATTTTAACCAAAAGTTTTTAGTCCATTTTTTATTATAAGGAAAAAAAGGAACAATTTAGTAATTTTTTTAGCCCTTACACCTTTGAAGAATATGATATTATATTTATGATAGAAACAAATTTATACTCTAACAATTATTTTGCATGTTTAAAATTTGTATGAATAATTCATCACTATTTTATAACTTGATTTCATTTATTTTTAACTCAATATCATTTAAAATTAACATCTTTACCAAAACAGCCCGAAATATTATCATGTTTGTAATTCTTGCTAAATAAGTAAATAGAAATAGAAGAAATAAAGATGAAAAATGATTATATTAATCAATTATGCTAATACCCATTTTATTGCAATACTTCTCAAAAAAATTACATTAACCCCTACATTAAAAGAAGTATTAAAAATCCGCATAGAGAACTTACACCAAAATAATTGAAAATGATTATATTAATAAATTATACTAATGCCCATTTTATTGCAATACTTCTCAAATTTACTTTTCACCCCTACACTAAAAGAAGTATTAAAAATCTGCATAGAGAATTTACTTTTTATTTGGCCTCTAGATTTTAAAGTATTACATTTTTCTACTCGAATTCAAAGTTATATGTTAACCGCTTGTTCGATACTCGTGTGACTGAATTTAATAAGAGTGAGAATCAACATGTATTGAAAAAATTATTTTTAATAGATTCATTCATAATCAACTTTATCAAACCCACAAAGCGGCTAACTTTATTTCTATTACAATTACATTATATTTTCATCCATGGCGGTTAAAAACCACCATAAATGAAAAGTAATTGAGAGTACATGCTAAAACAATTAGTTATATTTTCATTCGATAACAGTTACGAACCGCCATCAAATGTGCCTTTTCATGACATTTTAAATTGTCATTATCTATCATTTATCTATAAATTTTGGCAATATTTTTTCAACACAGATGCGTTTTAACACATGTATCATAATTTTTCCCAATATTGCAATGTATTTTGGTGATCTCACGTATATATTTAATATTTTGATTTCAATTGGAATAATATTGGTGATTTGGATTATAATATAATCTAATGTGACCAATTAGGCATACATTGGAGCTTTCGAGTAAAAAGAATTGATGTTGTACGCATTGAGAACAAAAGAGAACAAACATTGAGAAGTTACCTATGGCATCTAAATGTCCAAAATTCACGAAAATTTTATTTCAATTATTAAATTGGTCGAATGTTATTTCAATGCATGAAATTTATTCTAAAATTCCTTCTCCAATTATTCTCTCCACCGAAATAGATCTAGTATTATTTTAGATAAATTCAAATGGAGACTAAAGTACTATATACTGGATTACCTTTGAGGTCAAAATTTAGGTTAAAATGAACTTTGAAAACTAAATTTACAATTTATTGAAAATATAGATTTTAAAATTGACCAATTAGGCATACATTGGAGCTTCCAAGTAAAAAGAAGTGATGTTGCACGCATTGAGAACAAGAGAGAACAAACATTGAGAAGTTACCTATGGCATCTAAATGCCCAAAATTCACGAAAATTTTATTTCAGTTATTAAATTGGCTGAATATTATTCCAATGCATGAAATTTATTCTAAACTACCTTCTCCAATTACTGTCTCCACCGAAATAGATCTTAGTATTATTTTAGATAAATTCAAATGGAGACTAAAGTACTACATACTGTATTTCCTATGAGGTCAAAATTTAGGTTAAAATTAACTTTGAAGACTAAATTTAATATTTATTGAGAGTATAGATTTTAAAATTGGACATTTGAAATTATATGGACTAAAATTAAAGGAAATTCTTATAAATAGAAAAATCCAAAAAATATTTACATATTATAACAAAAATTAAAAAAGTTTCAAATATAAAAACAAAATTGATAAAACATTTAGGTTCAACTACTAACATACAATTTTGTTAAAATATTTAGGTTCTAAGATTCTTTGGTGCTCTAATTATTCTTATATTTCTTGTAATGGTCAACATACCTTATGATATGAACCAAGACGCTCTTGTGTTACTTCTGGGACCAATCACACGATCAAGAGTCAAGAAGCTATAGTTAGTATTGAATTCTCACATTCAAGCAAAGGTGAACACAATTTAGGGGATTTAAGCAGCAAAATCTGATCAGAAGTTTTATAATTGGTTTCAGTTGATGCTACAAGATGAAACCGATTGAACATTGTTAATCTATTTTAATTCCTTTTTAATTAGGGATAGAATAGACTTCTTATATTCCTTTAGTTAAATATGATGAGTTTAAAGGACGGAACAAAAATACAGTACGTAGGTTTTGATATTTTGAGTTTTAGGGTTTTCTTTGAATGAAAATTCTCTGGTAGATGATAGAGTTTCATCGCCACTTTTGTAAATCTTGAATTACGGTTGCATGCCAAGAACATTCAAGTAAGTCTGATCATCTTGCTTGTGGAGTGTTTGAAATTGGGGTAAGAAACTAGTTCTCCTTATCTCTTGGTCATCGATCAAAAGGTAATCCAAATCTAATCATTCCCTTTACGATTGTTGTCAAATTGATTGGAGTTTTAGAATTTATTATTAGGGGTCCAACTATTGGGTTCCTAATTTTTGAAGTCTAGAATTTTCATATCATTTGGTATCAGATCCTAGACTCTAGAATGCGTATAAGTTTTCTTTGATTGCTTTCTTTATTGAGTTTATTTTCTGATTAGAATAGAGTTTTTGTTGTGCTGCTATTTTGAAAAAAAAAAAAAAAAAAGATCAAAATCTTAGGTTTAATTGATTGCTAAAATTTATTTTGAAATGAGTTGTAAAAAGATGAAAATCCTTCACGAAGCAAAAAAAAAAAAAAAAAAAAAAAAAAGGAAATTCTAGGAGGTTGTATGAATTGGAAAGCGGGAGAAAGAAACAATTAGAGGAGAGACTCGGCGGTGATTTGAAGAAATTAAAAAGTAAAATAAAAATCGGAGAGGTTGGCCCCATATCATCAATTCGAATAAAAAAGTCAAAGCAGGCACGCCAAGCAACTAGGTCAAATGGGCACGTCAAATAAACTGCTCAATTACATAGTACTTTTAAAGTTGTTTGAATCATAGAAAAATATTAGTTGTTTCAAAAGCACATTTTTTACTAAATTTGTAATCTTTGTGTAAACACCCCGCACATTTTTTTAATAAATAATGTAATTTTTCAAATAACTTTTATTATTTGGAATTCCAGTAATTGTCCTTAGTTAGAGTGCATGTTTGGAATTTTGGATTTAAGTATAATGGGAGAAATCTAAGTGTTGCCGTGAAAATTATTCATTTTGAAATTCAATTTGAATTATTAATGGCAGGAATTATTTTCTTTGGAAAAGAAAAGGAATTAAATAGTATAAAAGTGGAATAAGAAAATGATTTAATTATAGTTATACTATTTTCCCTTTTTTTATTATTATTATTATTTAAAAAATAAAAAGAAAACCCATCCCCATTCCCTCAGCACGTCGATCTCTCTCTCTCCCCACAAATTTTTCTTCCTTCCTTCACGTGTCGCGCGCCTCCCTCACCACCCAAAATTTCTTGTATCCGCCGCCACCCTCCCTCCTCTCTACTCAGATCCGAACCCCACCGCAATCGCGACGCTTGCCCAGTCGGTTTCTCCACCGCCGTCGCACCGCTCGCCCAGCAGGAACCGTCTGAGTCGCCGTCGATCCAGCTCTCTGACCACTACGTGTCGCATCGTCTTCCAGCAACTTGACTTTTAGTTTTTGGGTAAGATCTATTTTTGGTGGTTGGGTTTCTTGAAAGACTTTGGATGCCCATTAAGTTGGATTAAGGATTAAATTAGTCACCTTATTTAATTTCAAATTTGAACTTAGGAAATCACAGCAGTGACGGTCCAGCGGATTCAAGATCGTTCGGCAAGAGTGTTGGTAAGAGTTTTGGTCCTTATTGTTGGTTTGTGGGCACGCTTCGATTATTGAATTAAGTTTGACTTAACCCTTGTATCTTTAAGGTTCCAAGTCGTCATCCATTGGAATTTAAAATCTATTAGCAGGAGATTTTGGAGTCAAAATCTTGGGAGTGGTTGTTGATCAAGTTCTTTGGGCAAGCTTTTGGGGATTGTGGTTTTGAATCTGAGATTTCGCAATTATTGTTGAACTGAAATTTAATAGTTGTATTCGTATGTTAGGGTCGTTACTTCAAACCACGGTCATCGTTTAGTTGTCTGAGTTTATCTGTGGAATTTCGATTAAGGTAAGTAATCTTATTACTGGAACTGCCTACGGGCCAGACTTTAGTTGTATGCTAGCATGATGAGTGTATGTTATGGAAAATGTTAGCATGATGAGTGTATGTTATGGAAAATGTTAGCATGATGAATGATAGTATGATCTGAACTAAAGTATGTTCTGGCACGAGATCTGAATTGTTTAAATATACACATAGATACTTGAATGTTAGTATGAGATGGTATGTGTTTCCATATGATTGTATCTGATCTAATGATGTTGAGGCATACATGTATGTTGTAGAACTATGATGTTAATGTATACTTGAATGTTGTAGAGCATGCTGTTGAGGTATATGTGTATGTGGTAGAGCCATGGTATCGAGGATTACATGTATGTTATAGATTCGTCGTACGGTGGTGATTTTGATGTTGAGATCGTGTCACTGTCCTTACTGATTAGTTAGATACTCATTAGATTTTGTGTTTCCTTCAGGATTCACCAGTTTGTATTTCCTTCGAGATTCACCAATTTGTGTCTCCTTCGGGATTCACCAGAGGTGGGGGCATGCTTAACTACAGTAGGATAAGACTCAGTCTCCTTCTTGTTTCATGTGTATATGTGCCATAGGTGGGTATCTAGAGGACATAAATGTCCAGCCTGACCCCAGTAGTGGGGTTACTTACTGAGTATTTTATACTCATTCTTTCTCATGTTGATGTTTCAGGTAATGGTAGAGATGCACCGGCGATGGACAAGCAGAATTCGTGATCGAGCCACTGGGACTAGATTTTTTTTTACGCTTCCGCATATAGAGATTTAAAGTTCTTTTCATATTTCCCTTAATGTTAGTTTTGATGTTCGAACTTGTTAGTAAGAATTGTTTTTCATATTTATTTATTAACCTTTATGATTTATGGGTACCCAAACCTTGTTTTCGACGCTTGCATTTAATAAAGGACTTTTGAACTTCCTTATCTATTTAGCATTTATTTCAACATAAAGGAGTGTCGTTTTAAGTGTCATGTATGCATGTATTTTAGTAACGGTCTAACTTAAGTCCTAAGGGGTCGGGTCATTACACTTTTTTTTTATTTTTTTTTTAAGTTCCTAATTCTTGTTTCCTTCTTATCATTGATTTGTCTAGTAGTTTGCTATCTTTGTCCATCTTGCATAATTATTTGAATTTTAAATATTAGATTCTTGATTCTAGATATTATATTCTTATTGTTTTGTGTCCTAGTTTGTTGGATCTTGAACATTAAGGTCTTGATTTCTAGTTTTTGCTTTTGTTTAATTTAACTGATTCTTTGCTTGAGTTTCACACTTTACGCTTATTCTTGCTTGGTTTGTTTTGGCATGCTCTTCTGATCTTCATTGCAAAATTTTGGCTCATCACCTTATTGAGAGAGTTCATCTTTGTGAGAGAGTTCCTATGTTAAAGAGTGTAAACACGAGTGAACATCATCTATCGAATGAAACACGTGAAGAAGTGATTTGCGAGGTCCATTTTTCTTTCACTTGTTTTTTGCTTTTCAGCAATGTCTGGTAATGAAGGTGTTCCATAGGGACAGTTACAAGAAGGACTCAATGAAGGAGTAATGTGAAACTTAGAAGCTATAATTAATGCGAGACTGGATAGAATAGAACAAAAGCTTCAAGCTAGGAAAAGACCTCAAGTAAGAAGGCGAGTTGTGGATGTTCCTGAGGGGGAAGAAGACTCAAAGTAAAATGAATCTGACCTTGACCCTACTAAAGATGGGCCTAGAAGAGGGGAGCAACATGGATTGAGTGGAAGATGGGATTTTCACAATAAAAGACTGCAAGGCAGAAAAGAACACCACTATAGAGATCAAGGTTTTGGAAACCTTAATGTTAAATTTCCAAAATTTTATGGTACATCTGATCCTAAAGACTTTTTCTAATAGGAACATGAGACAGAACATATTTTTCGTGGTAACGAACTCTCTGAAGAGAAAAGGGAAACTACCTGTATAACACTTTTTAACGGGTATGCACAAAATTGGTGGGATAAACTGTGTTCTAAAGAGAAGAAGGCGCCAAGAAGGTCTAGTGGAAACATGGCTAGAATTGAGTGAGCTCATGAAGAGGTAGTTTGTGTCAAAACATTACTTGAGAGGTTGTACACAAAGACTTCAGGCTTTACGCCAAGGGAGTAAGAGTGTATAAGATTATTTCAAGGAGATGGAGATGTTAATGGAAAGATTGGAGATAGATGAGGATGAAAAGAACATAATGGCCAGATTTGTTCATGGATTAAATATTGATGTGATTGAACAAGTTGAATTGCAAGTGTACGAAGATATAGAGAACTTAGTGAATCTTGAAATGATGTTTGAAAATAAATTTCAGAGAGAAAATCTTTTTCATACCGATGTGAGTGAAGATAATGAAAATATTGAAAAATTAATGAGTGACCAAGAAGGATAAGAAGAAGCGGAAGATACTTCACAGTTATTCCTCATCACTAGAAGGGCCTTAAGTACGCATATGAAGGAGGATGATTTGGAGAATCAGAGAGAAAATCTTTTTCATACACGTTGCCTTGTACAAATCGTACCATGTAGTGTAGTGATTCAATAGTGGGAGCTTTACGAATGTGGTGAGCTCTAGTTTGATCTCACATAGACTTGGATACTACACCTCATCCACAACCCTATAAACTATAGTGGCTTAATAATTATGGGCAACTCAGAGTAATTAAGCAAGTAAAGGTTCCTTTTGCCATAGGCAGATACAAGGATGAAGAATTGTGTGATATGGTGGCCTTGCATGTAAGTGACGTACTCCTTGGTAGGCCTTAGCAATTTGATATAAAGGTTATCGATATGGTTTTTTTAACCATTACACTCTCACACACAATGGTAGGAAAACTGTACTTGTAACCTATCTCCCCAAAGAAGTGCATATTGATCAAGAAAAGTTAGAGAAAAAAAAGAAAAGAAGAGGTTGTAGCAAAAGCAAAAGAAAAAGGGAAAAGAAAAAGATAGTTTGAGAGAAAATGAGGGATTGAGAAAAGAAAAATAAAGTTTGAGAGAAAATGAACGATTGAGAGAAAAGCGAGATCATAGTGTGACCTAGAGAGAAAAAAAGAGAGAAAACTAGCAAGTTGGAGTGCTAAATCTTGTGATGTAAAGAAAGCTATATTCTAAAAAAGAGGCATACTCATGGTTACATTTGAAGAAGCTTGTTTGCTAACCAAGGACCTTGACTCCTCTTTGCCTAGTATTTTTGTATCTATTTTTAAAAAATTCAAGGAGGTCTTTTTCGAGGAGTTACCTAAGGAGCTTTCACTCTTGAGGGGCATACAGCATAAGATGACTTTATTCCAGGTGCCCAAATTCCAAACCGACCAGCCTACCAAACCAATCCATAAGAGGCCAAAAAGATTCAGAAGTAAGTAGATGAGTTGCTTGCTGAAAGTTTAAGTCCTTGTAGTGTTCTAGTCTTACTTGTACCTAAGAAAGATGGATCTTGGAGAATGTATGTTGATTGTAGGGCTATTGATAAAATTACAATTAAGTATAGACATCATATCCCTAGGTTCGATAACATTCTAGATGAATTGTATGGTTATAGATTTTTTACAAAGCAGACTTAAAATCTGAATATCATCATATTAGGATGAATTTTGGAGTTGAATGGAAAACTGCTTTTAAAACTAGACATGGTTTATATGAATGGTTAGTTATGCCTTTTGGCTTAACTAATGTACCTAGTACTTTTATGATACTTATGAACCATGCATTGCATGAAGTTTTAGAAGAGTTTGTAGTGGTTTATTTTGATGACATCCTAATATACTCTAAGACACTAGAGGATTATGTGATGCATGTTAGGTGTGTTTTGATTGCAATTAAAAGGAAAATCTTTATGCTAATCTAAAAAAAGTGTTGTTTTTGCATGGAAAAGATAAGCTTCATAGGTTTTGTAGTTTCTAAACATGGAGTGGAAGTTGATTATGAGAAGGTTAAAGTAATTAGGGAGTGATCTTACCTAAAATGCTAGTGAAATTGGGAGTTTTCATCAGCTAGTTAGTTTTTATAGGAGGTTCATAGAGATCTTAGTTCCATACCTGCACCAGTTAATGAACTTATAAGGAAAAATGTAAAGTTTTAGCAAGGACAAGCACAAGAACACGCTTTGAACGATTTGAAGGATAAGTTATGTAATGTGCATTAACTTGCCTTGCCTAAATTTGAGCTAACATTTGAAATTAAGTGTGATGCCATTTGAATAAGAATTGAGGTTGTTTTCATGCAGGATCAAAGACCATTGGTGTACTTCAGTGAGAAGTTAAATGGAGTTGTCTTGCAATATCCTTTCTAAAGAGTTCATGCCTTAGTGAAAGGACTACAAACGTGACAATAATACTTGTGGCCAAAGGATTTTATTGTTCATACTAACCACCAATGTTTACAACACTTGAAATGCCAACAAAAACTTAATTGAAAACATGCAAAATGGTTGGAGTTCATTGAAACTTTTCCTTATGTGATACGATGTAAGAAAGGTAAGGAAAATGTAGTTGCTGATGCGCTATCTAGGAGGTATATCTTGTTAAATGCCCCTCACACTAGGTTGCTTAGTTTTGAACATATTAAGATATTGTATTCATAATACACTTAGTTTTTACTTATTGTTGAAAATCTCAAGCAAAAACGTGTTGTGCCTGATTATATGATGTTTTATGAGTTTCTGTTTAGGAAGAATTAGCTTTACATTCCCACTTGTTCTATTCATGAGTTATTAGTTAAAGAAGCGCGTGGAGAAGGTTTAATGGGACATTATGGGGTCACTAAGTCATATCACATGTTGAGTGAACATTTTTATTGGCCTAAAATGGGGCGTGATGTACATAAAGAGTGTGAAAGATGCATTGCAGGGGTAAGGAAGCCAAGTGTAAGTCAAGACCATGGGTCAATATTTACCTTTACCAACTCCTAATGAATTGTGGTTAGATATAAGAAATGGATTTGGTATTTGGATTACCTCAATCTAAGAGAGGAAAGGATAACCTTTTTGTTCTAATTGACAGGTTTAGTGAAATGACATATTTCATTGCATGTAATAAAACTAATGATACTAAACATGTAGCTAACTTGTTCTTTAAGTATGTGGTTAAATTTCATGGCATTCTTACAAGCATTGGTAGTGATAGAGATGTAAATTTTTTAAGTCATTTTTGTAAAGTACTTTGTGGAAAGCTTGGTATTAAGTTAGTTTACTCCACTACACGTCTCAGACTGATGGACAAACTTAGATAGGTCAATAGGACATTGGTGACTATGCTTAGGGTTGTAATAGATGGAAACACAAAAATTTGGGAGGATTTTCTACCATTTATTGAATTTGCATACAATATGTCACTAAATGTACATTGTTTGAGATTGTGTACGGATTTAACCTTTTATCTGTTGAACTTTATGTCCTAAAACTTGCAGTTAATAAAAGATAAATAGATTCTATAGTCAATAAACTTATTATTGATTATATAAATTGCATACGTAAAAGTCTAAATCCAATAAACTAAGATCCATGATTATTATATGAATACTTGAACTTTATGTAGAGACATAGAGATGAATGAAGTTCGAGTAAACCACCAAAATGGTCTATTGTACATGATTAAGGTTTGGTACCTTATTTTGGTAACACTATTAGATATGGCCTACTGTGTAGCTATTACAAGTTGTTGTAAAGATACTACAAACGAAGTGATCCATATTCGTTCATGTATTGACATGGGGAGTGGGGGCGTCCTATGCAATGAGTTTGCATAAGATCAGACCAAGACATAAGTTACTCTTACTTTATAACGTTGTTTACTGTTTAAGACTGATTATTTCGCTTAGATGACCTAGGTAACTCGATCTTAATCCTGAGCTAACTATAAACTTCTGTTTATTTGGGATTATCCTTAGATTTTCATGGATGAGGGTTGGCTCAACAGCGCTGGCTCAATAAGCCTCCCATTTCAAGGGTAAAACTGGGCAGATAGCTGGGGACATAGGGTGCAAGACGGAATTCACACAGGTGCAAGACGGAATTCACGCATACCCTATTTAAGGATAGGAGAAAGGTTGTTCTTTTATGTACTGAATCTAGGTCTTGAACAAGAGGCCCCACCCTCTCACTGGGCTGAGAAGGATCTAGTTTAGTGATTGGATCACAAACCGATTGTTCATTAGAGGATCAGTAGAAATTTAAGGAACAAGACGTAATCTCAAGAGTAAAACAGACATTTAACCCAGTCGTTATTACGAACAACCTGTGAAGGGTTAACTTACTAATCATGGTTATATCGAGTGGACATAATATATCTACAGTGAGGGGAGTGCAACTATGGGCTTTAGTGGAGTGACCCATTAGTTAACGAATGGGGGTTAATTCAGTGTAAAGAGTTTAGCCAATTAATCTTGGATCGTTGGAGCCCATGATCTGTAGGTCCACAAGGCCCCTCTACTAGCTCGTAAATGGATTAGCTTTAAAGTAGCGTGATAAGTTAATTTGAAACATTCAAATTATAAATAAGGGAATGAGTAATTATATGAGATATAATTATGCGTTTAATTTGGGAATTAAACGGGATTGGAGAATTTAATATTTAAACATGATTTAAATATTAAATTCATGAAGGTGGAATTTGTGTAAAGTTAATTTAATATTTGATATTAAATTAATTAAATTGTCTAATTAATTATTTATTATTAATTTTATTATAAAATTAATTTATGAAATTAATTTTGTAAAATTAATAAATATTTTTTGTTTTGAAAAACAAAATATGGAAAACACAAGAAAAGAGAAAAGTTAGATTTCTCCAGTAAACACCTTCAAGTTGCTCACAACAATCCCACTTGCTCTTGCTTCAATACTCCAAGCATGAGCTACATCTCATGCAGCCTTCTTCTCTGTATGAATGTCCTACAATAAATAGAAAATTTTAAGTTGAGGCATGCATCAGTTGAACTTTTACTGAGGCATGCATCAGTTGAACTTTTACTGAAAATTTTAAGTTGAAGAAAGTGTTCTTCAAGTGCAATATTGAGTTCTTCTCCAAATTCTCATCATTCAAGCTTATTTTGATCCCACAACTCAATATAAAGCTCCAAGTGAATAGTAGGGAAGATCTTGAGGTGGTTCACAAAAATATTTGGAGAAGACTTGCAACTGAATTCGATATTAAAGAAGTTCTACAAAGGTATGACTTGAAACCCTCTTATTATTGTATGAGCATGCTTTATTTACAACTAAAACTAATGAATTAAAATGTTTATTAATTCTTGTTGCTTCTACTGCATGCTGATATACTCATACATTATCAACTATTGATTTGTTGTCTTTGCCTTCAAACGAGGTTGTGAATTTTTAAGCTAATGAGAAGGCCACTGCCATTCGAGAGCTACATAAAGAGGTTAAAGAAAGGATTGAAAAGCAAAATGCCAAGGTAATGAAGAGGGCTAACCAACATCAAAAGCCTATGATATTTAAGGAGCGGATTGGGTTTAGGTCCACCTCCGAAAAGAAAGATTTCCACATCAACGAGATTCTAAGTTAAATCCAAAAGGAGATTCACCTTTTTAAGTGATGAAGAAAATTAATGACAATACCTACCAGATTGATCTTGAGGAGATTTAAGCAGCAACATCTTATCAGAAACTTTATAATTGGTTTCAGTTTCTGCTACAAGATGAAACCGATTGAACTTTGCTAATTTATTTTAATTTATAGACATAACTTAATTTTTTGTGTATTTTCATTATTAGACCCATATATGCTTTGTTTAGGTTTTTGGTTCTTTTTTAGTTAGGGATAGAATGGAATTTTTAAGTCCCTTTAGTTAAAGAGAGGAAGAGAAATTAGGAAGAAGCACATGGATAATGACATTTTTAACTGATGAAGAAAATCAACGACAATGCTTACCAGATTGATCTTGATGGTAAATATGGTGTGATTGCAACTTTTAAGGTTTCTTATTTAACTCTTTTTTATGTAGACATGAACTTGATTCGTAGACGAATCCTTCAAAAGGGGGAAAAGATAGGGGTTAGTATCAGTCGGGCGGAGTCAGATTTGGATAAAAACTTCCACCAACCAATGAACTCATCAGTTTTATCGATCGATTTTATTCAGTGCTATCGGTTTCAGTCATTCGGATCGATTTTTCGGCTATCTCTGCTCACCCCTAGGAGAAGATGACATGAACCAAACGTTCTTGTATTTCTTCCAGGATCAATCACACTCTCAAGAGCCAAGAAGCTACAATTAGTGTTGAATTCTCACACTCAAGCGAAGGTGAATTTAATTAAGGAGATTTAAGCAGCAACATCTTATCAGAAACTTTATTATTGGTTTCAGTTTCTGCTACAAGATGAAAACGATTGAACTTTGCCAATTTATTTTAATTTGCAGACATACCTTAATTTTTTGAGTATTTTCATTATTGGACCTATATGTGCTTTGTATAGGTTTTTAGTTCTTTTTTAGTTAGGGATAGAATGGACTTTTTAAGTCCCTTTAGTTAAATAGGATGCTAACTAAAGAGAGGAAGAGAAAATTAGGAAAGAAACACATAGATAATAACCTTTTTAAGTGATGAAGAAAATCAACGACAATGCTTACCTGATGATCTTGATGGTAAATATGGTGTGATTGCAACTTTTAAGGTTTCTTATTTAACTCTTTTTTTATGTAAGAAATGAACTTGATTCGTAGACGGATCCTTCAAAAAGGGGAGAAGATAGGGGTTCAGTATCAGTCGGGCGGAGTCAGATTTGGATAAAAACTGCCACCAACCAATGACTCATCAGTTTTATCGATCGATTTTATTCAGTGCTATCGGTTTCAAGTCATTCGGATCGATTTTTCGGCCTTTCTCTGCTCATCCCTAGGAGAAGATGACATGAAACCAAACGTTCTTGTATTCTTCTAGGATCAATCACACTCTCAAGAGCCAAGAAGCTACAATTAGTGTTGAATTCTCACACTTAAGCGAAGGTGAATTTAATTAAGGAGATTTAAGCAGCAACATCTTATCAGAAACTTTATTATTGGTTTCAGTTTCTGCTACAAGATGAAAACGATTGAACTTTGCCAATTTATTTTAATTTGCAGACATACCTTAATTTTTTGAGTATTTTCATTATTGGACCTATATGTGCTTTGTATAGGTTTTTAGTTCTTTTTTAGTTAGGGATAGAATGGACTTTTTAAGTCCCTTTAGTTAAATAGGATGCTAACTAAATAGAGGAAGAGAAATTAGGAAGAAGCACATGGATAATGAATAGTTTTTCAGAATTGATGTACGACTCTCTCAAAATTATTATAATTTAGAAAAAAAATTAATAAATACAATTTCATAAATATATATGGTTTTAAAATAAAGATTTTGAAACAAAATTTGAAGGACTTGTTGTAGGCTTGTAGCCATCTTAACTTTTAAATAAGAGAGGCCAAATAGAAAAATAATAATAAATAAACAAATGAATAAAATTGAGTTAAAATATCATTTTAGTCCTTGTACTTTAAAATATGTTTAATTCTAGTTCTTGTACTGTGAAACCAGGATCTCAATTTCCCTACATAAGTAGGTAATTAAAGGAATTAACTAAGTATAAGTTAAATCCTATGTTAAAGAGAAGGAAAATTCTAAGTGTTGGAATAAATTTTCTTTGCCTAGCTTTGAGTTGAGCCTTAACTAGTGAAAATTTGGCTAAGTGTGAAGTAAAATACAACCACGTGTTTAGTGTTAGGATACATTAATGCATGAAGCTGTAAGGAGGCTAAGGTTGTAGAAGTTAAAAGAAATTAAGACTTAAAGCCAAGGACAACCATGCGTGGAGTTTATGATGTTTGCCCAATCGTTGGCATGACAAGGGACGCATGTTGGCAGAAGCATTGGCAAGAGGTGTTACCCAAAGGTTGCTCATGCATTGGGATGATAAGAAGCTATGTGAGTGAGAGCAAGAGGGCTAGACAATGAGCGCAAGGCGCTGGGTGTTGGAGTGATGCGTGCGGATGATCGTGTAGCTACATGCGGCATAAAAGATGCGCTAGACGATAATACTACACGATAGGTGATGGCGCTACACAATCAGCATAAATGCTAGACGATAGTGTTAAACGATGAGCTTGGGCGCTAGACGATAAGTGTAGATGTTAGACGATGTGTTAGGCGAGAGAGCTAGGTGATAGACGTAAGCTTTAGACGATGGCCTTACATGATAAACGTGAGTGCTACACGATAGGCAAAGTGCTAGATGATGGGCGTTGCGTGATAGATGCAGATGCTAGACGATGGTGTTACACGATAGGCGGACTCGCTAAACAATGGGCGTGATACATTAGACGATAGGCATCAGCACTACAGGATGAGTGACAGCGAGAGGTACACGATGAGTGACAGCGAGATCGTTCACAGCGAGAGGTCACTAAACGATGAGCTATGCGATGGCCTATGCGCTAGACGATGATCGAAAACGAGAGGGCTGGATGATGAACGATAGCGAGAGGGTTGGATGATGAGCAACAGTGAGAGATTAGCTAAACGCTAGAGCTATGCGATGAAGTGCAAGAGCTACACGATGAACTAGACAATTGGCAAAGTGTTTATGCATTGTTGAGGCTTGAGTTACACAAGGCTGATGGATTCATCCATACAAGTGCCTATACCGAGAAGAGGTTGAACTTGAATTAGTAGGAGGTGGACAGATAGAGTTTCATGAAAGGAAGACTTATGCATGAGGAAGACAACTCAAACTTCATGGAAGTAGGTGAGTGGCATGGAAGTAGGTGAATGACAAGGAAGTAGTTGGTGGCAAAGCATAGAGTAGACACTCCATAAGTTTCTTAAGAAGAAGGTATCATGTGTTAGAAGCTTTGTAAGATGAGAAGGATTGGTTCCTTTGGTCTATAAATACCACCACAAGGTGTCTCTTCAGTTCATAATCCGAAATCCTCTTGAGAAATACTTGGAAGAGTGTTTAACAGCTGTTTCGGAGGAAACCATGTGTTGATCAAGAAGTTCCAAGAGGAGGAGATACTGTCGAATAGTGAGGTCTAGAAGTAGCATCAAATTGGGACGAGAAGTTCTCCCAGACTACTCATGCATTTTAAGTTATTTTAAAGCCACTTGAAAGCTTTGAGAGTCTAGTTTTCAAAACAGAGCTTCTGGAGAAGAAGCTCCAAGGAATCAGGCTGGAGGGTGGAGAAAAAATATAAGGGTCGAGCTCTTGGTTAAGCTTGGGCCAGTCTTGATGACTTAAGAATTCCAGCCATACCACGAGAAGTTTGGAGCTGATATTTTAATGTAAGTTTCCTAATACATTTTAGAACATATTTATAGAAGGATGTGTCTCGAAATAAGGCTTAGAATGATGAGTAATCTAAGCTTGAAGTTGAATATTGAATTTAGGGTGTAAAAGTGAGCCCGAGGAAACTAAGGAACTTCTAGAGAAAAAGGTTCCTACCCAACCAAGGCGAGTGGTAATTTTCTTTAAGTCTTAAGCATATTTTATAGAGTATATGTATATGCTTATGTTGTGAATGAGTAATTAGCATGAGAAAGAGATTATGTGATCGGGATGGTCAGGGGGTCAATAGACCTTATTCCTGAGCCTAGAGCAGAACCTCACGAGATGGTCAGTAGACCGAGAGGTCTAGTTCTAGAGCCTGTGAGAAAAACCTCATATGGGATGATCAGAGGGCCAACAAGCCTAGCTTCTGAGCCCATAAGTGGGGATCTATGTGCACATAAGAAATATAGGGAACGCAAGAGAGTAAGTGTTTTTTACTAGTATCAGTTTAACTACCTACCGTATGTGTAGGTAGAGTCGAGATCAGACTCATTATGAGTAGTATCAGTTCAAGTATCTATCGTGTGCGTAGGTAAAGTTGAGAAAAGACTCATTCAAAGCTGAGATTTGGATATTAACTTCACAGTTATGATATGCTTGTATTTTTGTATGAGTTAAAATAGACTCTAGAAGTTACTTACCACTCACTAAGCTTCTTGAAGCTCATTCTTTTCTTTCATGTTTTTCTTCTCAGGTAGAGAGAGGTGAGGAGTTCCAGGGTGCTGTTAATGTCAAGTTCTGCCACATCCATAATCACACTTCCAGTTTTAGAGTTGTTGATATAAACTTTGTAGTTTAAGCTATAAACGTTATACTGTTTTTAATAAAATGAGTTTAGTCAAATTGTTGATGTTTATATCCTTGTTTTAAAGTTTTATAAAAGTAAAGATGTTCAGATGGACAATAAGTATCATAAAAGAGTGGTTTCTGTTGTCGTTCATGCCTCCCATTAGGCATAGAAGACGAGCTCAGGGCGGGATGTGACAGCTTGGTATCAGAGCAAAGGTTTACATAAAACCTGGGGAAAGGTTGGGTGTAAAGATTGAGTTGATACCAGTTTGGTATAAAAGTATAAAGTTCTCGAAAATCAGATGGTTAAGTTAGAAAAACCTGTGGTTTGAGTTCAGTAAAACCAAAGAAAAGTGTGGTAGAATAAAGGTTTAAAGAGAAACCTAGGAATTAGTCAAAGTAAGACTAAGAGGAATAGTTGAAGTGGCAGGACCTAGTAGACAACCTAAGCTGGAACTTACAACGGTACTTGAAGATCCATTGAGGAAGGTTTGAATTAATTAAGTTATTCTCATTTAGAGTTTGAGATAGAAAAGTTATTTGTAGACAGTTTGGTTGGACGACTAGCTAAGAGATGGATAGGAGAGGTATCGTTGGACAAACTAAGGAAATAATATCAAAGTAGCACAGCGGAAGTGTAATGATAAACAAGGTTATAAGAGTTTGCGACAAAGGTTGTTGTGAAACCTTGGTCCGAGTAAATTTCGAGGACAAAATTTTCTTCAAGGAAAGTAATTTTGAAACCCAGATCTAAATTTCCCTACTTAAGCAGGTAATTAAGGGAATTAACTAAGTATAAGTTAAATCCTATGTTAAAGAGAAGGAAAATTCTAAGTGTTGGAATAGATTTTCTTTGAGTAGCTTTGAGTTGAGCCTTAACTAGTGAAAATTTGGCTAAGTGTGAAGTCAAAAAGAAACCATGTGTTTGGTGTTAGGAAACATTAACGCATGAGGCTCTAAGGAGGCTAAGTTTATAGAGGTTAAAAGAAATTAAGCCTTAAAGTCAAGGACAACCATGCGTGGAGTTTATGAAGTTTGCCCAATCGTTGGCATGACAAGGGATGCATGCTGGTCGAAGCATTGGCATGAGGCGCTACCCAAAGGTTGCTCATGCATTGGGATGATAAGAAGCTACGTGAGCGAGAGCGAGACAGCTAGACAATGAGTGCAAGGCGTTGGGCGTTTGAGTGATGCACGCGGACGATCGTGTAGCTACATGCGACGCTAAATGATGCGCAAGACGATAACAGTACATGATAGGCAATGACGCTACACGATCAGCATAAACGCTGGACGATAACGCTAAACGATGAGCTTGGGCGCTAGACGATAAGCGTAGATGCTAGACGATGCGTTAGACATGAGAGCTAGGTGATAGACGCAAGTGCTAGACGATGGCACTACACGATAACTATGAGCGCTACACGATAGGCAAAGCGCTAGATGATGGGTGTTGAGCGATAGATGCAGACGTTAGACGATGGTGATACACGATAAGCGTAAGTGCTACACATTAGGTGGACTCGCTACATGATAGGCTTGATGTGTTAGACGATAGGTGTCAGCACTATACAACGAGCGACAACAAGAGTTACACGATGAGCGACAGCGAGATCGTTAACAGTGAGAGATCACTAAACAATGAACTATGCGATAGGCATAGGCGCTATGCGATAGACTATGCACTAGACAATGAGCGAAAATGAGAGGGATGAATGATGAGTGACAGCGAGAGTTTAGCTAAACGATGGAGCTATACGATGAAGTGCAAGAGTTACACGATAAACTAGATGATGGGTCAAGTGTTTATGTGTTGCTGAGGCTTGCATTACACAAGGCTGATGGATTCACCCGGTCAAGTGGCTATATCGAGAAAAGGTTAAGCTTGAATTAATAGGAGTTAGACAAAGAGTTTCATGCAAAGAAGACTTATTTATGAGGAAGACAACTCAAACTTCATGCATGTAGGTGAGTGACATGGAAGTAGGTGAATGGCAAGAAATAGATGGTGGCAAAGCATAGGGCAGACACTCCAAAAGTTTCTTAAGAAAGAAATGTCATGCATTGGAAACTTTGTAAGATGGGAAGGATGGGATCCTTTGGTCTATAAATACCACTGTGTATCTTCAGTTCATAATCCTCCTCTTGAGAAATACTAGGAAGAGTGTTTGAGAGTATTTTCGGGGGAAACCATGCGTTAATCAAGAAGTTCCAAGAGGAGGAGATGATGTCGGATAGTGAGGTCTTGAAGTAGCATCAACTTGGGATGAGGAGTTCTCCCAGACTACTCGTGCGTTTTGAGTGATTTCAAAGGCACTTGAATGCTCTGAGAGTCTAGTTTTCAAGTCAGGGCTTCCAGAGAAGAAGTTCCAAGGAATTAGGTTGGAAAGTGGAGAAAAGTCCGAAGGGTCGAGCTCTCGGGTAAGCTTGGGTCTGTCTTGATGATTTAAGAATTCCAGCCAACCCACAAAGAGTTCTAAGCTGATATTTTAAGATACGCTTCTTGCGACATTACATGATTGTAGAAGGAAGTGACTCGAAGTAAGGCTTATAATGATGAGTAATCTAAGCTTGAAGTCAAATCTGGAATTTAGGGTTCAAAAGGGAGCCCGAGGAAACCAAGGAACTTCTAGGGAAAAAGTTTCCTACCCGACCAAGGTGAGTGGTAATTTCCTTTAAGTGTTAAGCATATCTTATAGAGTATATGTATATGTTTATGTTATGAATGAGTAATTAGCATGAGAATGTGATTATGTGATCAAGATGGTCAAGGGGTCAATAGACCTAGTTCCTAAGCCCCAAGCAGAACCTCACGGGATGGTCAGAAGACCGAGAGGTTTAGTTTCTGAGCCTGTTAGAAGAACCTCATATGGGATGGTCAAAGGGCCGACAGGCCTAATTTCTGAGCCCAGAAGTGAGGATCTATGTGCACATAAGAAACATAGGAAATGCAAGAGCTTAAGCGTGTATGACTAGCATTAGTTTAACTACCTACCTTGTCTGTAGGTAGAATCGAGATCAGACTCATTATGAGTAGTATCAGTTCAAGTATCTACCGTGTGCGTAGGTAGAATTGAGAACAGACTCATTCAAGGTTGAGATTTGGATGTTAACGTTGTAGTTGTGATATGCTTGTATTTTTTTATTAGTTGAAATAGACTCTAGAAGTTGCTTACCACTCATTGAGCTTCTTGAAGCTCATTCTTTTCTTTCATGTTTTTCTTCCCATGTAGTGAAAGGTGAGGAGTTCCAGGGTACTGCTAAGGTTAAGGTTTGCCACAGCCACAATCACACTTCCGTTGTTAGAGCTGTTGATTTAAACTTTGTAGTTTAAGCTTGGGAGTTGTATAAACGTTATACTGATTTAATCAAACGAGTTTAGTCAAATTGTTGTTGTTTATATCCTTGTTTTAAAGATTTATGAAAGTAAAGAGGTTCAAATGGGCAGTAGGTATCACAAAAAGGTGGTACTTGCAGTCCTTCATGCCTCCCCTTGAGCCCAGGAGACAGACTCGAGGCGAGGTGTGATGTACTTTCAAATATCTAATTTTAGTCTCTAACTTTTCAATAAATCTTAAATTTAGTTATTTTTATTTTCAATAGAAAATTTGTTATCTATTAACATTTTTACTCGTCCACTTGGAGTAGATGGTGGAGTAGGCGTATTTTTAGGATACATCACAAAATTAAACTTATATTGCTTCATTAAAATAATGGAAGGAGCATGCGTTGGAGGGAGTGGATAGTCCGAAAATCTTTCACTCGGTCCAGATGGAGGAATATGCATGTCTTTTGGTAATATTTCGAAGTTGATCCTAAGTTCCTTTTGTAAAATGACAGATGGGACATGCGGTGGAGGAGGTGGACTTTCTGAAGTTCTTTGACTTGGCCCAAATGGAGGAATACGATTTCCTTTTGGTAATATTCCAAAGTTGATCCTAGATTCCTTATGTAAAATGATCGATGACACGTGCGGTAGGGGAGGTGGATTGTCTGATGTACTTTGACACGGTCCAGATGGAGGAACGCATTCTTCTTTCGATAGAATTCCCAAGCTGAAAGGTGGAGCTAAGTCAGGTATTCTCTTGTGTTTTCCTAATGAGAAATGGATATGCCTTTTTAGATGCTTTATATTCTCGTCGCTCAATTTGTTTTCGACAGTAGAGTCGCCTTTCTCTACTACAAAAACATTTTTAGCATCTGCTTGATAGATTGTACTATGCAACCCAAGGAAAATGAAAGCACAAGCTCCGAAAAACATATTAGAATAACTAATTTATATAATTTTTGTTGTGGGTTTGCTCATCTTTTTCTATTGCTTCCCTTTTTATATATAGCACTTCTTTCTCAATTTAAATTAAGGTAACATATTGGTATAAAAGCTAAATAACGTCTTTGTGTTAGAGAAACAACAAAAACACGGAATTCAATAGGAATTTTATTGTTAAGAAACATTCACAATAAAATTTATTGAAAAATATATTTTAAAATTGACATGTTGACTTGTTTTTTTAAATTTTTAAATGATGATGTTTTCAAAGTTTTCAAAATCAACTGTTGGCTTATTTTCTGTTCGGTTTTCTTTCTTTTTTTTTTTTTTTTTTGTTAAAAAATCAAATATGTTAACCACTTGTTGGATATCTGACTGAATTTAATAAGAGTGAGAATCAACATGTATTTAAAAAATTATTTTTAATAGATTCATTCATAATCAACTTTATCAAACCACAAAGCGGCTAACTTTATTTCTATTACAATTACATTATATTTTCATCCATGGTGGTTAGAAACCACCATAAATGAAAAGCAATTGAGAGTACAGGCTAAAAAATTTAGTTATATTTTCATGATAAAGTTACGGACCGCCATCGAATGTGCCTTTTCATGGCATTTTAAACTGTCATCGTCTATCATTTATCTATAAATTTTGGCAATATTTTTACAACACAGACGTGTTTTAACACATGTATCATAATTTTTCAAATTATTGCAATGTATTTTGGTGATCTCATGTATATATTTAATATTTTGATTGCAATTGGAATAATATTGGTCATTTGGATTATAATATAATCTAATGTGACCAATTAGGCATACATTGGAGCTTCCAAGTAAAAAGAAGTGATGTTACACGCATTCAGAACAAAAGAAAACAAACATTGAGAAGTTACCTATGGTATCTAAACTTCCAAAATTCACGAAAAGATTATTTCAGTTATTAAATTGGTCGAATGTTATTCCAATGCATGAAATTTATTCTAAAGTGCCTTCTCCAATTCTTGTCTCCACCGAAATAGATCTTGGTATTATTTTAGATAAATTCAAATGGAGACTAAAGTATTACATACTGGATTTCCTTTGAGGTCAAAATTTAGGTTAAAAAGTGAACTTTGGAAGACTAAATTTAAAATTTATTGAAAATATATATTTTAAAATTGACCAATTAGGCATACATTGGAGCTTCCAAGTAAAAAGAAGTGATGTTTCATGCATTGAGAACAAGAGAGAACAAATATTGAGAAGTTACCTATGGCATCTAAATGCCCAAAATTCACGAAAATTTTACTTCAGTTATTAAATTAGTCGAATGTTTATACCAATGCATGAAATTTATTCTAAAGTGCCTTCTCCAATTGTTGTCTCTACCGAAATAGATCTTAGTATTATTTTAGATAAATTCAAACGGAGACTAAAGTACTACATACTGTATTTCCTTTGAGGTCAAAATTTAGGTTAAAATTAACTTAGAAAACTAAATTTAAAATTTATTGAAAGTATAGATTTTAAAATTTGACATTTGAAATTATAAGGACTACAATTAAAGGTAATTCTTATAAATAGAAAAATCCCAAAAATAGTTACACATTATAATAAAAATTAAAACAATTTCATATATAAAGACAAAATTGATAAAACATTTAGGTTCAACTACTAAAGTACAATTAACTACTAACATACAATCTTGTTAAAACATTTAGGTTCTAAGATTCTTTGGTGCTTCAATTATTCTTATATTTCTTGTAATAGTCAGCATACCTCATGATATAAACAAGGACGCTCTTGTGTTACTTCTGGGACCAATCACACGCTCAAGAGCCAAGAAGCTATAGTTAGCATTGAATTCTCACATTCAAGCGGAGGTGAACTCAATTTAGGGGATTCAAGCAGCAAAATCTGATCAGAAGTTTTATAATTGGTTTCAGTTGATGCTACAAGATAAAACCAATTGAACATTTTTAATCTATTTTAATTTGTAACCATACAATAATCTTTTTTTTTTTTTTGGTTATTTTCATTATTGGACCCATTTATGTTTTATATGGGTTTTTAATTCTTTTTGAATTAGAGGTAGAATGGACTTCTTAAGTCCCTTTAGTTAAATAGGATGAGTTTAAAGGACGGAACAAAAATACAGTACGTAGGTTTTGATGTTATGAGTTTTAGGGTTTTCTTTGAATGGAAATTCTCTAATAGATGATAGAGTTTCATCGCCACTTTTGTAATTCTTCAATTATGGTTGCATGCCAAGAACATTCAAGTAAGTTCGATCATCTTGCTTGTGGAGTGTTTCAACTTGGAGTAAGAAACTAGTTCTCTTATCTCTTGGTCATCGATCAAAAAGTAATCTGAATCTAATCATTCCCTTTAGGATTATTGTCAAATTGATTGGAGTTTTAGAATTTGTTATTAGGGGTCCAACTTTTGGGTTCCTAATTTTTGAAGTCTAGGATTTTCATATCATTTGGTATCAGAGCCTAGACTCTAGAATGCGTATATGTTTTCTTTGATTACTTTCTTTGTTGAGTTTATTTTATGATTAGATATAGACTTTTTGGTGTGTTGTTATTTTGAAAAAAAAATGGATCAAAATCTTAGGTTTAATTGATTGTTAAATTTTGATTTTGAAATTGAGTTGTAAAAAATGAAAATCCTTCGCGAAGCAAAAAAAAAAAAAAAGAAAAAAAGGAAATTTTAGAAGCTTGTGTGAATTGGAAGGCGGAAGAAGAAAAAAATTGAGAGCGACTTGCGGTGATTTGAGAAAGAAATTAAAAAAAATAAAAATCGAAGAGGTTGGCACCATATCTATAATTAGAATAAAAAAAAAAAGGTCAAGCAGGCACGTCAAGCAACTAGGTCAAACAGGCACGTCAAGTAAACAGCTCAATTACATGAGTTTTAAATTGTTGAAATTCATAAGAAAATATTAATTGTTTCAAAAGCACATTTTTTTACTAAATTTGTGTCTTTGGTTTTTTTTTTTTTTAGTTCCTAATTCTTGTTTCCTTCTTATCATTGATTTGTCTAGTAGTTTGTCATCTTTGTCCATCTTGTATAATTATTTGAATTTTGAATATTAGATTATTAATTCTAGATATCATATTCTTGTTGTTTCGTGTCCTAGTTTGTTGGATCTTGAACATTAGGTTCTTAATTTTTAGTTTTCTCTTTTGTTTAATTCAACTGATTCTTTGCTTGAGTTTGATACTTTACACTCATTTTTGCTTGGTTTGTTTTGGCTTGCTCTTCTGATCTTCATTGCAAAATTTTGGCTCATCACCCTATTGAGAAAGTTCATCTTTGTGAGAGAGTGCCTACGTTAAAGAGTGTAAACACGAGTGAACATCACCTATCGAGTGAGACACGTGAAGAAATGATTTGTGAGGTCACTTTTCTTCCGCTTATTTTTTGTTTTCCAACGTCTGGCAATGGAGGTGTTCCATACGGACAGTTACAAGAAGGACTAAATGAGGGTGTCATGTGAAACTTAGAAGCCTTAATTAATGCGAGACTGTATAGGGCTTCAAGCTAGGTGAAGAAAATAAGCTCAAACATTCAACATATTCAACAGTTGTTCACATTTCTTTAACTTTTTACAGTTTTTTATTGTAACTACATGTATCAGAAAATAGTATAAGTACTCATCATTTACAAATTTCTTAACATACAACATACAATAGCTTCAAGAAAGCTTGAAATCTGTTAAAAGAAAAGTTGTGACTTAGCTCTCGAATAAAGATCTCTTCTCCTTCTCGTGGATGTAGGCATCATTTGTCGAACCACGTATATCATTGTGTAGAACTCTTCTTCCTCCTCTCTTCTACAAGATTGCATGCTCTTTATCTCCGATCGTTTACTCAAGCAGTCGCACAAAACAAACAAAAAGATTAGGGTTAGAAGAAGTTGTTTGTTGCTATCGTGATTCTCTCTAGGAGTGTATTGTATAAAATAAATTGGAAGAATAAGTTCTAAGTATAAGTGATGCGTTGATGCTTTGATGCGTTTAAGTATTTGTAATGTGTTGATGCATTAGAGAAATGCAACAGAACATACAACACTCCTTCTAATGACATTCAAGTTTTCCTAAATCAGACCCAAGTATAAATCTAATTTAGGTTCCTGGCAAGTCCAGGGTCGAATTCAGGGATTCAGTTAAACAAACGCAAGCCTTGCGTTGTATCTATTGTAAGGATTTTCCTAAATATAGAGAAAAATGTGTTATTTACACTAAAGTGTTGTGCCTGTGCAAGAAGATACAAAAGAGATGAGCAGTGAGTGATGGATCATGCGAGAATGGAGTTTAATGTAAGTGGTATACGTTGGTCTAAGATGAGTGTACATAAACCAGAATGTGATGTGGATGAGATGGGATGATTTGCTTATCTTTTGTTTATGCGTTAGACTTTATTAAACACTTCTCAATGCAAATAACATACAAAACCTATCTCTAAGATGCATGCATCTAACATAGAATGCAATAAACATTAGTAAGTCTATCTCTAGCTATACTAGGCGTCCTACTTGATGTAGCTTAGTTATTCTCTCGAATAATCTAAATTAAAGATACTTTTACCAATTGATCAAGTCGGCTTAAGCATTTGAAATGAAGTTTTGCATAAAGTATAAATGCATTCAACATAAACAAGAAATAAACAATGGAAAAATGAGAAGGATCAAATATATGAATTTTATAAAGAAGCAAATTGTCTTTACAAAAGCAATATTCAATCAAATGAAATGAAAGCGATAAATGAGATGAAAGAAGATGAGTCAAGCCGAAGAGTACAATCTCTTGTATCTCTTTGGCTCAATTTTGTTTTGTACAATCACTTGTATAGGAAGTGGACGAAGTGTCTTTCTCATGCTTGGCTTCCTTCACTCCCTGACCGGCGGTGGTGGTGGTTCTCAACCCTTCTGATCGTCTCGGCACCACAGCATAGCTTAAACTACGACTACACTAATTACAGAGAGTGAATGTCTTGATAATTTCTATGTGCTCTGAATAATCTGAACTCTGGAGGGACTTCATATGTTTATAGGCATTGGTCATGTCCATTTGGTGAATGGGCAACATTAAAGTCCGTGCCCTGGTCAGCCACCTGACTCTCAAAAACTTTTTAGACGCCGCTTGCTGCTCGTGCCCATACTTGCAAGTGGTGATGTGACACAATCAGCCTGGATCAATGAATCTTCTCTGCGTTGAATTCCCTCCGACGCATAGCCCATGCATTAGAGCTTTCCCTGCTGCACTTCTCTAATGCGTTAGCGTTGATCCTCGTGTTGAAATCCTGCAATACAATGCGTTAGTGCCGCGATATTTAGTAATAAAACTTCTTTTGCATGAGTTTGCTAATGTTTGAATAAATCCATGCGTTTCTCCTAAAAATGAGGAGAAATTATTATTAAAAACCTTAGTTGTTCCAACTTAAGAGCAAAAATAACTTGTATTTCTACAAGTTATCAGAAGCTCTACACTATCAAAAGAGAGAACGAGTGAGAGAGAGAGAGAATGAGAGAAAGAAATTAATTATGTAAAATCATCCCATCAGAATAAGTTTTTTCTTTCACTTCCATTAGGCAAGGGTTATTGGAGCAAACCATATGGAACACATCAGCTGGAAGTTCGTGGACAAACAATAGCCAAGAACTCTACCAAACCAAATTCATTTTGGGGCAAAATTCTTGGACTCACGAATTGGATCAGCAAATCAGGGCCACAATATTCCTCATTTGGGCTTTTAATATTCATTCACAAGAAGCAGGCCCAACAAAGTGGTATCAGAGCAAAAGACTTACAAGATTGCAGTTTTTGAAGATTCAAGATTCAAGTTTTCATTCAAAGATGTCAGTAGCAAGATTCGAAGTAGAGAAAGATGGAAAAGGAGGCTTTGGCCTATGGAAGGCCGAAATCAAGGCGATTCTCGGTCAGTAGAAAGCGAACAGAGCCCTCCTTGACCCATCAACATTCCCTGCCATTGTGACAGCCCAAGAAAAAGAAGATTGGGAGCTGACAGCCTATTTGTAACGACCCAAGTTTAGGAGGGGTACATGAATGAACCAATATCATATCTGAATAGGAGAGATCCTGAGGACATGAATGTATGGTTAAGAAAGGCTTAAAAGAATTGAAAGTTACTACCTATAAAAACAAGGTGCACCTCTTTTTCGGTGGCTCATTCATAAGAACTCCAAAGTTAAGCGTGATTAGCTTGGAGCAATCCTATGTTGGGTGACCTCCTGGGAATTTTCTTAGGATACATGTGAGTTTGGACAAAGCATGTTGAAAACTAAAGTCTAGGGCAGTAAAGTATATGTTTGTTGGGTTCTCAGAAGGTATCAAAGGGTTTAAGATGTGAAATCCTATTGAGAAAAGGTTTGTCATAAGCANAATCTTATGTTGGGTGACCTCCTGGGAATTTTCCTAGGATACATGTGAGTTAGGACAAAGCATGTTGAAAACTAAAGTCTAGGGCAGTAAAGTATATGTTTGTTGGGTTCTCAGAAGGTATCAAAGGGTTTAAGATGTGGAATCCTATTGAGAAAAGGTTTGTCATAAGCAGGGATGTCACTTTCAGAGAAAAAGAGATGTTTATGCGAAAAGAAAAGAGAACTTATGAAATTCTTAATAGTCCGAATACTGCTAGGATTGAGGTGGAGATACCTAAAGATTCTTCCACTAGTCATAACCCTCCTATTGAAACTGAAGAAGAAGAAGTGGTCATAACCCTCCTATTGAAACTGAAGAAGAAGAAGTGGAAAACTCAAATCAGTATTATTCTTTCGCTAGGGATAGACAAAGAAGAGTGATAGTTCCTCCAGCTAAGTATACTGAAACTAATTACATGAACCTAGTCCTAAATGCCACAATAGCTCCTAATGACCAAGAACTAGCCACCTTTGAATTCACGTCCTAATGCTAGGTCTTGGATTCACGTCAATAATACTTGGTCCCTAGCCCCTCTTCCTAAAGGATGCAAACCTATAGCCTTTAAGTGGATATATAAACTAAAGAAGGGTTTTACCAAAGAAGAAAAGCCTAGGCACAAGGCAAGGCTAGTGGATAAGGGTTTACACAGAGGGAAGACATAGACTATTCTGAAATTTTTTTTCACCAGTGGTAAAACAAACCTCTATTAGACTTCTTTTATCTCCAGTTGCTCAGTACAACCTTGAACTAGACCAACTAGATGTTAAAACCGCTTTCCTTCATGGAAATCTAGATGAGGTTATCTATATAGTTCAACCAAAAGAGTTTGAAGAAAGAGGGAAGGAAGACCTATACTATCTCCTAAATAAGTCTATATATGGTCTTAAACAATCCCCTATATGCTGGTATAGAAAGTTTAATGATTACATAGAGAGTATTAGATTTCAAAGAAGTTCCTATGATATTTGTTCTTATATTAATTCAACTACCTATAAGGACAAAGCCTATCTACTACTATATGTTAATGATATGTTACTAGCAAGGAAATCTAAGGAGGATTTAATTCATGTCAAAAATCTCCTAAAGAGAGAATTTGACATGAAGGATTTGAGTCAGTCTAAAAAGATCCTTGGGATTGAAATTCAAAGAGACAGGGCTTCCTCAACTCTAACCATTAGTCAATTAAGCTACTGTGAAAAAGTAATTAACATATTTAATATGTCTAATGCAAAACCAGTCACTATACCTATTGCTAGTCATTTTAAACTTTCCTTAGAAAACTTACCAAAAGAAACAGATATAGAACATTTGACTCAAATGCAATCAATTCCATACAATCAAGCAGTAGGGAGTCTAATGTACCTAATGATATCTACTAGACCGGACCTATCATACAGCACTAGTCTTGTCAATAGATACATGTCTAACCCTGGAAAAAGGCACTGGGAAGCAACAAAATAGATTTTAAGATATCTAATTTAATCTAAACAGTCAAAATTAACATATCAAAGTACTAATGAAACAAATTTAGAGCTATATGGATATTTTGATTCAGATTTTGCAGGTGACCAAGACAAAAGAAGATCATTAACAGATTATCTATTCTTATTTGTCATAATTTGTTGTGTTGGAAAGCAAATTTATAGTCAATCACAGCATTATCAACCATAGAAGTAGAGTACATGGCTTTATCAGAAGCAATAAAGAAGCATTATGGTTAAAGGGGTTGATGAAGGACTTTGGTATTAATCAAACAGTAGTAAAGAACTATTGTGATAACCAAAGTGCCATTCACCTATCCAAAAACCCTCAATATCATTCAAGGACTAAACGCATAGATATTAAATATCACTTTGTAAGAGACAAAATAGAGAAAGGAGAAGTCGAGGTGTTTAAAGTTCATACCCCCGAAAATGCAACCGACATGCTTACCAAACCTGTGTCCAAACTCAAGCTAGCAAACTGTCTTGGTCAGATCGGCTTCCGGCTTCCTGAAAAAGGGTGTACATGTTAAATCTGGAAGGAGAAAAGCTTGCATGTTGAGCTTAAGGTGGAGATTTGAAGAAAATATGCTCAAACATTCAACATATTCAATAGTTGTTCACATTCCTTTAACTTTTTACAGTTTGTTATTGTAACTACATGTATCAGAAAATAGTATAAGTACTCATCATTTACAAATTTCATAACATACAACATACAATAGCTTCAAGAAGCTTGAAATCTGTAAAAAGAAAAGTTGTAACTTAGCTTTCGAATAAAGATCTCTTCTCCTTCCCGTGGATGTAGGCATCATTTGTCGAACCACGTATATCGTTGTGTAGAACTCTTCTTCCTCCTTTCTTCTACAAGATTGTATGCTCTTTATCGCCGATCGTTTACTCAAGAACTCGCACAAAACAAACAGAAAGATTAAGGTTAGAAGAAGCTTTGCAATATCGAAAGAGAGAAAGAGTGAGGGAGAGAGGGAGAAAGAAATTAATTCTGTAAAATCATCCCATCAGAATAAGTTTTTTTTTCACTTCCATCAAGCAAGGGTTAGTGGACCAAACCACGTGGAGCACATTAGCTAGAAGTTCGTGGACAAAAAATAGCCAAGAACTCTACCAAACCAAATTCATTTTGGGGTAGAATTCTTGGACTCACGAATGAGATCAGTAAAGTAGGGCCACAATATTCATCATTTGGGCTTTTAATATTCATTCATAAGAAGTAGGCCCAACACTAGGAAAAGACCTCAAGTAAGAGGGTGAGTTGTGGATGTTCCTGAAGAGGAAGAAGACTCAAAGCAAAATGAATTTGACTTTGACCCTACTATAGATGGGCCTAGAAGAGAGGAACGACATGGATTGAGTGGAAGAGAGGGTTTTCATAATAAAAGATTCCAAGGTAGAAAAGAACATCACTGTAGAGACCAAGGTTTTGGAAACATTAAAGTTAAATTTCCAAAATTTTATGGTACATCTGATCCTGAAGACTTTTTCCAATAGGAACATGAGGCAGAACATATTTTTCGTGGTAACGAACTCTCTGAAGAGAGAAAGGTAACTACCTCTATAACACGTTTTAATGGGTATGCATAAAGTTGGTGTGATAAGGTGTGTTCAAAAGAGAAGAAGACACCAAGAAGGTCCTATGGAAACATGGCTAGAATTGAGCGAGCTCATGAAGAGGCAGTTTGTGCCAAAACATTACTTGAGAGATTGTACACAAAGACTTCCGGCTTTACACCAAGGGAGTAAGAGTGTAGAAGATTATTTCAATGAGATGAAAATATTAATGGAAAGATTGGAGATAGATGAGGATGAAGAGAACAAAATGGCCAGATTTCTTCATGGATTAAATATTGATGTGATTGAACATGTTGAATTGCAAGCATACGAGGATATGGAAAACTTAGTGAATCTTGCAATGAAGGTTAAAAGAATTTCAGAGGCGCAAATCAAGGTACACTTCTAAAAAATTTCCAATTCAACTTCTTGGAAACAGGTGACAAATCCAACTCTAGATTTAAATCCAAGATAGGAAGTGATAAACCTAAAGATAAGAGGGAGGCTCATCGAAAACAAAACCAAAGTGGAGGACCCACAGTAGAAATAGAGACCTTAAGTGTTGA
>NC_052351.1:52754302-52776426 GCF_009727055.1 Benincasa hispida
GTTATGGAATAGCTTGTTTACAAAACAGACTTAAAATTTCAATACATCAAATTAGCATGAATTTTTGGAGTTGAATGGAAAACAGCTTTTAAAACTAAGAAAATGGTTTATATGAATGGTTAGTTATGCCTTTTGGCTTAACTAATGTACCTAGTACTTTTATGAGACTTATGAACCATGTATTGCATGAATTTTTTTAGGAGAGTTTGTAGTTGGTTTATTGTGATGGGTATCCTAATATAATCTAAGACACTAGAGGATTATGTGATGCATGTTAGGTGTGTTTTGATTGCAATTAAAAAGGAAAGCTTTATGCTAATCTCAAAAAGTGTTGTTTTGCATGGAAAAGTTAAATTTCATAGGTTTTGTAGTTTCTAAATATGTAGTGGAAGTTGATTCTAAGAAGGTTAAAAGCAATTAGGGAGTGACCAACACTAAAATGCTAGTGAAATTAGGAGTTTTCATGAGCTAGCTAGTTTCTATAGAAGGTTATAGAGATCTTAGTTCCATAGATGCACTACTTAATGAACTATAAAGGAAAATGTAAAGTTTGAGCGGGACAAGCACAGAAACACGCTTTGAACCATTTGAAAGATAACTTATGTAATGTACATTTATTTGCCTTGCCTAATTTTGAGCTAACATTTGAAATTGAGTGTGATGCCAGTTGAATAAGAATTAAGGTTATTTTAATGCAGGATCAAGACCTGATGTACTTTAGTGAGAAGTTGAATAGATTGTCTTGAAATATCCTACATAAGGAGCTTCATGCCTTAGTGAGAGTACTACAAACGTGGCAATAATACTTGTGGCCAAAAGGAGTTTGTTGTTCATATTGACCACCAAAGTTTACAACACTTAAAATGCCAACAAAAACTGAATTGAAAACATGCGAAATGGTTGGAGTTCATCAAAACATTTCCTTATGTAATACGATATAAGAAATGTAAGGAAAATGTAGTTGTTGATATGCTATCTAGGAGGTATATCTTGTTAAATGCCCCTCACACTAGGTTGCTTAGTTTTGAACATATTAAGATATTGTATTCATAATACACTTAGTTTTTACTGATTGTTGAAAATCTCAAGCAAAAAACGTGTTGTGCCTGATTATATGATGTTTTATGAGTTTCTTTTAGGAAGAATAGCTTTACATTCCCACTTGTTATATTAATGAATTATTAGTTAAAGAAGCACATGGGGGAGGTTTAGTGGGATATTTTTGTTCATTAAGGTTGTGGTTAAATTTCATGGCATTTTTAGAAGCATTGTTAGTAAATTTTTAAGTATTTTTTGGAAAGTACTTGTGGAAAGCTTGGTATTAAGTTAGTTTACTCCACTACGCATCCTCAGACTGATGGACAAACTAAGACAGATCAATAGGACAATGGTGACTATGCTTAGGGTTGTAATAGATGGAAACACAAAAATTTAGGAGATTTTCTACCATTATTTGAATTTGCATACAACAGAGTTGTTTCATAGTGTCACTAAATTTACACCGTTTGAGATTATTTACGAATTTAACTTTTTATCACCTATCGATTTGTTGTCTTTGCCTTCTAACGAAGTTGTGAATTTTTAAGCTAATGAGAAGGTCATTGTCATTCGAGAGCTACATAAAGAGTTAAAGAAAGGATTGAAAAAAAATGGCAAATAATGAAGAGGCTAACCAATATCGAAAGACTATGATATTTAAGGAAGTGATTGGTTTTAGGTCACCTTCGGAAGGAAAGATTTCCACTCAATGAGATTCTAAGTTAAATCTAAAAGGAGATTGACCTTTTTAAGTGATGGAGAAAATTAATGACAATGCCTACCAGATTGATCTTGATGGTATATATGGTGTGATTGCAACTTTTAAGGTTTCTTACTTAACTCCTTTTAATGTAGAATGAACTTGATTTGAAGACAAATCCTTCAAAAGGGGGAGAAGATAGGTGAGTATCAGTCGGGCAGAATCAGATTTGGATAAAAATCGGCACCGGCCAACGAACTCATCAGTTTTATCAGGTGGTTTTCGGTTTTGGAGATAGGGCAAAACAACGGCCGTTGAGCACTCGGATTTGATCGGTTTTTTTTTCGATGACTCGAGGATAAGAACATTGTTTGTAAATAAATAAAAAAGAATATGGAGAGAAGAAAAAAGGAGAGAATAGAAGAAATGGAGAAGAAAACGAAGAGATGAAGAAACAACAGGAAATGGAAGAAAAGTAAGAGATAGGAAGAATAGAGAAAAGAAAATAAAAAACTAAAAGAAAAGAAAAACTAAATAATAAAATATATTTTTTTATTTTTTAATAGTAATGATTTATTACCATATTGTAATAGGTAATCATTACCTATTAAACAACATTTTTAAATATATATGCACGTGAGCAGTTTTCGGGCGGAGTCAGTCAGGGTACGGCGGGGTTCGATTCTTTGGGGGAAAAATCAATACCGACCAAGTTGAAGAGAAAAATCGACGATTTTTTCATTCCATTGGTTTCAGTCGTTCGATCGAATTTTCGGCTATCTCTGCTCACCCCTAGGAGAAGATGAAATGAACCAAATGTTCTTGTGTTACCTCCAAGATCAATCACACGCTCAAGAGCCAAGAAGCTATAATTAGTGTTGAATTCTCACACTCAAACAAAGGTGAACTTAATTGAGGGGATTTAAGCAACAACATCTATTCAGAAGCTTATAATTGGTTTCAGTTTATGCTACAAGATGAAACCGATTGAACTTTGTATATTTATTTTTAATTTGCAAATATACCTTAATTTTTGGTATTTTCATTATTAGACCCATATATGCTTTGTTTAGATTTTTAGTTCCTTTTGAGTTACGGATAGAATGGACTTTTTAAGCCCTTTAGTTAAATTGGATGCTAACTAACAAAAGAAGAGAGAAATTGAGAAGAAGCACATGGATAATGAATGCTTTTCATATTGATGTACGACTCCTCAAATTATTATAATTTAGAAAAAAAATTGAATTAATAAATACAATTTCATAAAATATATATGATTTTAAATTAAAGATTTTGAAACAAAGTTTGAAGGACTTGTTGTAGTCATCTTAACTTTTAAATAAGGGTGGTAAATAGAGCAATAATAATAAATAAATAAATAATAAAATTGAATTAAAATATCATTTTAATCCCTGTACTTTGAAATATATTTAATTCTAGTTCTTGTACTTTCGAATATCTAATTTTAGTCTCCAAATTTTCAATAAATCTTAAATTTAGTTATTTATTTTCAATAGAAAATTTGTTACCTAGTAACAGTTTTTACTTTAATTTTTAAACATCTTCACATATTGCATATTTGTATTTTCTTGGATGAAAATTATCGTTATTGTTATTAGGGTTGTTTTCAAATATAGAAAAATGAACCAAAATACTTACAAATAATAGCAAAATATCATAGTCTATAATGACATAGATAGATATGGATAGTAGCTACCATTATCTATTGCGTCTATCATAAATAGACTATGATAGTTTGCTATTAATTGTAAATATTTTTAGCAGTTTTGTTATTTAAAATAATTTTTCTTATTATTATTTAGTCAATTTTGATAGAATTAACTTCAAAGACTAAACTTAAGACTTGTTAGAATTACACCAACTAAAATGAACATTTTTTAAGTATATGAACTAAAACTGAGCAAATGTAACAACCCAAATTTGTACGCACTACAAGAAATTAAATGTCAAATGTTAAGCAGGAGAAATTTTATTTAAAGGATGGTAAATATAATACCCCAACCTAATTTAGAAAGCAGGAAAAAAATAAAAATATAATTAAGAAGAAAAATA
Organism: Benincasa hispida; assembly: GCF_009727055.1. Classification (NCBI taxonomy): domain Eukaryota; kingdom Viridiplantae; phylum Streptophyta; class Magnoliopsida; order Cucurbitales; family Cucurbitaceae; genus Benincasa; species Benincasa hispida. The sequence continues at coordinate 52,758,114 of NC_052351.1, forward strand.
TATAAATTTAATAGGAAAATCGGTGGAATTTAGAATTGGAAAAAAATAGGAAATTTATTAATTATCCAAAAATAATGAATAAGGGGCAGAATCAGGAGGATTAGTTAGAAGTTGGACGCTAGCTAATTCAGGAGACAAAGAGCAGTAATAACTTTTTGTTTGAACACTGCTCATTGGAAGAATTGAGGGAATTAATTGCCCATATATCTTAAAATTTGAAAGAGTTAAACAGGGAAGTGGAATCCAAAGCAGTGAAGGCAACCCACGTGTAAAACAGCGAGATTGGAGAAAAATTGGAGAGAGCGAGGGTGGAGAGAGCGAGATTCTCGCGAGAAGTGGGGAGAGCGGGAGCGAGAGGCGAGAGCGAAGTCACAGAGCCAAACCAGCGAGAAGCTGGAGAGAGCGAGATTCTGAGAACAAAGAGAGGAGATTTGGACAGAAGCGTGGATTATGCTTGAATTTTCCACGATCTTATAAGTTATACATAAGAACCCTAAAATTGAATACAAATAAAAGTTGAAGACGTAAGGGCAAACGTTAGCCAAAATTAGGTGTCTTATTAAGAGAAATTCTTAAACCTAAGTAATTTTAAAGAAGAATTTTGTAGGATGAGTTGTCACACTGAGAAGAGCTGAAAACCACTATAAATAGGACTCTTGCCTAAGATTTAACCATTCTCAAATAAATCTCAGTAACAAAGAATCGTGTGAAAGAGTAAGTGTGAGTGAGGAAATTCTGTGAGGTTAGAAGAGGTAAAGCTCGGGTGAGGTGCTGCCCAAATTTTCTTCAGTTTAAGAGGGAAAACTCTACTGATCAAACCATAAAGAATAATAAGAATAACTAGGATCGCAGTCAAGGTAAGTAGTTATCTCACCAGTGTTTCATGGTATGTACTTAATATGTTGCATAATTATGTTATTGTTATGTTGCATTACATGTTTAAAATACGTTTATCACAAAGGACCCCATGCATTATGTTTGTTCATAAATTAAATTTTAATTAGATAAAGGTTATGTTCTAGGGCTAGCAGGGCATGTATGGTTGCACCCTCTAGACCCAATTCTATGTCAAGATTATGCTAGGGACTAACAGGGTATGTATGGTGCACCCCTCTAGACCCAATTCTATGTCAAATTATGCTAGGGACTAACAGGGTATGTAGTTGACCCTCTAGACCAATTCTATGTCAAGATTATCTAGGACAACAGGTATGTATGGTTGCACCCCTCATGTCCAATCTTACGTTTATGTTAATGGTTGATGTTGGATGCGACTCGGCCCTACTGACTCATAACCCACTAATCATCAGATGGGTTAGTTTCGCCTAAGTCCTCATCTTCCTATCAGGGCGGAGAAATTTACGTTAGAAGCATAACCGACCACCACATGTTATTATATGTTTCGTGGCCGAATCATATATTGTTTTCAGGACATGTGGCATATGATGTTGCTTTTGGTCACTACCCTATGTGAGAACTACTTACTGGGTATATTATATACTCATCCTATTTTTACAGACTTGTAGTAAGGAACAGCGTAGGTGGCAGAACTGGACGCGCTCAAATGGTCAACCATCAAACTCACTATATAGACATATGCATTTTTGTACCACTACGCTAATGTTTTATTGATCCTGGTGTTGTAAAATAAACTTTTTATATAGTTTTCTACCTAATTAATAAAATCTTAGATATGTTTTCTTGAGATTTTTGCCAAAACCCATCTCATAATAGAAAAGTCTAAGTATGTATGTCGTAGCGGTCGGATCATAGTATGTAAGGACCGGTCGTTACAAAACTTATGAATCAAAATGATATTTTTGACTTATGAAATTTTTATTGTTCCTTTATCGGTGACATTGAATGGGCATATCCACAATAAATAAATGTCTTTGTGGTTGTAAATTTTTCTTGTATTTTTTTTTATATGTAGGGGAGCCAACACAATTTTCTTATTTGTACAATGGTCTTTTCATTTGAAAAGTATTGAAAAAGGTGTTGCAATGGGTGTTTGTTTAGTAGTTGGGAGGGACATCACATTCCATTTGCAATTTTGCATCAATAATTGATATTGTTGCTTTTCAAAAAAAGAAAGATATTGTTGCATTACTTTAAAAAATCCTATTTAATTTTTTATTGAAAAATCATTTTGATTTTGTTTATTATATCTCATTCTATTTCAATATTGATACTTTAATAAACCTTCAATTTGGGACATATGTCAATTTTTAATTGACCCAAATTTAATGATTTAAAATTTCGTCATTAATTTAGTAAATGACGTGATAACTTGTGATTGGTCCAAAATTTGTCATTCAACAAGGTTCAAATGATTCCACATATTGTTGGAATAAAAAAAACAAATAAATTAAGGAGAAAAAGAAAACATATATTATTTGTATATCTTTGATTTTATATCAATGATAGAATATATCACAACATACAAATAAAAAAGTATAGAATTGATGTATGGTTTTTTTTATCATATTGATAAAACATAAAGAAATACCATTTTGGTCTATTTTTTTGAGTTTCCATTCTATTATAATTATAAATCCATGTATATTTAAAAATCTTAAATATTTTAGTCACCAAGTTTTTTTTAATCAAATCTGGGTAAATAATAATATCATTGTCACGTTTCGCTAAAAGATAGAAATGTTTTTAAATACAGTAAAATGAGCTAACTATATTTACAAATACAATAAAATGTCATTGTTTATCAGTGATAGACATCAATGATAGATCAATAGACATCTTAGTGTCTATCACTATCACTGATAGATGTTTATCAGTATCTATCACTAACACTGATACTATCGATATCTATCAATGTCTATCAGTGATATGTAATGATATTTTGATATATTTAAAAATATTTCCAACAGTTTTGTGATTTCAATTACTTTTTTTTAATAGAAATTTTAATATAGTTATAAAAAAGGGAGTATAAAAAAATCTAATCAATTTCCTTTATTAAATTAAAGTATAACAAAGAATAATTACAAAAGAAAATTGAACATATTTCAAGTTTGACATTTTCTTTGTAGCTTTAGTATAGTTATAAAAAAATTATGTATATAAAGTTTATTTAAACCTTTTTCTTAAATTTAATTATAAAAAATTTAATTACAACAAAATTGGAAAAAATATCAACTTTGGCATTTTTTTTGTGTTTTTGTTTTTCAGTTCTAGTATAATTCTAATAAAGCATAAAGAAAATGCAATAAAATTCATTTCTTAAATTAAAGTAAAATGTAGAAAAATTATTTTAAATGACAAAACTGCTGAAAGTATTTACGAATAATAATAAACTATCACAGTCTATTGTGATAGACTACAATCTATGTTTATCATGATGCAGATAAACACAAATACTAGTCTATCGTGGTCTATCACAGATAGATAATGAAATTTTGCTATATTATTTATAAATATTTTGGTTAATTTTCCTATATTTGAAAAAAAACCCCTAAAATGTAATTACAAAAACATTAAAAAATTGTCCAAAGAACTAAACACTGATGTTAGTTACATGTACCATAAACATAACCTATCATAACTTAGAGTAAAATAGTTTGCACCCCAACTAATCTATTACTACTTATACTATTTTACTGTTTCGTGTAAAATTTAAAATACCATAAACTTTCAAAAGTTTTAAAAATACCCTTTAACTTAAATAATAATAATAATAATAAATAAATAAATAAATCTAATTGCTTCAGGTGATATGAAAACCCTAGGATTTGAAAATTAGGAACCCAAATGTTGGACCTTTAATATCAAATTCTAAAACTTCTAATCAATTAGACAACAAACCCAAAGGGAAGGATTAGATTTTGATTACCTTTTGATCGATGACAAGAGAGAGAACTAGTTCCTTGCTCCAAGTTCGAACACCACACAAGCAAGATGATTAGACTTACCTTAATGTTTTTCTTGGCATGCAACCTTGATTTAAGAATTGCAAAATTGGTGATGAAACTCTATCATCTACCAGAGAATTTTCATTCAAAGAAAACTCTAAAATTCAAAACATCAAAACCTATGTAATGTATTTTTGTTCCCTCCTTTAAACTCATCCTACTTAACTAAAGGGACTTAAAAAGTCCATTCTATCCCTAACTAAAAAAAAACTAAAAACCTAAACAAAGCATATATGGGTCTAATAATGAAAATACCCAAAAAAATTAAGGTATGTTTGCAAATTAAAAATAAATTAATAAAGTTCAATCGATTTCATCTTGTAACATAAACTGAAACCAATTATAAAGCTTCTAATAAGATGTTGCTACTTAAATCTCCTAAATTAAGTTCATCTTCACTTGAATGTGAGAATTCAACACTAATTGTAGCTTCTTGGCTCTTGAGTGTGTGATTGATCCCGGAGGTAATACAAGAACGTCTCGTTCATATCATCCTCTCCTAGGGATGAGCATAGATAGCCGAAAAATTGATTCGAATGGCTGAACCTGATGGAACTAAAGAAAATCGGTCAATTTTCTCTTCAACCTGGTAGGTATCGATTTTTTCCCCCAAAGAATCGAACCTTGACGTACCCTGACTGACTCCGCCCGAAAATCGCTCACGTATATATATATTTAAAAAATGTTGTTTAATAGGCAATGATTACATATTAAAATAGGTAATAAATTATTACCTATTAAAAAAAATAAAAAATATATTTTATTCTTTATTTAGTTATTTAGTTTTTTCTTTTCTTTTATTTTCTTTCTCTCCTTCTTCCTCTCTCTTAATTTTCTTCCATTTCCTATTGTTTCTTCATCTTCTTCATTTTCTTTTCCATTTCTTCTATTTTATTCTCTTTCTCGTCCTCTCTATATTCTTTTTTTTTTATTTCTTTACAAATCAATGTTTTTTATGCTCGAGCTCATCGCCATCAAATACGGGTGCTCAATGGCCGGTGTTTGCCCTATCTCCAAAACTGTTGAAAATCGCCTGATAAAACCGATGAGTTCGTTGACCGGTGGCAGTTTTTATCCAACTATGACTTCGTCCGACTGATACTCACCCCTATCTTCTCCCCCCTTTGAAGGAATCGTCTTTGAATCAAGTTCATTATCTACATCAAAAGGAGTTAAGTAAGAAACCTCAAAAGTAGAAATCACACCATATTTACCTTCAAGATCAATCTGGTAAGCATTGTCATCGATTTTCTTCATCACTTAAAAAGGTCCATCTCGTTTTGGATTTAACCTTCTCAGAATCAACTTCCACTTCATATTTTGAGACAACAAAACCTAGGAAGTTTACCTTTTTCATGCAAAAATAACACTTTTTGAGATTAGCATAAAGCTTTTCCTTTTTAATTGCAATCAAAACACACCTAACATGCATCACATAATCCTCTGGCGTCTTATAGTATATTAGGATGCCATCAAAATAAACCACTACAAACTCTCCTAAAAATTCATGCAGTACATGGTTCATAAGTCTCATAAAAGTACTAGGTACATTAGTTAAGCAAAAAGATATAACTAACCATTCATATAAACCATGCCTAGTTTTAAAAGCAATTTTCCATCCATCTCCAAAATTCATCCTAATTTGATGATATCCAGATTTTAAGTCTGTTTTTATAAACAAGTTATAACCATACCTTCCTATCAAATTGCTATGGCCTACCAAGGAGTATGTCACCTGCATGCAGGGGCATCACATCACACAATACTTCATCCTTGTATCTCCCTAAGGTAAAAGGAACCTCTACCTGTTTAGACATCCTGAGTTCCCCATAATCATTAAACCATTATAGTTTGTAAGGTTTTGGATGAGGTGTAGTATCCAAGTCTAATTGCAGATCAAACTAGAGCTCACCACATTCGTACAGCTACCACTGTTAATCACTACACTACATGGTATGGTTTGTACAAGGCAACGTGTATGAAAAAGATATTCTCTCTGATTCTCCAAATCATCCTCCTTCATATGTGTACTTAAGACCCTTCTAGTGATGAGGAATAACTATGAAGTATCTTCTACTTCTTCTACTCCTTCTCTGTCACTCATTAATTTTTCAATCTTTTCATTATCTTCACTCACATCAGTGACTATCTCTCATTCTCTAATATCATTGTCTTCCTATTAGGACATTCTCAATTTATGTGTCCTGCTCCTTGACATTTACAACACTTAAGGTCTCTATTTCTACTTGTGGGTGCCTCTACCTTTGGTTTTGTTTTCGATGAGAACTCCCTCTTATCTTTAGGTTTATCACTTCCTATCTTGGATTTAAATCTAGAGTGTGGATTTGTCATTCTGTTTCCAAGAAGTTGAATTGAAATTTTTTTTAGAAGTGTACCTTAATTTGCGCCTCTGAAATATCTTTTCAACCTTCATTGCAAGATTCACTAAGTTCTCCATATCCTCGTACGCTTGCAATTCAACATGTTCAATCACATCAATATTTAATCCATGAAGAAATCTAGCCATAGTGTTCTGTTCATCCTCATCTATCTCCAATCTTTCCATTAACATATTCATCTCCTTGAAATAATCTTCCACACTCTTAATCCCTTAGCATAAAGCTTGAAGTCTTTGTGTACAACCTCTCAAGTAATGTTTTGGCACAAACTACCTCTTTACGAGCTCTCTCAATTCTAGCCATGTTTCCATGGGACCTGCTTGGCGTCTTCTTCTCTTTAGAACACACCTTATGCCTCCATGTTTGTGCATACTCGTTAAAATGTGTTATAGAGGAATGATATAAACAACAACTGTTTGGCTAAACTCATTTTATTATAAATAGTACAACGTTTATACAACTTTCAGGCTTAACTACAAAGTTTACAACAACAACTCTAAAATCGGAAGTGTGGCTATGGTGCAGCGGACCTTGATCTTAGCAGCACCCTGGAACTCCTCACCTTTCGATACCTGGGAAGAAAACATGAAAGAAAAGAATGAGCTTCAAGAAGCTCAGTGAGTGGTAAGCAACTTCTAGAGTCTATTTCAATTCATAATAAAATAAACATATCACAACTATGAGGTTAACATCCAAGCCTTAGCCTTGAATGAGTCTGCTCTACCTACAGATACAGTAGATAATTAAACTGATACTAATCATATAAGTCTATTACCAACTCTACCTACACACACAGTAGATAGTTAAGCTGATACTAATCATAAACGCATACTTTCCTACGTTCCCTATGTGCACATAGATCCTTGCTTATAGGCTCAAAAGCTAGGCCTGCCGGTCCTCTGACCATCCCATATGAGGTTTCTCTCATAGGCTTAGGAACTAGACCTCTCGGTCCCCTGACCATCCTGTGAGGTTCTACTCCCAGGCTCAGGAACTAGGTCTATTGACCCCCAGACCATCCTGTTCACATATTCCCAATCTCATTCAAATTACTCATTCATAACATAAACATATACATATACTCTAAAATATATGCTTAAGACTTAAAGGAAATTACCACTCACCTTGGTAGGGTAGGAGCCTCTCTCTCTAGAAGTTCCTTGGTTTCCTCGGGCTCCCTTTTGAACCCTAAATTCCAGATTCAACTACAAGCTTGGATTACTCATAGCTTCATACCTTATTTTGAGACACTTCCTTCTACAAAAAATGTTCTAAAATGTCTCAGGAAGCTTATCTTAAAATCTCAGCTTCGAACGCCTTGTGGTTTGGCCGGAATTCTCAAATCATCAAGACTGGCCTAAGCTTACCCGAGAGCTCGACCCTTCTGTTTTTTCCTCATTCTCCAACTTGATTCCTTTGAGATTCTTCTCTGTCAGCCTTACCTTGAAAACTACACTCTCATAGTTTTCAAGTGGCTTTGAAATCACTCAAAATGCACGATAGTCTGGGAGAACTCCTCATCCCAAGTTGATGCTACTTCAGGACCTCACTGTCTGACAGCATCTCCTTCTCTTAGAGCCACTTGACCAAGGCATGGTCTTGCTACCAACGCATGCCCTTCATGATCAACGCATTGCTTCCTCTGAATCTGCTCTCAAACACTCTTCTTAATATACTTTGAAGAGGATTTGTGTTATGAATTGAAGAGAAGACTTATGGTATTAGTTATAGGCTTTAGGAACTGATCCTCATCATCTCTTAAGGCCTCCAACACATGAAACCTTCTACTTAGAAACTTTTGGAGTATCTTCACCATGCCTTGCCACCACATACTCTCATGTCACTCACCTACTTCCATGCCATTCACCTACTTGCATGAAGTTTGAGTTGTCTTCCTTATGCATAAGTCTTCCTTGCATGAAACTCTCGTTGGAGATGATGCATTAAACTCTTGTGTCCTGTAGTTTGTAAACATAGTTTTGAACAAATGCTTGTGATGTAAATATATGATATTTTCTTCACTATTTGTCTTTAAACATTGGATATTTTATTTTCCTTACCATAAACCAATAAACTAAAATCCTTGGTTGTCATTATGTAACTTAAGCATATATGTGATGACATACAAGTGAATCATGTCATAAGTAATAAATAAAATGGACTGTAGTATATGAATAAAGGAGGAAAACCTTATCCTGATAACGCTACGGATGCAACCCGCTTTGTAGAATACTTACAAGTGTTGTGACTTGCTACAAATAGTCTGATTCTGATCATTCATGTGGGGACATGCGAGCGGGGGTGTCCTATACAAAGAGTTTGTATAAGACTTGGCCATGAAGTGTTATAGTCTTGTTATATAACGCCGTTCATGCTAGAGACTTCACTTCACTAGGATGAGCATAGGGAACATGACCTCAATCCTGAGTGAGTTGGGAATTCCTGCCTTTGAGGATGGTCCTTTGATTTGCATGGGTGTGAATGGCCTGATTGCTGACTCAAACCTACCACTTTGGGGATTCGTCTTATTTGGGAGCTGAGAATTCAGCTACACAAGATGAAATTTACTCCTTCCCCGAAGCAGGGGTAAGTAGATAGATTGATCCCTTAAAGACTGATCCCGGGGCTTGAACGATGTGACGCCACACATCTTCTCATGGCTCGAGAGGTGTCCACACATAGTAGGACTATGTTGTATTGTTCATTAGAGGGATCAGTGGTACTTAAGGATTTAGATGTAACTACAAGGGGAAAAACAGTAATTGGCCCAACTGTACTACGAGCATCTATGAAGGGTTATCGTACTATTGATTGGTTATATCCGATGGTCACAAAAATATATCTGGGTAAGAAGAATTCAACTATCGACCTTTAGTGATGTTTGGCATTAACGGATGGTGGATCTTGTGGCTAAAGAGTTTAGTCAGCTATTCACGTACCGTTGGAGCTTCGAGCCATAGGTTCATAAGGTTCTCTGGTAGCTCAATGATTCAAGTTGAGAATCAGTTTTGGGTCAGTTTGAAATGTTAAATTGACAAGAGGGTGTTTATTATATATGATATGATTTAACTGGTTAATTATATTTATATGATTGACTTTATGTATGAGATACATTAATTAGAGGAAAATGGATATAAATATGATTTATATCTAGTGGAGGAGAAAATACTATGGTTTATATGTGATATTAAATTTAAGGTTAATGAATTTAATATGATTATATTTATTAATTTTAATTGGACATTATAGGATAATTGTGTCAGGCTTTTCTTTGTATCCGTGTGTTAGTGGGATGTTTAATTCAATTTTTGTAACTGAAGAATAAAATGAAAATCGTTTTCATTTTGCAAGATTGGTCATTCGCTCAAGCAAAAAAGTTTATACTGCCCATCGCATAGCAAGCCGAGAGACTATATGATAGCTCAAGTTACTACACGATCATACACATGCGCTCTTTCTAACGATTGCCTAAGTTATCACTAAACGATCGTCTACCGCCCGAGCGTTTACTAAACGATCGTCTATAGATCGAAGGCTATTTACTACACATCGTGTATTTTTTTCTAAACAATCAAGCATTTCTATACGATTAACCTGCCTTCTCCCACTTGCTTGGTCGTTGTATACGAATCTTCGTTTCCTCCTGACCTCTACCAAATTCCAACAGAGCCACTCTTTGGATTTCTCACACCGGAGAATACTGAGGGTTCTAAGTGATGGTGTCATCCCCATTTTTCTTCTGTTCGTGGGGAGGCCACTCGTGAGTAGACGACCAGAGTTTTGGTGAACGATTGCTTGGACATTCTAGCGAGATCGAGAGCAGCAGTTCGTTTGGAGAAGAGCAAGATTTATGTGAAGAAAAGTTCTTCAACTGGTACGTATCTCTTCTCTTTGTTGTTTAGTTCGAAAAGCATGCCGGTAATTTATAGTATAATGCATATCTGTTATGTTGGATTATAAATGTGGTAATTCTGTTATAATATATTTGGAACAATCCGCTTCCGCTCAGAGGTACTCTTATATAAAAGTTCCTTTAACTCTATTTGTCCATCTTCTATTAACTCAAGCTCAACCTTTTCTCAGTTTAGCCATTTGTCCGGGTGAATCCATTAGCCTTGTGTACCATAAGCCTCATCAATACATAGACACTTCACTATGCGTCCATCATGGCTTGGCCCATCGTCTAGCTCATCGTGTAGCTTTTGCGCTCATCACATAGCTTATCACCTAGTGATCTCTCGTTGTCTCTCATCGTCTAGTAAGCTCTCGCTATCGCTTATCACCTAACGATGTCGCTGTCCCTCATCGTGTAGTGCTGATCCCATTATCTAACGCATCACGTGTTGGGATCGGTGTCCTAATTCTCTCGGAGTTTCGTTGTTTTGTAAAGGTACACATTGTTCAATGAATAAAATAAATTTTATTTAATTCTGGCATTTACTCATATCCAATAAACAAATCTTCTTAGTTATCTTATGTGAATTTAAGCATGTATATGTGATATATAAGTGGATTATGACTTAAGTGATAACCTAAATCGGTCTGTAGTACAAGGATTAAGGTGGGATACCTGATCCTGGTGACATTACGGATACGGCCCGCTTTGTAAAGGTTTGCAAGTGTTGTAAACTACTACAGATAGTAGATCCTGACCATTCATTTGGAGACGTGAAGCGGGAGTGTCCTATATAAAGAGTTTGTATAAGACCTGGACCACGAGATGATTAGACTCTGTATATAACGCCGTTGATACTAGAGACGTACATCTCACCTAAAATGACCATAGGTGACACGACCTCAATCCTGAGTGTTTTGGGAACTCTTGTCTTTGAGGGCGGTTCTCTGATTAGTATGGGTGAGAGCGGCTAGATTGCCAACTCAACATGCCTACCTCTTTGGGGACTTGTCTGATCTGGGAGCTGGGAACTCAATCCACAATATGAAATTCACTCCTTTCCCAAAGTAGGGATAAGTAGAGAGATTGCTCCCTTAAGGGCTAATTCTAGGGCTTGAACATAGTGGCCACAACTTCTCTTTGGAAGAGAAGACTCAGTCATAGTAGGACTATGACTTATGTTCATTAGAGGGATCAGTGGTACTTAAGGAGATACATGTAACTACAGGGGCATTAAGGTTATTAGCCCAGCTTACTTAACGAGCAATCTGTGAAGGGTTATCGCACTGCTCATTGGTTAAGATGGACACATAATATATTTTTAGTAAGGAGAGTTCAGCTGTCGGTTTTAGTGGAGTGCATGGCAGTTAACGGATGGTGGATCTCGTGACTTAAAGAGTTTAGTCAGTTATTCACGTATCATTGGAGCTTCGAAGCTACAGGTCCATGAGATCCCCTTCGTAGCTTGGATTCAATTGAGGATTAGTTCTTGGTGTTGATTTAAAATGTTCAAATTGACAAGAGGTATTTTGATTATATATGATATAATCGGTATGATGTATAAGATAATTTAGTGGAGGATTGATGTAAATGAGATTTATATTGAGTACCATGGAATAGAAAAAGAACTATGTGTTATATGTTTCATGAGATGAAATATTAAAACTATAGTTATAAATATAGTATGATAAATTGGTTATCATTTATATTTATAATAATATTTAATTATTGGATAATTAATTTCTTTTTCTTTAATAACCAAAGTAGTGGGTGGTTATTGGATCATGGTAACCGCGAGTTTAAAAGGAAAATGGTTTTCCTATTTTGAAATGAAGTTTTTTACAAAAAGATAGAAAAAGTTTTTGAGTTTCTCTTCGCGCAAAGAAACTCACGAGTCGTCAAGTAAATTTGATTTACTAAACGATGGCTGGCGAGCTAAACGACCATGCAGGTGTGAGCAAACGACCGTGTTAGTATTATTAAACGATCGCATAGTTTTGTTAGATGATCGCTGGCCCAAGGTAAACGATCGTGTAGTGTCGGTAGGCGACAGACTGAGCTAGACGATGAGCTAAATGATCGCATAGTTTTTGCTAGACGATCACATAGCTTTATCTAAACGATTGGGCATCGACCTGTAGATAGGTCTCTACCATCTCCCACTTGCCCAGACGTGTACGCGATCGTTATTTCCTTCATTCGTCTGCCTCATACCAAGTCCGAACAGAGCCCACCCTTGGATTCTCACACAGAGAATACCAAGGTTGCCTTGTTGGTGGTGTTAGACTCAACTTGACACCGTCGAGGTTTTCTTAAGGCTGTTCGTGGTACTCTGGAGGTCGTTCGAGTTGTGGAGGAGTTCGTGACCAAGGAGATTGTTGAGGACAAGCACGAAGTGTTCGTGCAGTGTTGCGATCGTGTAGATCGAGTGTTCATGGTCACTGTTGTTCGAGCGGTCGCGCAACAGAGCGTGGAGACGCTTCTGCCGTTGTTTGTACAGCTTTTCCTTTGTGCTTTTGAGACTTTCATGTTGTAATTTCTGTATGATTTGCATAACCATTTATGTTTGAAGTCGACTTTAAATGTTATGTTAATTCATGATTGTAATTTGGAATAGTCTTTTTCCGTTGCTCATGGAAATCTCGAGTCTGATTTCCTTCATCACGCTTATTGTCTAGTGTGTTCGCTTATTGTGTAGCGGCATCATCTAGCATTCGTGTCTATCGTCTAGTGCCTAAGCCCATCTTTTAGCGATATCGTCTAGTGCCATCGTCTAGTGCTTCAAGCAACTACGTGATCATCTGCGCGCATGCTCCAACGCTCAACACCTTGCGCTCATCGTCCAACCCTCTTATCATCCCAACGCATGCGTCCTTACCTAACAAGCTCAATGCATGATTGTCCTAGGTTTCAAGACTTAGTCTCTAATAACCTCTATAAACTTAGCCTCATTTGAGCCTCATGCATTAATGTTTCCTAACAACAAACACATGGTTTCTTTTTTACTTCACACTTAGCCAAATTTTAACTAGTTAAGGCTGAACTCAAAGCTACTCAAAGAAAATCTATTCAACACTTAGAATTTTTCTTTTCTTCAACATAGAATTTAACTCATACTTAATTAATTTCCTTAATTACCTGCTTAAGTAGGAAAATTAAAATCCGGGTTTCACATGGTCGGATCCTGATCATTCATGTGGAGACATGCGAGCGGGGGCGTCCTATACAAAGAGTTTGTATAAGACCCGACCACGAAGTGTTATAGTCTTGTTATATAATGATGTTCATGACAGAGACTTCACTTTACTAGGATGAGGATAGGTAACATGACCTCTATCCTGAGTGAGTTGGGAACTCTTTCCTTTGAGGGCGGTCCTTTGATTTACATGGGTGCGAGTGGCCAGATCACCGACTCAAACCTACCACTTTGGAGATTTGTCTGATTTGGGAGCTGGGAACTAAGTTACACAAGATGGAATTCACTTCTTCCCCGAAGCAGAGGTAAGTAGATAGATTGCTCCCTTAAGGGATGATTCTGAGGCTTGAACGATGTGACGCCACACACCTTCTCATGGCCCGAGAGGTGTCCACACATAGTAGGACTATGTTGTATTGTTCATTAAAGGGATCAGTGGTACTTAAGAAGTTAAATGTAACTACAGGGGAAAATGGTAAATTGGCCTAGTTGTACTTACGAGCATCTGTGAAGGGTTATCGTATTGTTGATTGGTTATATTCGATGGACACAGAAATATATTTATGGTGAGAAGAGTGCAACTGCCAGTCTTTAGTGGAATGTCTGGCAGTTAATGGATGGTGGATCTCATGGCTAAAGAGTTTAGTTAGTTATTTACGTACCATTGGAGCTTCGAGCCATAGGTCCATAAGGTCCCTTTGGTAGCTCAATGGGTTCAAGTTGAGAATCAGTTTTTTGGTCAGTTTGAAATGTTCAAATTGACAAGAGGGAGTTTGATTATATATGATATAATTAACTTGTTATTTATATATTATATGATTGACATTATGTATGAGATACATTATTGGAAGAAAATGTTATAAATATGATTTATATCTAGTGGAGGAGAAAAAAACTATGGTCAATGTATTGCATATGATGTGATATTAAACCATAGGTTAATGAATATAATATGATTATATTTATTATTTAATTTTGACAATTATAGGATAATTGTGCCAGCTTTTTCTCCGTAACCGAATGATAGTGGGAGGTTGAATTCAGTTTTCGTAACTGAAGGATAAAATGAAAATCATTTTAATTTTGCAAAAGAGATCAGATATTCGCTCATGTTTAGTGTATATTGCCTATCGCATAGCAAACCGAGAGCCTACATGATAGCTCAAAGTTTCTAAACGATCGTATACACGCACACGGTTTACTAAATAATCGCATAGGATTTGCTGTATGATCGTCTAGCTTTTTCCAAAACGATTGCACGCCCGAGCATTTACTAAAAGATCATCTATACAATCGCGACCCTTTTATTACACGATCATGTACCTCTTCCTAAACGATCAAGCATCATCTATACAATAGACACCCGACTTCTCCCACTAGCTTGGTCGTTGTATACGATCATCTCTTCCTCCTTCCCTCTACCAAATCCAACAGAGCCCACACCTCCTAGATTCTCATACCGAGAATACCGAGGGGTCTAAATGGTGGTGTCTTCCCTACTGTCGTGTTCGTGAGAAGGCCATACGTGGGTAGACGATTTGGTGGACGATTTCTTGGACATTCTCAGCGAGAGTGAAAGGAGCCGTCCTTGGACGAGAATGAGCTTTCTGTGAAGAAGGGTTCTTCAACTGGTACGTTTTTCGTTCTCTTTATTGTTTAAGTTCAAAGCATGCCTATAATTTATTATGAAATGCATATCTAGTCTGTTTGATTGTAAATGCGATAATTCTGTCACAATAAGTTTGGGACGATTTCGCTTCCGCTTAGAGGTACTTTTTGATAAGAGTTCCTTTAGAAGTAACACAAGAGCATCCTGGTTCATATCATAAGGTATGCTGAATATTACAAGAAATATGAGAATAATTGAAGCACCAAATAATCTTAGAACCTAAATGTTTTAACAAGATTGTACGTTAGTAGTTGAGTGTGCATTAAAAGCATAATACATTTTTTTTGTATCTCGTTATTTATCGTTTTGGTATGTTTTAAGGGAAGACTTTTGTGAGACTTTATGTTTTAACTGTTTTAGTTTTAGTTTTGGTTGCAGATAAAAATGGTATAGGAATTAAGACCCAAATAGAAATTAAACTTAAGTTTTAGGGATAAAACTAAAGGGTAACCATCTAAGATCTAAATAGCAAATAAAATTAAACCTGCAATCCATGGACCAACTTAATATATTTTTTTCTAAAAATTAGTGATTTATTATTGTTATCATTGTAATCTTAGCATATGAAGCAACTTTTTTTCATAAAATAATCTAGCATATGTCAAGCTTTTTTATCAACTATAATTGTTATTACAAATTTAGCAAAAGCATGATATATAATAATCAAAGGACAAGTCATATAAAAGAGCAAGAAAGATTAGAAAGGGAATACAATTGGAAAAATGACCAATAAAAAAACTCATTTATGTGATTTATAGATTATCCCTATATTTTTAACATTAAGAAGAAACTGTGGTTATTTTGACGCGGAATCTAAAAATATAATAAATATTAGAAGGAGAGACGATTAAAATAGATAAAGCTACATTAATTATTACAATTACCTCCACACTATATTCTTTTTTCCATAAACTTGTGAGCCCTCGTTTTCATATTAGTTAATTGAAGGAGGATTACATAAAATATCGTATAAACACTGCATATAAAAGCAGGAGGAAGAACTTAATTGATGGGATTCGTGACGCAAATCAGGGTTCATGAGGTACTTATAATGTACCTGTTCACTTGGAGCAGATAGTAGAGTAGGCGTGTTTCTAGGATAACATCACAAAATTAAACTTATATTTCTTCTTTCAAATAACGGAGGAGCATGCATTGAAGGGGGTGGATTGTCCGAAATCTTTTACTCTGTCCGACGGAGGAATATGCATACTTTTTGGTAATATTCCAAAACTGATACCAGATCCTTGTGTAAAATAACAGATGGGGCATGTGGTGGAGGGGTGGACTTTCTGAAGTTCTTTGACTCGGACCAGATGGAGGAATACGGTTTCCTTTGGTAATATTCCGAAGTTGATCCTAGATGCCTTATGTAAATGATGGATGAGACGTGCGGTGGGGAGATGGATTGTCTGATGTACTTTGACTCGGTCCAAATGGAGGAACGCGTTCTTCTTTCGATAGAATTCCCAAGCTAAAAGAGGGGAGCTAAGTCAGGTATTTCTCTTGTGTTTTCCTAATGAGAAATGGATATGACCTTTTTGGATCTTTATTATCTCGTCGCTCAATTCGTTTTCGACAGTAGAGTCGCCTTTCTCCACTACAAAAAAATTTCTAGCATCTGCTTGGTAGATTGTACTAATGCAACCCAAGGAAAATGAAAGCACAAGCTCCGAAAAAACACATTAGAATAACTAATTGACACCATTTTTATTGTGGGTTTGCTCATCTTTTTCTATTGCTTCCTTTTTTATATATAGCACTTCTATCTCAATTGAAATTAAGGTAAAATATGGTAAAAGCTATAAATAACATCTTTCTTTTAGAGAAACAACAAAAACACGGAATTTGTTAGAATTTTATTGGTAAGAAACATTCACAAATAAACTAACCATCCAAAATTGACATCTTGTTTTTGAAGTTGTTAAATGATGATGTTTTCAAACTTTTCAAAAATCAATTGTGTTGGCTTTATTTTCTTTTTTCATTTCTTTTTTTTTTTAAAAAAATCAAATATGTTAACCACCGTTTTTCATTTATCTATAAATTTTGACAATATTTTTTCAACATAGGTGCGTTTTAACACATGTATCATAATTTTTTCCAATATTGTGATGTATTTTGGTGATCTCACACATATATTTAATAATTTGATTGCAATTGGAATAATATTGATGATTGGATTATAATATGATCTCATGTGACCAATTAGTCATATATTGGAGCTTCCAAGTAAAAAGAAGTGATGTTGCACGCATTGAAAACAAGAGAGAACAAACATTGAGAAGTTACCTATAGCATCTAAATGAACCAAAAATTCAACTGAAAAATTTTTATTTGAAGGTTAATTAAAAACTCTTTATGGAGAAATTATGTTACTCTTTTTTATTGAAGAGATTAATTAAAACCTTTGAGAAAGATTGGATTCGTGAAGATGCGTTAAGACGATCGTGAAGATGTGTCCGGCATTAAACGATGAGAAGTGACGCGCTAGACGATCGGCTATACGATAGGCAAAGTATTGCACGATCAGTGAAAGTGCTAGACGATAAGTGTAGAAGCTGACGATAGCTTGTTGCACTAAACGATGAGCAGATACGCTACACGATAGGGAAAAATACTAAACGATGGCCGTTGGGCGAATAACGTGAAGATAATATTTCAACTTTATTAAACTTCATGAACTTTTCATGTTTTCTAATATTATATAACACATATTTAAATTTTTTATTAAAAAAAAAATTAATTCATCAGTCTAGGCTAAATTATAAGTGAATTCTTTTAAGCTTCTATTTTACGTAAAAAAACATCTCTAAACTTTCTAAAGTTTGTAAAAATACTTCTAAATTTTTAAAAAGGGTTGAAAAAAAAAAACATATCCTTATTGTTAATTTCATTGCAAAACGTTAGTCTTTTATTTCAAGAATATTCCTAAATTTTCAAAAGTTTCAAATACGTCCTTAACTTAAAAAAAAATATAAAAAAAAACCCCTTATTGTTAGTATATGAAAAAAAAAAAACATTAATACCTCGTTGAAAAAACAACTCTAAAATTTCGAAAATACAAAAAAGTTGTAAAAAATTCTTCCATTAGCATAATAAATCAATTTGTTTGAAGTTTTTGAGTTTAAGAGAACTAAATTTAAAACAAATTATATAGAAATCCTCTCTTTTTTTATTCATATTTTACTCTAATTTTCTCCTAGTTTTTTTAATTCGCTTATA
>NC_052351.1:52776526-52937445 GCF_009727055.1 Benincasa hispida
TCTCCCTTTATGATGATACACTTTCACGAATTTTAGAATATTTGAAACTCTCACGGAACAAATTTTGGCTTGTTTAATAATGATTTTGTTTTTAGTTTTTTTTTTTTTTTTTTTTTTAAGTTTGTTTTCCAACTTTTTAATTATAATTTTTACATTTTTTAAACAAGTGTCTAGTCAATTTCTAAACACAAAAATAAGTTTCTAAAAATTATATTTTAGTTTTCAAAACTTCACTTTACTTTTTAAAATAAAGAAATTTAGAATAGAAATAGTACTTATAATTTTAATTTTCAAAAAATCAAATCGTTGTGCGGTCACTAATGAGACACCTTCACTGTTAAATTAACATGGCCTTTTATATTACAAATTTTTATATAAATAATTAAAAGAGTCATTCCCTGAGTTTTTTTTTTCAAAAAAAAAAAAATTATAAATTTAGTTGCATACATTTAGTATTTTAGCCTTTAAAGAGTTTCAATTATATTCCATGCATTATATTTTTTTTATGAAAAATGATCAATTTATATCCTAAATGCAACTGTATCACTTAAAATCTCAAGCTAATAGTTATATTAATTTAAACAATTAATAGACTTTAATAAGAACATCTATTGGTTTATAACTATTTTAACATCATTCCATTTAAAATTAACTCAAAAACTTCTAAGTAAATTTATTTTTCTCCTGAAATTTACTCTATAGTAGCAAGAAAAACAAACACTTTAAGGGAAAATTGAGGTGTAGACAGAAGATATAGTAGTTACAAAAATTAGTGAAGAGTGGTTACTATTCATTTAGTTTCAACATTTATGCCTAATATATGTTAATATCTGAGTTTAAAAAACACGTATGAAAACAATTTATTAATGATTTATAGTCTAAATTAATTCACTTATGAAAGTATAACACTTTAATTAATATAATTATTAGTTTTAAGTTTCAATTAATTCAACTCTTAATGTTTAAAGGTGTAAATTGATTTTTTTTCATGAGTGTCGTTGATGAAATGTTGACATAGTGTGTTTGAAATAAATTTCGACTAAGTTAACACGTTGTGGTAGACAAATAGAATTCATGAACATGTCACTTTAGTTTTAGATTTTTTTTTAGTTGTACACCAAGTAAAATATGGGAGTTAGAAGTTAGAACTTTCGATCTAAAAGAAAGTAGTATAGCTCAATTATCGTAGAGGCTGTTAGAAGTCGATCAGTGTTCATTAGTAATAGAAATTGATAGAAATCTATCACTGATAAATACTGATAAAAGTCTCTCAATGTCTATCAATGTCTTTTTTGCTATTTATGTAAATAGTTCGATATTTTTTTTCCTACGTAAAAACTTCCCTTATTATTTTGTTAATTGTGTTAAGAATAGACAAATTATAAATAGAATAGATTAGCTATTATAAATGGGTTTCTTTTTTTTTTTTTTAAGAAGAAGTTCACATTTAGAGTGTGGTTATTTAAAAAAGAAGTCTTTTTCTTTTAAGAAATTAAAATGTTTGGTAACCACTCAAAATAGTTTTTCAAGTTTATTTTAATCATTTTTTTTTTATCAAAAGTGTTTAATAAAATGAGTTTTAAAAAAACACTTTTTTTCTTTAAGTCAATACAAACAGACTTTTAGTCAACCACGACTAATAATTTTCTTATTCACATTGAAACTAGAAGACCGAGTCAATATATATAATAGACAACCATTTATGATTTTATATATGCTTGACGTATCATTTTACGTGGATGTATATGATAATTAATTAATCAATGGTTTACCTTGAAAATATATATAATTATTCAACAATTAAAGATTGATTAATGATAATTATTCACAAGGTTTAAAATGTTGATATCGATGAAAATATCAAGATCTCAATTTTATGAAAATGTCGATGAAATTTCTGAAACAATTATAAAAACAAAAAATATATGTAATTAATAAATAAATATTTTTTGCATTTAAATTTTTTTTGACAGGTTCATTACTAATATTATATTTGTATTAGTGATATTTTGTTGCTTATCTTCTTTTATGTTTTATAGAATTTTTTTAATATAATGAAAATGTTAATCCACTCTATTGTTTATGTTAAACAACTCGTGAAAATGTGAAAATAACAATGAAAATATTGACAAAAATTTACCATCGTGATCATACATGTTGATACCGAAAATTGGTACCAATTATGAATCAATATTTGGGAGGAATTGATCGATCACCCTACACAATAGAGAAAAACTCGCATCGATGTGGTGCTTGGTTACCAACACTCCAACGATCAAGTTAGTAATCGTTTAAAGATAGTTACAGATTAGAGAATTCAGAATGTCTTTCAACGCCCCTCAAATGTCACGAGTCCTCTTGATTATATAAAAATAAGTATCATATTAAATTTAGGTAAAGGAGAAAAGATTGACTTGATTTTATTAATGTCCTTCAAAAGTATATATATATATACAAAAAATATAACTAATCAGTATAAAAAATAGAAATAACAGAATAATAAAAAATTATTATTATGAGAGATTAATAACAAACTATGGTTACAACTATTATACCCCTCAAGTTGGAGTATATAAATTTGAGATACCCAACTTGGACAAAATAGAAACATAAGTAGGAGCATGAAGAGCTTTGGTAAACACATTAGCCAGTTGATAAGTAGAACGTACAGGAAGAAGTTTGAGAGATCTGGGATTCGTAGCCAAATGCACTGTCGCCTGATTGTCACAAAATAACAAGGACGATCGAGTAATAGGCACATAAGTCATGAAGTAATGAAGTGAGCCAAACAAGCTCACAAGCAGTAGAAGCAAGAGCTTTGTATTTTGCTTTAGCTGAAAAACGAGAAACCACGTTCTACTTCTTCAACTTCCATGATAGCAGTGAATCCACAAGGAAGATACAAAATCCTGAAATCGATTTTCTTGTATCAAGGCAAGAGGCCCAATCAGAATAAACAAGGCACGCAACTGAAAGGAATTTGTAGGAAAAAGGCGAGAAACAAACTAACTTAACTTGTTCACAACAAACATAATATCTAGCCTTGAGATAGTTAAATACAACAAGCGACCAATTAACCTTCGATATGGAGAAGGATTAGACAGAACATCAACATCAGAACATTTTAGTTTAACAATAGGATCTATAGGCACAGCAACAGGTTTGGCACCAAGAAGTCTAGCATCATCTAATATTTGTAAGGTGTAATGTCATTGAGAAATGGAGATCCCTTGTGACGATCAAGCAATTTCAAGACCCAAAAAATATTTTAAGGGACCTAAATCTATAAGCTTAAACCGCTCATGTAACAAAGCCTTGAGTCGATCAATCCTTTGAATAGTTGCACCCATAATAACGATATCATCAACATCCATCAAGAGGGCTATAAAACTATCACCAGAACCAAACACAAACAAACTATAATCGGCTTTAGATTTTCGAAAACCAAGATCGATTCAAGTGTCAGAAAATTTAGCAAACCATTGACAAGAGGCTTGCTTCAAACCATAAATAGACTTCTTCAAACGATAAACCATCTTCCCACTGTTGGAACAAGAAGGTTCATAACCAAGGGGAAGGTCCATGAAAACCTCCTCAAATAAATCACCAGGAAGCAACACATTATTGACATCCAGTTGCATCAAAGGCCAATTAAAAGATACAACCGAAGGAAGAAGAACCCAAACTGTAACAAGTTTAGCAACAGGTGAAAAAGTCTCAATGAAATATAATCCTTCTTGTTGAGTATATCTCTTTGCAACAAGTCTAGCCTTGTAATGATCAATAGAACCATCAGCATGATGCTTGATCTTATAAATCTACCGGCATCCAATGCTATGTTTTGTAGAAGGTAAAGGAACACATAATGCTATGTTTTGTAGAAGGTAAAGGAACACATCCCATGTGTCATCTTCCATAGCCTGAAGTTCAAGATGCATAGCTTCTTTCCAATGATTAAAAGATATGGCTTGATGATAGAACCGAGATTCATAATGGGAGGATATGACAGGGGAAAAGGTTTTAAAGCTTCGAGAAAGATGGTCATACGAAAGAGAAGAGGAAAGAGGGTAACGAGTAGAAGAAGTAGGCAAGGAAGTTTTACGAGCAAGATTACAATGATAGTCTTGTAAATAAGATGGAGGTTTGGTGATACGTTTGGTCGTTCAAATAGGATGAAGAAGGCTCGGGTAGAGAGGAAGACGAAG
Source organism: Benincasa hispida (assembly GCF_009727055.1). Taxonomy (NCBI): domain Eukaryota; kingdom Viridiplantae; phylum Streptophyta; class Magnoliopsida; order Cucurbitales; family Cucurbitaceae; genus Benincasa; species Benincasa hispida. Next base: position 52,780,732 of record NC_052351.1, read on the forward strand.
AAGGTAAAGAAGAAGGTTGAACTGAAGGAGAGAGTGTGGGAAGATATTAGCTTGAATTGAAGTATAGGGAATAGGGAAAAAAAAAAAAAAAAGGAGATAAAAAAGGGGTGGTGGCAATGTCAGGTATAGGTAGGAGTGGAGCAGGTAAGGTCGCGGAAGTAGGAGTATGTTGAGAAGAAATGGACGATGGATAAGAGGTAGGGGCATCAGGGATATTCATGGTAGCAGAGATGTCAACATCAAACGACTAAGGAAGTACAATGTTGGAAAGAAAATTTGGTTGGTCAGTCTCCATAGGTACTGCGTTGGGAAAGACCTGCTCATGAAAAACCACATCTCTAGAGATAAAAAAACTTATATTATTTTCAATGTAAAAGAGCTAGTATCCATTTACCCTAAGTGGGTAAATCATAAACACAACAAGCAAAGCCCGTGGAGCGAACTTAGATCGACCATTGGTCAAAGTGGATGAATAACAAAAACATCCAGAAGTCCTCAATGATGAATAGTTAACCAATCAACCATGGATAAGTTCATATGGAGTCTTCGAATTAATGACAGGGGAAGGAATCCGGTTCATGAGATAAATGGAGGTTAAAATACACTCATTCCAAAACTTCAAAGGAACTCGAGATTGAAAGAATAGGGCTCTAGCAACATTTAAAATATGTTGATGTTTTCTTTCAATGACTGAGTTTTATTCAGGTCTTCCTACATAGGAATATTGATGCGTAACCCCTTTTGGAAGAAAGAAATCAATGAAAGCTAATTCAGGGGCGTTATCTGATCAAACAACTTTTATCCTCCTATTACATTGAGTCTCCACATATTCAAAAAATTGAGGCACAATTTTGAAAACATCAAATTTATTTTTCAACATAAATACACAAGTATATCGACTATGATCATCAACCAAGGTGAGGAAAAACTTATGACCAACATGTGAAATTATAGATATTGGACCCCAAATATTAGCATGTAACAGATAAAAAAAAATATCAGCAAATCTATGATTATTGGAATTAAAAGACAACCTTTTTTGCTTAGCCAAGGGACATATTTCACATGGATAAGCATCATTCAATAACGAATAATCAAATAATAAGATGTTTTTCAAAGAGAGACGAGACATAGAAGGATGACCAAGCCTGGAATGCCAAACAGTCGGTGGAATTCTTGAAACAGCATTAACCAAAGAAGATGACACGGAATCAGCAACGACATAAGGATGTTCAAGAATATATAAACCATCATTTAGTCTACCCCTACCAATCGTCCTCAAAGTGGACTTGTTCTAAATATCACAACGATCAGAGGAGAAATGCACAGATAAAGTGTCATTAGACATTAAGACACTGATAGAAAGTAAGTTATACTAAAATTCAGGTATAAATAAGACATGATTCAGTGTTAAGATTCCAAATAAGGTGACTGGTCCAACAAAATGCACCAGAATTCGTGTATTATTAGGCAGAACAACAGAGCTAGTAATAACATTCAAGTGTGTGAACATATATCGTTGAAAACATATACGTGTGGTTGCTCCATAATCAACAATCCAAGCAGCAGGAAGATCAAAAGAAGAGCAAATACCTGCTAGATGTATAACAGCATCCGAATCATATTTCACTGCAGCAAGCTTGGATTGTAGCATAGTATGAATACTATGACATTGAGCAAGAGTATCAGGATTCAACGCAGTGGCAGACAAAGAAACTCTTTGGTGAGAATCAATAGTGGTGTTTGCAACAACAACCGAATTAGGAGAAAGCTTATGAACTTGAGTAGTTGGACGAGTCTGACCTTTTTGTTTATAATCGAGGGAGGACCTTATAACATTTATCAATCGTATGCCCTGAAATATGATAATAGGTACAAACCGTTTTGTTTTTGTTCTGTCGTGTAGGATTGGAGATAGCAGTCTGCTGTGATTGAGAGGAAGTATCAGATTTATCAAGTTTATGAACAACAAAAATAAGAGTCAGGGTAGCTTGATAGAAGAAGAAGATTGATGTTGCTCTTGCTGAACAATTAGAGAAAACGCTTGGTTGATGGCAGGAGGCGAATTCATAAGCAAGATCTAAGACCTAATATGAGCGAAATCATCACTTAGGCCCATTAGGAAACACAACAGATATTCAAATTGGATAAAATCTTCAGCCGATCTAAATCCACAAGTACATTTTCTGCAAGTGCAGCCAGGCTGATAGAAGGCGTATTCATCCCAGAGACTTTTAACCTTGGCATAGTACACCGTAACAGATCCATGTTCTTGCTTGAGAGTGGACAAACCGCGTTTCAGATGAAAAATGTGTGGTCCATTGCGTTTTTGAAAATCATCTTGAAGATCAAGCCAAATCGCTCTGGCTGAATCGGTAAACAAAATACTAGAAGAAATTCCTTGGAGACTGAATTCAAGATCCAAGCAATTACAACATTGTTGTTCCGAATCCATAAAGGTAGTAAATCACATGTAGACTGAGCAAGCGATCCATCAATAAAACCAAGTTTGTTTCGAATCGACAAAGCAAGAATCATTGAACGGCTCTAGGTAATATAATTTTCGTCTGTGAGAGGCTCAGTCACAAGAACTAGGTTAGAGGTGTCGCTGTGATGCAAAACATAGGGATTGTTGGAAGAGGCAAGGGAAGGGTATTGTTCGTGATGAATGATAGAAGAATCAGAAGGTGGAAATGAATTAGAGGTAGGCAGAATGATCACGGAAGGACCGATGGAGAAGGAAACTCAGTGGAGGAAGTCGATGGCAGAAAGGAAATGATGGAGTCCATGGAGTTCATACGCAAGACGGGAAAAAATATTTACAATTCTGATACCATATATATATACATATATATGTATGTACGTATGTACATATATATATGTGTATACATATAACAGAGTAATAACAAACTGTTGTTACAACTAAGTAATAACAAATTATGGTTACAATTAATATATCATAATAGTCATTCGCTAATCAATTTCTTGAGTCATTAATCAAATAGTTACTAACTGTTATGAATCATGGGATTTATTTCATTGGTAGACCTAAGCATATGTAAAAGTTATACAACTTGGGCATAATTTTGTCTTCATGAGCGACCTATGGGTCGACCTCCTGATAACGGGAAGAAATGCACGTTATTACAGCGCAAAGATGTAAAACAATGTGGGTATGCGACGATAAAAATATACAAAATCAGGTCCAAAAGCGTTAAACTAATAATATTGCGATCGCATGCGCCCATCGCATAAAAGCAGTTAATTTACTTATTTTGTGCAGGAAAAATGCATTGGCGCAAAGCAAATTGCGATCCAAGGAATTCGGCGTCCGCGCGCATTAGAAGATTGCGACTGCAAAGCCATGCGATCGTATGCGCTTGCAAAAATTCACTCAAGAAGGTGGCCGTATTCAGACGGCGCATCAAGGTGAGAGCATAATAAATCATGATGGGACGGAAAGCTGATGACAGTCGAATTCGAATTTAGTTGACAAGCCGTTAACGACACACTATAGCAAGTACATTCAACTTTTCAGTGACCATTAACCGGTGCATCAGACAAAATATTTAATGACCTACCATCATTGCAATCATTAGAGAGAAAATCTCTTCACGCTAAAGCTCTGTCAATACCGAAGGCCACTATCGTTAAACGAGTTCGAATTCTACACAGTTCGCCATATACATAGTTTATATACTTAGAGGCAGAGGCGAGCAAAGAGAAGAAGACGCCGAGAGATCATTTCTGGTTAGCTCAAAAGACTGTCAGGAAGCGCTAAAAAAGGAGAGAGGACCGACACTTGCGAAAGCAAGGATATTCTTCTGGACAGAGTAGAGTAAAAGACAGTGTAAAAGCCTCGGGAAGCAAGACATTGCTATCGGGCTTCTTATCCCTACTTTCCATTGTTGTTTTGTATTCTGACTTTATTTATAAAATGAAATTTGCATCTCAACATCTGTTCAATCTCTTCACATTTCGCATGAGTAGCTAAATTTCTGAATGGGTTGAAAAGCACTTAGCTAGCATGACCTAAGATATTCACTTTATGCGATCATCTTGTCTTATGTATGCGTCTTTCACCCTTGAGAGATACTTGAGAGAGTAGTCTAAAGAAAGAACCTAGACTTGAGAGAGTCAGGTTAGAATCTAGGCTTGAGAAAGTCAGATTAGAACCGCATAAGCAAGAGATAGAGACTTAGAGATAAATTCTGTTTGTTATTAAGCATCACATGCACCCAAGAAATAGGATATGATAGTATGCGGTCACCTTGTATATGTGTGTATCATTCATCATCGCATAGACAAGAATAGAGGCTTAGACATAAGTCCTATCGACATTATCGTATACATCGCATGCGTCCTAGAATTAGAAACTATGGCATTTGCATTGAGAGATGACATGTTGTTGTGTGTATAGCATGATCGCATAATTTGAACATAATCTTAGGAAGTGTTAGTTAAATCCCTTCTCAACCCGTTCCCCACATACTCATTGTATCTTTTGTTGTCATCAACTCTTTACTCAATTCTGCCACATAGGAACTATACTTAAAACAACACACCAACAATTTATTTGTATTTGTCACCGCAAAGGAATTAGAATTTACCAATGCATAATATCTCAATAGTCCCTGTGTTACCCTGGACTTACCAGGAAACCTAGTAAGATTTATACTTGGGTTTTACTAGGAAAACTTGCATGTGCAACACATAATCCACCACCGCAATTTACACCATTATTTCATCACTTTTACAACGCATCAAGTTTTTGGTGCTGTTGTTAGGGACTACGGCATATTGTGCTAACAGTAACTTTTTGATTTTCTTTGCAGCTTTCAACCTTTGTGCATTGTCTCTCCTTTGGTAAGGGAAGAAGCGGGTGTTGTATGAGCGAAGGACAAGTTCCTGAGCCCAATTATGACCCAGAGATTGAAAGAACGTTTAGAAGAAGACAGCGAGACAATCGCTGACAACAACAAGAGAGAAATCCCTACATGGTGGAACAACCGGAAGATAGAGCAGCAAACGCAAATAATATCATGGAAAACCCCATCTCCTGGCAAACGACCGCAATAGACCCATCCGAGGCTATGCGTCGCCCAACCTCTATGATTTCTCACCAGGAATCATGAGGCCAACCTTGGATGGATCGAGCTTTGATTTGAAACGGTTATGTTGCAGATGATTCAGACGGCCAGACAGTTTGGTGGAAGTCGTGGCGAGGATCCGCACACCCATCTTCAGAGTTTTATTGAAATCTGTAATACTTTTGTGTTTCCAAACATCTCTGCTGAGGAAGTTCGACTAACGTTGTTCCCATTTTCACTATGTGACCAAGTAAGGAAATGGGCCTATTCTCTCGAACCAGGGGAGATTACGTCTTGGGAGCAAATAGTAGAGAAGTTTATGAAGAAGTACTTCCCCTTAACAGAGAACGCAAGAAGGAGGAAGTTGATTACAAATTTTGAACAAGATATTGACGAATCGTTCAGCAATGCCTGGGCGAGGTTTAAAAGATTGGTGCGAGATTGTTTGCACAATGGTTTACCCGATTGTCTCCAAATGGAAATCTTTTATCACGGTTTGAACCATGCATCGCAGATGGCTGCCAATGCGGTAGTAGCTGAAGGTCTGCTTGATAAAACGTATGATGAGGCTAAAAATATTCTTGATCGAATTTCAAAGAATCATGAAGGCTGGAGGGAAAGCGATCAACGACTTAGAATTAAAGAAGGTGACGCAAGCAATGGGGCCATCGTATCCCTATAAAATTAAATTAATGCGATGATGAATCTGATACAAGGCATCGCAATCATAACCCGGAAACGCAAAGAGGGCATGTCAACGCAATCGAGCAGACAAGCACAAGTTGTGCTAATTGTGGAGATTTGCATCGGATGGAAGAATGTCCGAGGAATCCGCAATCTATATGCTTCGTAAAGAACAATCCTTTCTCCAACACTTACAACCCTGGTTGGAGAAAACACCCCAATTTCGCATGGAAAAATCAACAACAAAATTATCAATCGATGGTGCAAAAAGAAGGGCCGCAAGGATTTTTCCCACAAACAAACGGTCAATCGCAAAATCAAGCTAGCAGCTCACAGGCGCCGCAATCTTCATCTCTGGAGGGCCTACTAAAGAAGTATATTGAGAAGAGTGAAACAGTACTCCAGAATCAAGCGACTTCAATCCGCAATCTCGAAATTCATATAGGATAGATTGCGGGCGAGCTCAAAAGTAGAGCGCAAGGGGCGTTGTCGAGTTCAACTGAGCTCCCGCACAACTCGAGGAATACGGGAAAGGAGCAATGTCAAGTTGTGACTTTGCGAAGCGGAAAAATAGTAGCGAAAAAGAAGAAGGAACCACGTCGGACTAATCCAGTTGCGATGCAATCCCAGACCCCATTGACACAAGAGGAACCAGAAGAAAATGAGACGATGGAACTGGAAGTTGCATCCACTTTTAAGCTTATGGAATAGGGAATCATGAAAATACAGCTGCCACCATTCCCTCAAAGACTTAAGAAGAAGAAAAATGATGAAGTGCAGTATCATCGCTTCATGGACATGTTAAAACAGCTGCACATCAACATCCCTTTCACTGAAGCAATTGAACAAATGCCAAGGTACGCTAAGTTTTTGAAGGACATGATGACGAAGAAAAGAAGCATAAGAAAGTTCGCAATGATGGCGTTATCGTAGAGGTCAAAAAATATTATTCCACCGAAAATGCGGGACCCCGGAAGTTTCACGATACCCTGCTCAATTGGCAGGATATATATAGGTCAAGCGCTTTGCAATCTCGGGGCCAGTATCAACTTAATGTCCCTTTCAATTTTCAAACAGTTGAATGTGGGGCAGCTGGTGCCCACGATGGTGAGCCTCCAGTTGGCAGATAGATCCCTAGTTCATCTAGAGGGGAAGGGAAAGATGTCCTGGTCTCAATTGACAAGTTTATTTTACCGGTAAACTTCATCATTCTCGATTATGAAGCGGACAAGAATGTACCCATCATATAAGGACGACCATTATTATCCACTGGTCGCACTCAAATTGATGTGTACAAGGGAGAGATCACGCTGAGTGTGAATGGACAGAAGCTCAAGTTTGACATTATTAAAGCCATGAAGTATCCGAAAGAAGAAGACCTAATAGATTCCGACAATGAACCTAGTTGTAACGAAGAAGAAGAGTCCGAAGATGAAAATGAAAGAGAGGATGCGATCGCATCTGTAGGAACCTACAATGCGATTATGGAAACGACAACCAAAGAAGAAAAACTGATGTTGAATGAAGAGAGAAAAGCACAACAACCTTCCTTGGAACAACCACCCACTATGGAATTAAAAACCTTGCCAAGCCACTTGAAGTATATTTTCTTGGGGCAAAATGAAACTCTACTAGTGATAATTTTCTCTGCGCTTCAAGAAGAATAAGAGCATGCGCTGCTGAACATGCTAAAGAAGTATATAAAAGCAATAGGATGGACGCTAGCAGACATAAGAGGAATCAGTCAGTATATTGCATGCATAGGATACATCTCGAAGAAAATGAAAAAGGGTCGATCGAACCTCAACGCAGACTAAACCCTGCGATGAAGAAGGTTGTGAAGAAGGAGAAAATAAAATGGTTGGACGTAGGCATTATTTATCCAATCGCCGATAGCACGTGGGTCAGCCCCGTGCAATGTGTGCCCAAGAAGGAAGGGATGACGGTAGTCCCAAATGCTAACAATGAATTAATACCAATAAGGACTGTCACTGGCTGGCGGATCTACATGGACTACCGCAAACTCAATGCAACAACGAAGAAGGATCATTTCCCCTTGTCTTTTATTGACCAGATGCTAGACCGCCTAGCACGAAATGATTACTTTTACTTTTTGGATGGGTATGCGGGCTACAACCAAATCATGATTGCTCCTGAAGACCAAGAGAAAACCACATTCACCTGCCCCTACGGAACGTTTGCTTTTTGCCGCATGCCATTCGGATTATGCAATGCGCCGAGCACGTTCTAGAGGTGTATAATGGCCATATTCTCTGAGTATCTTGAAGATTCAGTGGAAATTTGTATGGAAGACTTCTCGGTGTACAGGCAAACATATGAAGTCTGTCTAAACAATTTGGAAAAGATACTAAAGAGATGTAAAGAGACAAATCTTGTGTTGAACTGGGAGAAATGCCACTTCATGGTGAATGAAGGTATTGTGCTTGGGCACAAAGTCTCCAAGGAAGGGCTGAAGGTAGATAAGGCGAAGATTGAGGCCATTGAAAAGCTTCCATCACCAGATGTGAAGGCTGTCAGAAGTTTCCTGGGACATGCAGGATTTTATCATCGTTTTGTGAAGGACTTTTCGAAGATTGCTCGAGCATTGAGTGCATTGCTGGAGGCCGAGAGAACGTTTGACTTTGATGAACAATGCCTCAACGCATTCAAGATACTAAAGAACGCATTGATAACTGATGCGTTATTTTATGCAATGAAATAATGGAAGGATTGCGTTGGTGGAAAATGCGTTGTGCAAATAAGTTTTCTCAGCAGAACCCAAGTATAAATCCTACTAAGTTTCCTGGTAAGCCCAGGGTCGAACTCAGGGACTAAGGAAAACAATATGCGGTAGTAATTTTGAGATCACTTTGCAGTAACAATTAAATTAATGGTTTGGTTTGTTTGTTGTTTGATGTATAAAAAGTATGTGGTAGATCTGAGAAAAGATTGATTATGCAACAAATACACTGAGTATGCGGAGGAACGGGTTGAGAAGGTCTTTAGCTAGCGTTTACCGAGAGTGTGTTCAAACTATGCGATCATGCTACACTCAAACGACAGCAAATCATTTTCCAATGCAAATGCGGTGGCTTCTAATCTTAGAACGCATACGATGAATGCGATAATGTCTATAAAGCTTATTCCTAAGTCTCTACTTCTTGCCTATGCGATGATGCAAGATGCACACAAGGATAAAGTGACCACATACAATCATAACCTATCTCTAGGATGCATGTGATGCGTTAATAGCAAACAACGCTTATTCCTAAGCTTCTATCTCTTGATTATGCATTTTTAATCTGACTCTCCCGAGCCTAGATTCTAACCTAACTTTTCCAAGCCTAGATTCTATCCTTAGACTACCCTCTCGAGTATCTCTAATGGACGAATGATGCAAACATAATACAAGATAATCGCATAGAATGAAGATCCCAAGTTATGCTAGCTAAGTACTTCTCAACCCATTCGACAGATTTAGCTACTCATACTTAATGTACAGGGAGTGAACAAATATAAAGATGTAAATTCCATTTCTATAAATAAGTTCAGAGTACAAAATGACAATGGAAGATAAGGATAGAGAGCCTGGTAGCAATTCCTTACTTCCCAAGGCATTTACACTGTTAACTCTATTCTGTTCAAAAGATGTTCCTGCTTTCGCAGAAGTTAGCCCTCTCTCTGATCTCGACGCTTCCGGCACTCTTCTAAGTTCAACGGAATAACCTCTCGGTACAATCTCTCTTCACTTGCTTCCGCCTTCTAAGTAAAAGAAAATTATGAACAAGGCTACTTCTATCTATAGGGAAAAATTCTCTAACTCCACGAACTCCTTCACTGAAGGTGGCCTTCGGTATTTATAGAGCTTCGGAGTGAAAGGCTTCTTCTCTCTTATGATTGCACTAATGGGATGGCATTAATTCTCTGTTTGATGTGCCGAATATTTGTCACCGAAAAGTTGAGTGTACTTGCTACAGTAGGTCGTTAACGGCTTGTCAACTTAATTCAAAATCGACAGTCATCAGCTTTCTATCCCATCGTGATTTATTACGCTTTTCACCCAGATGCGCCCACCATGATGCGCCGGCTCTATGCGGCAACCTTCTTGAGTAGATATTCGCGAGCGCAAATGATCGCATAGCCTTACGTCAACGCAATCTCTTAATGCGCTCGGCCGTTGATTTCTTTGGATCACATTTTTCGTCTTGCGTCAACACATATTCTGCACAAAAATACATAAGTTAACTGTTTTAATGCGATGGACACATGCGATCATAATATCGTGAATTTAATGCTTTTAGACGCAATATTGTATATTTTTATCTTCGCAACCCTGCATTGTTTTATAACTTAGCACTGTAATAACGTGCATTTCTGCCCGTTATCACACCCCCAAATTTAAACAATGCCTATCCTCAAGCATAAGCTAAAGATTCTCTTTAAAAAGTCAACAACCTACTTTTTCCTATATTTCTCAAGGATGCCTTATTCAAATCCTATACACCAATATTTCCTTAATTCTTATCCAGGTCTCTTCTTAAAATATTTCTAAAATTTAGGGACTGCAAGTTTAACCTTCAAAAAGACTTTACTAGATTCTCGGGCATCGTATGATTTATTTCATAAAACAAAAGTTTTTCATTGGGTATTTTAGACATATTTTTTTTTTACAAGCTTGTGCTGATCCAAGTGCTTAGCTTTCGTTTTGGCTTGCCCCCACGTGTGTCATGCGGACATCCAACTACGAGCAAGGTGCTCTTTCTCAGCCTAGATTCATGCCCATCTGGCAGCGGAGTTGCGATCATTTATTTATGCGTTGATCACGATTCCTACCTTCATTTTGGCTTGCCCCCACGGGTGTCATGCGGACATCCAACTACGAGTAGGATTCGAGCGCAACGTTATGATTTTTTTTATAAGGCTAAAAATAGCAAGGTCGAAAAATGAATACCGCACCCCCAAATTTAAAATGCGGCAATGTCCTTATTGCTAAAAGATTTAAAGAAGTCATGCGATGCTCTTAAGAAGTTTCATAAAGGGTCAGTTTGAAAGAAAGCTAGCAGACCACTAACTTCTAGAAATATTTCATGAGGTGACTATCCTAAAATTAAGTTGACTCTAGTGTATACGAAAAAATAGAAGCATGTGTTTCATCATTGAAATCAAAATTGGTAAAGAGAAATAATGCGGTGACTCACTAAATTAATCGATGTTAAATGATTGTGCCAACCAAAAAGGATGCGGTGATAAAATTTTCAAAATTAAAATGCGATGCAATAATGAAAAATTTGGAATAAAGTCAAGGAAAGATACATCCCCCAAATTTGCGTTGTCGCCCGCATTATTTGTGGAAGCATCCTACTTTGCGGCAATCTTCTTTCTTTGGATTGCGGTGATGAAATAATGTGGCTGCGTCTTCATGTATTGCCTCCACAATTGTTTACCTCGATCGTTTGCAAAGAAAAACATTGAGAGGGTCAAATAATAATAAAAAAAGGAAGTTAATAAAATTTCTCTCTCTTTTATATATATATATATATGAAGACAGATAAACGATAATTGAAATAGCATCATAGTAGTGAGAGTTCATGAATCATAAGTAAGAAAAGGATATTCCAAAAAACTTGCACCTCAGATGATTTTTTGTCGCATGCCAGCGCAGGGGCCACTCGATTTTCCTTCATTCCGGATTTCTCAGGTCTACAGTGATTTTTTCTCGATGAAAATCACCACCGCAATATGCCTTGGCTCTTTGCCCGTTAACCTTGAATGTACGGATCTCTTCCTCATTAATCAGTTCAATCGCACCAAGCGGGAATATTTCTTTAATTATAAAGGGTCAGGATCAGCATGACTTTAATTTACCGGGAAAGATCCGTAGCCGCGAATTGAAAAGTAAGACCTTTTGTCCGACGTGGAGATTTTTCCCGCATAGTCGGTTGTCATGCCAACGCTTTGCTCGTTCTTTGTAAATTTTGGCATTTTCATAAGCTTGCGTTCTTCACTCATCAAGCTCGACCAATTGGAGTTTTCTTTCTTCCCCTGCTACTTTTAAGTCGAAGTTAAGCTTCTTCACCACCCACAGAGCTTTGTGCTCCAGCTCCAATGGTAAATGACATGCTTTACCAAACACCAATGCATACGAAGACATGCCTATGGCTGTCTTATAGGCCCTTGTATGCCCACAGCGCATCGTCCAGCTTGGTTGCCCAGTCTTTTCGCGAAGGCTTCACTACCTTCTCCAGTATCAACTTGATTTCCCGGTTGGACACTTCAGCCTGACCATTCATCTGTGGATGGTATGCGGTGGCCACTTTGTGGAGGTATTATATTTGAGCAGCAGATTTTTGACGATGTAATTGACAAAGTGGGAGCCTTCGTCACTTATTATGGCACGTGGGGTGCCAAAACGAGTGAAAATATTTTTCTTCAGAAATTTGGAGATTACTGTCGCATCACTTGCGATGCATGATACCGCTTCTACCCACTTGGAAACGTAGTCAGCGGCTAACAAAATATACTTATGACCATTCGAAGGTGGGAATGGTCCCATGAAATCAATGCCCCAGATGTCGAACAACTCTAGTTCTAAAATGATGTTCATCGACATCGCATGTTTCCATGAAATATTACCCGTGCGCTGGCACCGGTCACACTTCATTGCGTAGTCTCTTTCATTCTTGAATAGTGTTGGCCAATAGTACCCACTTTGTAATACTTTCGCTGCTGTGCACTGACCTCCAAAGTGCCCGCCATATGGTGAATCATGACATTGTGATAATACGCGTTGGTGAGCAGCATCCGGTACACACAGTTGCAGAATCTGGTCTGATCCCTTCTTATACAGATTTGTCTCATCCTAATAATAAGATATGCATTCATGCTTGAGCCGCCTCTTTTGGTGGTCGGTATCATCTTCGGGAAATTGCTCACAAACCAGATAATTTACCACGTCTGCGTACCATGGCAATTCTTCAATCTGAAATAGTTGCTCGTCTGGGAACGTTGCGCCCACTTCTGACTGATTGTGATCAACCTCTGGATTTTCTAATCTGGATAAATGATCCGCAACTTGGTTCTCCATCCCTCTGCGATCAATTATTTCCATATCGAATTCCTGAGGAAGAGAACCCATCTAATCAAGCTCGGCTTCGCATCCTTCTTTGTCATCAAATATTTTATCACCGAGTGATCAGTGTGGATGAGTACTTTTGTTCCCAGCAGATATGCTCTGAATTTCTCCAACGCAAATATTATCGCAAGCAATTCTTTTTTTATGGTGGTGTAGTTTTTTTTAGCAAGGGTTTTACTCGCATATGCGATGGGATGTGGTATTGTTTTTCTCTTCTGTGCCAGCACTGCTCCCATCACATAACCTCTTGCATCGCACATTAATTCAAAGAGCAATGTCCAATCTAGTGCGATCAACACAGGTGCGGTCGTTAATGCGTTCTTCAAAATCATGAATGCATTGAGGCATTTGTCATCGAATTCAAACTTTCTATCTGCCTTCATCAACGCACTCAGTGGTCATGCTATCTTTGAAAAGTCCTTGACAAAACGTCTATAAAATCCAGCATGTCTCAAGAAGCTCTTGATAGCCTTTACACTCGTTAGAGATGGAAGCTTTTCAATCGCTTCAATTTTTGCCTTGTCCACCTCCAACCCGTCCATAGAGACCTTGTGCCCAAGCACAATGCCCTCCTTCACCATGGAATGACATTTCTCCCAATTAAGCACGAGGTTCGTCTCCTCACATCTTTTCAATATCTTCTCCAAGTTGTCAAGACAGACTTCGTATGTGTGCCCATATACAGAGAAGTCGTCCATGAATATTTCTACAGTCTTCGAGACTTCTTGAAAAGATGGCCATCATACACCTTTGGAAAGTGCTCGGCGCATTGCAGAGGCCGAACGACATGCGTTGAAACGCAAATGTTCCATACGGGCAGGTGAATGTAGTCTTTTCTTGATCTTCAGGAGCGATCATGATTTGGTTATAACCAGCATACCCATCCAAGAATAAGTAGAAATTATTTCCAGCTAGACGATCCAGCATTTGGTCAATAAAAGGTAAAGGGAAATGATCTTTCTTTGTTGTTGCATTTAGTTTGCGGTAGTCTATGCAAATACGGCATCCGGTGATGGTCCTTTGCAGTATCAGCTCGTTATTTGCATTAGGGACTACCGTCATCCTTCATTTCTTCGGCATGCACTACACGGGGCTGACCCACGTGCTGTCTGCTATTGGATAGATGATGCCTGCGTCTAACCACTTGATTATCTTCTTCTTTATGACCTCCTTCATCGCAGGCTTGAGTCTGCACTGATGTTCAATCGATCCTTTGTGATTTTCTTCGAGACGAATTCTATGCATACAGTATGTGGGGCTGATTTCTTTAATGTTTGCGAGTGTCCAGTCAATTGCTTTTACATATTTTCTCAGAATGCTCAGCAGTGCATTTTCTTGGTCTTCATTAAGTGCAAAGGAAATGATTACCCGTAGCTTTTCATTCTGCCCCAGGAACACAAGGTGGTTAGGAAGGGTCTTTTGCTCTATTGATGGTGGTTGCTCTAAGGACGGTTTTGTTGTTTTTCTTTCTTCATTCACTGTCAGATTAACTTCTTGGGATGTGATCACCTCATCTTCCTTGTTTGTTTTTTCTGTGATCGCATTGCATGCTACAATGGATGCAATCGCATCCTCAACTTCACTTTCATCTTTAGGCTTCTCTTCTTCACTCAAATTTTGTTCATCGTCGGATTCATTAAGGTCTTCTTCGTCAGGATATTTCATGGCTCGGATAATGTCAAACTTGAGCTTCTGTCCATTCACGCTCAAGATGATCTCTCTTTTGTGCACATCAATCTGGGCACGACTAGTTGATAAAAATGGTCGCCCAAGAATGATGGGCACATCCTTGTCGGCTTCGTAGTCCAAAATGATGAAGTCGGCTGGTAATATAAATTTATCGATTGTAACCAGCACGTCCACCTTCCCATCTGGATGCACCAGAGATCCTTATCCACTAATTAAAGAAGTCACTGTCGTGGGTGCACAGTTGGCCATCAAACATTCAGCTGCTTTGAAAATTGACAGAGGTTCATCAACAGCCACACTTAATGTTGGCTCAAGATCTGCCATCTGCTATTTGCCCGATTGTAATAATCCTCCAATGGAGCAAGGTATAGTGAAAAACTCCCAGGGTCACGCATTTTTTGTGGGATTAATAGATTTTTTGAGCTCTGCGTCAAATCCACCGTGGCGAACTTAAGTGCCTCTCTTCTTTGTCACCATATCCTTTAGAAACTTTGCATATGCGGGCATCTCCTCAATTGCTTCAGTGAACGGAATATTAATAAGCAACAGTTTTAACATATTCATGAAGCGTTGGTATTGTACCTCATCATTTTTCTTCTTTCTGAGTCTCTGTAGGAAAGGTGGCAACTGTATTCTTACGGTCCCCTGTTCTTTTGGCTCTAAGGTGGACGCGATCTCTGGCTCTATCGCCTCTTTTTCTTCTGCTTCTTCTCGAGTCACTGCAATCTCTGGTTCCAGTGCAATTGGAGCATTCCGGCTAAGATTTTTCTTCTCCCTTTCCACAGTCTTTCCACTCCGCAATGTCACCACTTGACATTGCTCCTTACCCGTACCCCCTGGGTTGCGTGGGAGTTCTGTTGAACTCGGCAGGGTCCCTTGCAGTCTGTTCTTGAGTTCGCCCGCAATCTGGCCTATCTGTATTTCCAGGTTGCAGATAGACGTCGCTTGGTTTTGAAGCACAGTTTTTTTCTATTCAATATATTGCTTTAATAAACTTTCCAAAGAGGAAGATTGTAGAGCCTGCGAACTGCTGGTTTGATTACTCGTTTGACTGTTGGTTCGCAAAAAAAATCTGGGTGGCCCTTCTTTCTGCACCACTGATTGGAAATTTTGTTGTTGATTTTTCCACACAAAATTGGGGTGGTTTCTCTACCCAGG
This sequence comes from Benincasa hispida, assembly GCF_009727055.1. NCBI lineage: Eukaryota > Viridiplantae > Streptophyta > Magnoliopsida > Cucurbitales > Cucurbitaceae > Benincasa > Benincasa hispida. Next base: position 52,796,485 of record NC_052351.1, read on the forward strand.
GTTGTACGTGTTAGAAAACGGGTTATTCTTCACAAAATAAATTGACTGTGGGTTTTGCGGACATTTCTCCATTACGTGTCCTTCACCGCATGTAGCACACCTTGCGGTCGTCTTGTTGATTGCGTTCACTTGCCCACTATGCGTTGTTGGGCTGTTGATTGCGATTCCCTGTATCAAGTTCATCATCGCAGTCATTTGACTCTGAAGGGATGCGATAACACCATTGTTCGCGTCACTGTTCTTTATTCTCAATCTTTGATCGCTTTCTCTCCAGTCCTCGTGATTTTTAGAAATGCGATTAAGGATGTTCTTGGCCTTATCATAAGTTTTATCTAGCAAACCTCCAGCGGCTGCCGCATCGGCAGCAGTCTGCGAAGTAGGGTTTAATCCCTGATAAAAAAATCTCCATCTGCAAGCAATCTGGTAATCCGTTGTGCGGGCAATCTCTCACCAGCCTCTTAAACCTCGCCCAAGCATCGTTGAGTGATTCGTCATTATCCTGTTCGAAATTGGTGATCAACTTTCTTCTCCTGGCATTCTTCGTTGGTGGGAAATATTTCTTCATAAACTTTTCTACTACTTGCTCCCATGAGGTAATCTCCCTTAGTTCAAGAGAGTACGCCCATTTTCGTGCCTGGTCACACAACAAAAATGGAAACAAGGTTAGTCAAACTTTCTCGGTGTAGATATTAGGGAACACAAAAGTGTTGCAGATCTCTATGAAGCTCCGGAGGTGGGCATGCGGGTCCTCACCACGCCTCCCACCAAACTGTCCAGCAGTCTGGATCATCTCCACCATCAGCGGTTTCATTTCAAATCTCGATCCATCAAGAGTGGGCGTCATGATTCCTGGGGAGAAATCGTAGAGGTTGGGCGACGCATAGTGCCGAATGGGCCTATTGCGTTCGTTCTACAATAGGATGAGATTCGCCATGACATTATTTTCATTTGGTGCTCTGTTTCCAGGTTGTTCCGCCATGTTATCTTTCTCTTATTGTTGTTGTTGGCGGCTATCTCTCAGTCTTCGTTGGAACGTCCTTTCAATCTATGGGTCGTAATGTGCCAGAGATTGAAAGCTGCAAAGAAAATCAGAAAATTACCGTTAGCACACTGTATTGCCGAAGTCCCCAATAATGGCGCCAAAAACTTGATGCATTGTTTTATGCGATGAAATAATGGAAGGATTGCGTTGGTGGAAAATGTGTTGTGCAAACAAGTTTTCTCAGTAGAACCCAAGTATAAATCCTACTGAGTTCCTGGTAAGCCCAGGGTCGAACTCAGGGTCTAAGGAAAATAATATGCGGTGGTAATTTTGAGATCACTTTGCGGTAACAATTAAATTAATGGTTTGGTTGGTTTTTTGTTTGAAGTATAAAAAGTATGCGGCGGATTTGAGAAAAGATTGATTATGCGATAGATACACTGAGTATGCGGAGGAATGGGTTGAGAAGGTCTTTAGCTAGCGTTTACCGAGAGTTCGTTCAAACTATGCGATCATGCTACACTCATGCGACAGCAAATCATTTTCTAATGCAAATGTGGTGGCTTCTAATCTTAGGACGCATGCGATGAATGCGATAGTGTCTATAGAGCTTATTTCTAAGTCTCTACTTCTTGCCTATGCAATGATGCAAGATGCACACAAGGACAAGGTGACTGCATACAATCATAACCTATCTCTAGGATGCATGTAATGCGTTAATAGCAAACAACGCTTCTTCCTAAGCTTCTATCTCTTGATTATGTATTTCTAATCTGACTCTTCCGAGCCTAGATTCTAACCTGACTTTTTCAAGCCTAGATTCTATCCTTAGACTACCCTCCCGAGTATCTCTAATGGACGAATGATGCATACATAATACAAGATAATCGCATAGAATGAAGATCCCAAGTTATGCTAGCTAAGTACTTCTCAACCCATTCGACAGATTTAGCTACTTATGCGTAATGTACAGAGAGTGAACAGATATCAAGATGTAAATTCCATTTCTATAAATAAGTTCAGAGTACAAAATGACAATGGAAGATAAGGATAAAGAGCATGGTAACAATTCCTTGCTTCCCAAGGCTTTTACACTGTTAATTCTATTCTGCTCAAAAGATGTTCCTGCTTCCGCAGGAGTTGGCCTTCTCTCTGATCTTGACGCTTCTGGCACTCTTCCAAGTTCACCAAAACGATCTCTCGATACAATCTCCCTTCACTCGCTTCCGCCTTTTAAGTAAAAGAAACTATGGACAAGGCTACTTCTATCTATAGGGAAAAATTCTCTAACTCCACGAACTCCTTCACTGAAGGTGGCCTTCGGTATTTATAGAGCTTCGGGGTGAAAGGCTTATTCTCTCTTATGATTGCACTGATGGGATGATATTAATTCTCTGTCTGATATGCCGAATATTTGTCATCGAAAAGTTGAGTGTACTTTCTACAGTAGGTCGTTAACGGCTTGTCAACTTAATTCGGAATCGACAGTCATCAGCTTTCTGTCCCATCGTGATTTATTACGCTTTTCACCCAGATGCACCCACCATGATGCACCGGCTCTATGCGGCAACCTTCTTTAGCAGATATTCGCGAGCGCAAATGATTGCATAGCCTTACGTAACGCAATCTCTTAATGTGCTCGGCCGTTGATTTCTTTGGATTGCATTTTCGCCTTGCATCAATGCATATTCTACACAAAAATACATAAGTTAACTGTTTTAATGCGATGGACGTGCGATCGCAATATTGTGAACTTAATGCTTTTGGACGCAATATTGTATATTTTTATCATCGCAACCTTGCATTGTTTTATAATTTAGCACTGTAAGAACGTGCATTTCTGCCCGTTATTAGTAACCGCACCTGTGTTGATCACACCGGACTAGACCAAGCCATTTGAGCTGATATGCGATGGGGGTGGTGCTAACACAAAAGAAGAAAACAATGCTACACCCCATCGCATATGCGAGTAGAACCTTGAACCCTGCCCAAACAAATTACACTACCACTGAAAATGAACTTCTTACGATGATCTTTGCATTGGAGAAATTTAGAGCTTACTTGCTGGGATCCAAAGTGATCGTTCACACCGACCACTCGGCAATCAAATATCTAATTACCAAGAAAGACGCAAAGTCGAGGTTGATTCGATGGGTTCTTTTGCTTCAAGAATTCAACATGGAAATCATTGATCGCAAGGGGACGGAGAACTAGGTTGCGGACCACCTATCAAGATTAGAAAATCTAGAAGTCGACTACAACCAGTCGGAGGTGAACGCAATCTTCCCAGATGAGCAGCTATTCAAAATTGAAGAATTACCATGGTATGCAGATATGGTCAATTATCTGGTCTGTGAACAATTCCCGAAAAATTACACAGCCCACCAAAAGAGGCGGTTTATACACGAGTGTAAATCCTATTATTGGGATGAGCCAAATATTTATAAGAGGGGGTCAGACCAGATTTTGCATCTATGTGTACCAGAGACTGCTCACCAACGCATATTATCCCAATGCCATGACTCACCGTATGGTGGACATTTTGGAGGCCAACGCACAGCAGCAAAGGTGTTACATAGTGGATATTTTTTACCAACTTTATTCAAGGACGCAAGAGATTATTCAATGAAATGTGACAAGTGCCAACGCACGGGAAACATTTCATGGAAGAATGCAATGCGAATGAATATTATCTTAGAATTGGAGCTATTCGACGTATGGGGCATAGACTTCATGGGACCATTTCCACCATCAAATAGTCACAAATACATTTTGTTGGTCGTCGATTATGTTTCCAAATGGGTTGAAGCGATATCGTGCATCGCAAGCGATGCGGTGATAGTCTCTAAATTCTTGTGGAAAAATATATTCACTTGTTTTGGCACCCCACGTTCCATAATAAGTGATGAAGGCTCCCATTTTGTTAATGGCGTCATTAACAAATTGCTGCTCAGGTATAATATCCTCCATAAGGTCGCCACCACATACAATCCACAGACAAACGGCCAAGCTGAGGTATCCAATAGGGAAATCAAGCTGATCTTAGAGAAGATGGTGAAGCCTTCATGCAAGGATTGGGCCACGAAGCTGGATGATGCCTTATGGGCATACAGAACCGCCTATAAAACACCTATAGGCATGTCCCCGTATGCGCTGATGTTNCTTATGGGCATACAGAACCGCCTATAAAACACCTATAGGCATGTCCCCGTATGCGCTGATGTTTGGGAAGGCATGCCACTTATCGCTTAAATTGGAGCACAGAGCAATGTGGGCAGTGAAAAAGCTCAATTTTGATTTGAAGACCACAAGGGAGGCCAGAAAACTTTAGTTGATCGAGCTAGACGAATGGAGAACTCAAGCATATGAAAATGCCAAAATCTACAAGGAGCGCGCAAAACGTTGGCATGACAAACAACTATGCGAGAAGAATCTCTAAGTTGGACAAAAGGTCTTGTTATACAATTCTCGGCTACGACTTTTTCTCAGAAAATTAAAGTCACGATGGTCCGATCCATTTATAATCAAAGAGGTATTCCCGTATGGGGCGGTTGAGTTATCCAATGAGGACGGGATCAACGCATTTAAGGTCAACGGGAAAAGAGTTAAGATATATCACGGAGGAGACTTGCATCGCGAGAAAACCTCCGTGGACCTGAGGAATTCCTAACTAAAGAAGAAATGAACTCACTCTACCTTTTGATATCCTTTTTACACCACCAACTCAGAAAAAGAAAATTATTACCAACTCTATCTTTTATATTTTTTACCCTTTCGATTTTTTTTAGCAACGATCGGGGTAAAAAATTGCGGTGGAGCTATGTGATAACCGAAAACCGCGACCAGTTCGTTCAGCCCATCACAATCAAAGAAATCAACTTGCTGCAAAGAAGGATGCGTTCATAGATGATGCGGGTAACAGAGCAAATTTGGGGGTTGTATCTTTCTTTGACTTTGTTTATTCCAAATTTTGCATTCTCGCATCTCATTTTTAACTTTGATAATTTTATCATCGCATCCTCTTTAGTTGGTGCAATCATTAAATGTAGATTACTCTAGTTAGTCACCGTATTTTTTTTTTCGTACCAATTATGATTTCAATGATGAAACGTATGCCTCTATTTCTCATCCATATACTCCAACTTAATTTTAGGACAGTCAATTCATAAAATATTTCTAGAAGTTAGTGGTCCACCAACTTTCTTTCAAACTGACTTTTACGAAACTTCCTAAGAGCATTGCATGAATTCTTTCAGTCTATCAGCAATAAGGATATTGCTGTGTTTAAATTTGGGGGTGCCGGTAATTATTTTCAACCTTGCTACCTTTAGACATTTTAAAAAAAAAATCATAACGTTGAAATCAGATCCTACTCATAGTTGGATGTTCGCATGACACCCGTGGAGGCAAGCTAAAACGAAGGTAAGATCGTGATCAACACATAAATAAAGTGATCGCAACTTCGCTACCAAATGGGCATGAGTTTAGACTGAGAAAGAGCGCCTTGCTCGTAGTTGGATGCTCGCATGACACCCGTGGGGGACCGCCAAAACAAAGGCTAGGCATTTGGATCAGCATAAGATCATAAAAAGAATATCTAAACTACACAAGGATAAAAATCATTTGGAAACACCTCGTTTGAAAAAGTTTTGAAATAAATCATGCGATGTCCTGGAAACAAGTAAAGTCTTTTTTAAGGTTAAACTTGTGGTCCCTAAATTTTAGAAATATTTTAAGAAGTGACCAGGATAAAAATTAAGAAGATTTTAGTTCATAAAATTTGAATAAGGCACCTCGAGAAATCTAGGTAAAGAAAAGTCGGTTGACTCTCTAAAGAAAATCTTTAGTTTATGCTTGAGGACAAACATTGTTTTAAATTTGGGGGTGTGATAACGGGCATAAATGCACGTTATTACAACAAAGATGTAAAACAATGTGGGTATGCGATGATAAAAATATACAAAATCATGTCCAAAAGCGTTAAACTAAGAATATTGCGATCGCATGCGCCCATCGCATAAAAGTAGCTAATTTACTTATTTTGTGTAGGAAAAATGCGTTGGCGCAAAGCAAATTGCGATCCAAGGAATTAGGCGACCGCGCGCATTAGAAGATTGTGATCGTATGCGCTCACAAAAATTCACTCAAGAAGGTGGCCACATTGAGACGGCGTATCAAGGTGAAAGCATAATAAATCATGATGGGACGAAAAGCTGATGATGTTCGAATCTGAATTTAGTTGACAAGCCGTTAACAATACACTGTAGCAAGTACATTCAAGTTTTCAGTGACCATTAATTGACGCATCAGACAGAAGATTTAATGACCTCCCATCATTGCAATCATTAGAGAGAAAAGCTCTTCACCCTGAAGCTCTATCAATACCGAAGGCCACTACTGTTAAACGAGTTCGAATTCTACACAGTTCGCCATATACATAGAAGATAGAAATAGTTAGCCGTTAGTCTATAGTTGTTCATATACTTAGAGGCGGAGGCGAGCGAAGAGAATAAGACGCCGAGAGATCATTTCTGGTTAGCTCAAAAGATTGTCAAGAAGCGCTGAAATAGGAGAAAGGACCGACACTTGCGAAAGCAAGGATATTCTTCTAGACAGAGTAGAGTAAAAGACAGTGTAAAAGCCTTGGGAAGCAAGACATTGCTATCGGGCTTCTTATCCCTACTTTCCATTGTTGTTTTGTATTCTGACTTTATTTATAAAATGGAATTTGCATCTCAACATCTGTTCAATCTCTTCACATTTCGCATGAGTAGCTAAATTTCTGAATGGATTGAAAAGCACTTAGCTAGCATGACCTAAGATATTCACTTTATGCGATCATCTTGTCTTATGTATGCGTCTTTCACCCTTGAGAGATACTTGAGAGAGTAGTCTAAAGAAAGAACCTAGACTTGAGAGAGTCAGGTTAGAATCTAGGCTTGAGAAAGTCAGATTAAAACCGCATAAGCAAGAGATAGAGACTTAGAGATAAATTCTGTTTGTTATCAAGCATCGCATGCACCCAAGAAATAGGATATGATAGTATGCGGTCACCTTGTATATGTGTGTATCATTCATCATCGCATAGACAAGAATAGAGGCTTAGACATAAGTCCTATCGACATTATTGTATACATCGCATGCGTCCTAGAATTAGGAACTATGGCATTTGCATTGAGAGATGACATGCTATTGTGTGTGTGTAGCATGATCGCATAACTTGAACACAATCTTAGGAAGTGTTAACTAAATCCCTTCTCAACCCGTTCCCCGCATATTCATTGTAACTTTCACTGTCATAAACTCTTTACTCAATTCCACCGCATAGGATCTATACTCAAAACAACACACCAACCACTTATTTGTATTTGTCACCGCAAAGGAATAAAAATTTACGAACGCATAATATCTCAGTAGTCCCTGTGTTCGACCCTAAACTTAACAGGAAACCAGATTTATACTTGGGTTTTACTAGGAAAACTTGCATGTACAACGCATAATCCACCACCGTAATTTACACCATTATTTCATCACTTTTACAATGCATCACCTCCATACTTAGACATTATTTTTCTTTCTTGACAAATCCTATGAGTTGCCCATCATGAATTCTGCAAAGTTAGCCTTTATTACCTTCTTAACTTCCATGGCTAACTCTTGGAGTAAAGTTGGCCTTCATGGTTCTTGTTGATCTTATGACGGGAATTGATCTCTTTAGCTCTTATGGTTGAGCCTATGGATCGGCCGTTATATACTTTACCAAATAAAACATTCTCGTGGAATGATCCATTGAGTTGTTCCCTTATAGCTAAGTACTTAGCTATATTTTTCTACTCACAACAATACATATACCATATATATGGAACGTGCAATAACCTATAGGATGTAGAATTCAAGCATCTGACTCTCTCGTTGAGAGTGCATGTGTCTTAACTAGTTGAAGTATTTTATTAATCGATTAAAATTTTATATGTAAATATATCATTTTTAATTCTTTTTTATGGGAGGATATATAAGTCATGACGACCTCCATAAATTTTGTATAAATGATCAATTAAGGATCCTGTGAAAATTTCACAATATTTCACCTTTCTTCCTTTTTATTATTCTTTCCCTTTCTTTTCCTTTTCTTTCTTTTTGCCTTTGTGAAAATATAAACTTTTCCCAAACTTTAAAATACTAGTTTGAGAACACATATAATATATTTGGTTAAAAATCTTTAAAACATAAATTTGTAAATGAATATACTTTTAATTAAATTTAAATATTAAATACATGACATGGAAATTAAATGTAATAAAGGAGATTAATGGATAAGACTATATATATATGTGTGTGTATATTATTTGGTTAATTTATAATAAAATGAAAGATTATTAGATTAGTACATCGGTGCATCTTGGGATGCATTCATCTTTATACATCCACTTTCATCACATACATAAAAAAAATTATTATTTTTTTTTTAAAAAAAAAGTAAGAAGATTTTTTTAAAAAAATGTTCATATGTCAGACAATAAAAGAAATCAACCATCAATGATATTTTTTTTACTGAATTGATTAGGTTATTTTGATTTTGGTGCATATATGTTCAAAAATCGGCATTAAATGAAAATTGAAAAACTTTCGAGGGTACGATATTCTATTTGTTCATACTGGATTTTTGGTTAACAAAATTATTTTAAAGTTTGTAAGCATCATGTTGGGTGAAAATTCAAGTTTTTACAAGAAAAGAAAAAAAACTTTTGGTTGAAAATCCCATGTTGATTATTTTTTAAAAAGGAGTCTCCTTCTTATACTCTCATCTTGGGCCTTGGGTTTGGGTCCCAAAGGGTACCCATATTTTAGAAGGCGTAAGAAGATAGATAAATGTGGGCATGGTAGATATCTCACACACGCACGCCGTCGTCCATCCGTCTGTCTGGCGAGGCGAGGCGTGTATATGTGATTATTTTTCAATAAAATATTTAATTTTTATTATTTTATTTATTTATAAAACTAATAAAAAATTTGGTTCCAGTCTTCAATCGCTCGCGTTGACTTCCACCGGCGCACATTCTATGGTTGGACTCGTTTTTCTCTCCGGCAGTTTCGCACTGCAGTTGGCCTTCAAGGCCTATAAAAGGTGCCAACGTTCCATCATTCCTCACAACTCCAATCTGTCTCAATTCCTTCCTCATTTTCCATTCTTGTTTTCGTTTTTTTTCGAGCATATCATATTAAAGAGTGTGAGTTCTTCGATCGGGTACTGTGCAGCTCCGATCGAGACATTTTTATACATTCTGGGCCATTTTATCCTAGGGATGACATCATAATCTTGTAGAATTGCTTGCACACTTGGGAAAAGCTACGAAACGTCTTAAACATAGCAAGATCCGCAACTCAACCTGTAACGAGTTTCCATTTTGCAGGTTCCATATTTCTCATGACTGTTGAAAATTGATTCGTTGTCGTGTTGTCGTCAATCAACTTGGTAGGTTGCTGACGACTTATGTAAATGTATGTGCTTTGCGACAATAATATTATGTGATACTACGTTCTAAATGATGTATTTGATGCTTAGATGCTTTCGTAGTATGCGTTCGTGTAGTGTTCGCGTGTCATAAGTTTTCTTGTGTTGGAACCGAGTATAATTCCAACACAAGTTTCTCAGAGTGATCTGAGGTCGAACACGGGGATTGTTGTGATTAATGCAATACTAATGTGGTATATGCAACCGGTTAAACAAAAAGAATAATGAATTGGGTTTTAAAAGTAAAATGCAGTAATCAGTAAAATGCGATAATAAAAGTAAAGCGATGATAAAATAAATTGCGGTGATAAATAAAGTGAGAGAATAAAATGCAGTGATAAGTAAATTGCGGTAATAAAGTAGAATGTGGTAAAAGATAAATGAATAAATAATTAAATATATAAAGTGAGGACTAGCTGTGAAGATGCACAAAAGTATCTGATGAATGCGGGGGCAAGTCTTGTGAAATGTGTCAAAAAAATAATGGGTTGAGGGAAAGGACATCGCAAGTTCGTCAATCTTGTTGAGGACGCAACTAAGGTTCCGCTTTCCTTGGCTTACATTTTTCAGTGATCGGCCGCGTTTCTATATGTCTATGGTGAAACAGGGATGAACGTGATGAACACAAGGTTGTTTCCATCTCTGAAAATACTTCTCGCTTTAGTTAACGCATTTTTCCAACCTTCTTTCGAGAGGTGGAATAACATCTTCACTTCTGCTCTCACAGGTGAAGATGTCGTTGAGCATGCTTTAGCTAAACTCAGTTAATTTCTTCAATAAAGATTAACTTACTCGCTTAATCCTTCCCCTTACCCTGGGGATTAGTTACACACGATGAAGAGAATGGATGATGAATGTATGGAGAAGAACAGAGAAACGACGATGAATACAATAATGATATTTAAATTTAGAGATAAGCATTTCTTACAGATAGTGAATGAAAGATTAGAGATGAACACAGTAGATGAATAGAAAATGAGAACAAATACAGAAAGAGTGTCAATGTCTTGACACAGATCCCGATCGGAGACGATTTACTTGTCGACGTGTGATAAGAATGGAGTGGAAAGCTTCCCTCTCGGGCTTGTTTTCCAGGTAGAAGTGACCTTTTGCATAGAGCTTCTTCGGGAATGGAAATAATTGCTTTCTCCAGAGACTTACCTTTCGGTCTTGTCTCGTCTTTCTCCCCGAATTTCTATAAATTGTCTCTTCAGACCAGCCTCCTTTCTTTGAATTTGATGTAGCTATTTATAGACCTTGACACCTTCTGCATCAATGGTCTCGCTCTGAAAAGCTGATAATTCCTGCCATGGCTTAGTGGAAACGTCTACTCTGCTCCACATTTAAATTGTCAGAATCGTACAAAAGAAAAGTTGTACAATGTCAGAAGTCCTTGTGACTGCGTCGCTCTTTACATCTACGATCGATCGCCACATGCAGTGTAATTGTTTTGATCTTTTATCGATTGCCGCATGCGGTGGAAATGTGTTGATTGTTTGAGTCCATGATCGATCGTCGCATGCGTTGCAATTGCATTGTTCTTTCTTTGTTCTTGAATGATTGTCGTATGTTGTGATAATGTGTTGTTCATTTTGTCCTCAAGCGATTGTTACATGTGGTGACCTGTTTTCCTACAAAACAAAGACTTGGACATTCCATTTTGCCATCGCAATGGGGTTAGCTGGTGTGCTTACGACACTTTAACATTTTTGCATTTCTAGGCCAATTTTTATACTGTCGATGCAACTTTTCCTTCTTTTTTGCCACATAATCTAAATAAAACGGTATAAATAACTTGTATTTCTACAAGTTATCAACTTTCATTCGTGACTATTCGTTGCTGTTAAATTTGACCGTCGAAGGTTAGCCAATTACAACAATTAAGACGATCCAAATTCATCTGTCACTGTTTCGATGGCCCTTACAAGTCATAATGACATTACGACATCCAACCTCAATCATTCATTCCAGTTCGAAGGAGTGGACTTCAAACGGTGGAAACAGAAGATGTTGTTTTTCCTTACAGTCAAGAAAGTTGTCGACGTTTGTACCACGGATAAGCCAACCATTCCAAATGAAGATCCGATTGAACAAAAAAATAAAAGAAGTTGTTGATTGGGAAGATAAAGATTTTTTTATGTGAAATTTCATATTAAATGGTTTGACTGGTGATCTGTATGATTGTTACAACACAATGAAGACAACAAAGGAAGTTTGGAACGCCCTGTAGAAAAAGTACCACACTGAGTAGGCCAGGTAAAAAAAATATGTCGTCGGTCGTTACCTCAAGTTCCAGATGACGGGTGAAAAATCTGTGGAAGCCCAGTCCCATGAATTGCAAAAGATAGCCCATGAAATAATAACTGAAGATATGCCCCTAGACGAATAATTTCAAGTTCCCGTTATTATTGACAAACTTCCCCCTTGTGGAAGGATTTTTAAAACACCTTGAGGCATAAAACCAAGGAGTTTTCTTTGGAGAGTCTTATCACCCAGCTAAGAATTTAGGAGGAAGCTCGGAAGTAGGACTAGAAGGAGGAGGTGAACATCGTTCTTAGAAGATCCACCTCTGCCGCGATAAAGCCTGACCAAAAGTCCAAGAGGACAAAAAGGAAAGGTCAGAACCGTGGTTCCAGAAACCAGAATCAACTGAAGAAACAGAAACCCCTTCAGGAGAAATGGTACAGTTTTTTTTGCATTAACTGTAATAAACCTGGACATATGGCTAGGAATTGTAGGAATAGGCGTCATCCTACTTGTCAAGTGAACCTGATAGAAGAACCGTTAGTTTTCATGATCATAGAAGTTAATGTGATTGGTGGTTATGAGAGGTGGTGGATAAACATTGGCGATACGCGTCATATCTGTCACGACTTTTGTCTCTTTAAAACTTATACTAAAACTAAGGATAAAAACATTTTGTTGAGGGATCACCACTCTACGAAAGTTGCTGAAACCGGTGAGGTGAAGCTGAAGTTTACATCCTAGAAGACTCTTACCTTGAAAGATGTCTTGCATACTCCAGAGATAAGAAAGAACTTGGTCTCAGGCTATCTCCTCAACAAGGTCGGGTTTACCAAACAATAAGGACAAATTTATATACCCTTACGAAGAATAATGTATTCGTAGGGAAGGGTTATGTAACTAAGGGAATGTTGAAATTAAACCTAGACATAAATAAAAAGAAATCTTCTGTTTATATGTTGTGTTCTTTGAATGTTTGACTTTGAAGGAAATCTAAACAGAGATATCCATGAGCGAAAGCAAGATCTTTCCAAGCCCATTGTGCAATAATAAATGCATTCACAAACATACAAGAACAGTTATGCATTATAAAGAAAATTACAGCATGCTATCTTAACTAAATACAACAAGAATTTAGAGACATACCTTGAAGAACTATTTTGGCTCAGTTGTACTTACGAGCAATTTGTGAAGGGTAAATGCATCGTTGATTGGTTATATCCAATTGACACATAAATATATATGTGGTGTGAATATTGCAGTTGTCGATTTTTAGTTGAGTGACTGGCAGTTAATGGAAGTTGGTTGATTTAATTAAGGAGTTCAATTCATTAATCAAGTACCACTGGAGCTTCAATCTATAGATCCATAAGACCCCCGGTAGCTCAACTAGGATTAATGAGAATCAAGTTAATTTTGGATTAATTTGAATTGTTCAAATTAATTTAGAGAATTAATTATATATGATATAATTAATATAATGTATTTGATACATTATTATATAAAGTTTTATTTTTTGTTCTGACTGATTCCTCATTCAGGATAAAGTCTCAGGTCCACCCTTATATACATGCAAGAGCATCAATGGTTTGTATACAATTCCGAGCATACCTAGCTTGTCAATGTCTTCATCTCAAGTGAATCCAAAAACTTGTGGTATTTTAGCAAATAAAGCATGCTTTATCGGGCACCATCGGTTAGATCATCCGTCACCTAAAATTTTACGTATTACTTTGCATTGTTTAGGTCTTTCTACTAGCAATTTATTCTCTACTTGTTCTTGCACTAGTTGTTTGCATGCAAAAAAACATCCAAACTTTCTTTTCCAATGTCACATTCTTCTACTTTCATGCCTTTTGAATTAGTTCACAGTGATGTATGGGGACCTTCTCCAGTTTTATCTCTTGATGGATATCGATATTATGTTAGTTTCGTTGATGATTATAACAAGTCTACTCGGTTATTTCTGTTGACTTATAAATCTGATGTCAGCTCTATTCTACATAAATTTGTTCCATTTGTTGAAAACTTGCTATCTATTCGTTTAAAAGTATTTCGGTCAGATGGAACTGGTGAATTTTGTAACTTCTCTGTGTCTTCTCTATTTAATTCTAAAGGAATATGGCATAAAAAATCTTGTCCATATACTACAGAACAAAATGGGGTTGTTGGGCAAAAGCATAGGCATATTGTTGAAACAGGAATGTCCTTACTCTTTCATTCATCTATTCTTATTGAATTTTGGCTCTATGCCTTTTTCACTATTGTTTTCTTGATAAATAAAATGCCTACTCCTACTTTAGACATGTTGTCTCCCTTCGAAAAACTCTTTGGTCACACTTCTGATTTGCTTCACCTTAACGTTTTTGGATATGCTTATCATCCTTTATTAAAACATTATAATAAACATATACTCGAGCCTAAACTTCGCAATATGTTTTTCTTGGCTTCATGCTTGAATACAAAGGTTAATTTGTTACAATCTTCAAACCAAAAAGTCAATTGTTTCAAGTCATGTTATTTTTTATGAAACAATTTTTTTCCTTTTCTTCAATTTCTTCTGCATCTTCCCCTCTGATTTTGAACACACCTACCTCTCAATTTTCTCATCCTTCTCCAGTTCTAGATCCTCCTATTTTATCACCATCTACATATGTACCACTTGTCATTGTGTCTAATGCTCTAGTTGCTTCATCGCTTCCTTTGTCGTCTTCACCACTTTTATCACCTTCACCCGATAGCCCTGCAAACCAAGACCCATGTTCACCAACCCCTATTTCTACTCACAATAATCCCATTAGCTCTTCCTCTGATCTTGTCACTACCAGTTCTTCTGAATTACCCACAACTATTAATCTTCATCTTATGCAAACCCGCTTCAAATCTGACATCTTTAGACCTCGAGCGCTACATACCTTTCTATCTCCTCCATCAGATCCAGTATCTTATACAGAGGCATCCAAATTTCCACACTGGCAGACCGCCATGGTTGATGAAGTCATGGCTCTTCAAGAACAAGGAACTTGGTATTAGTTCCCCAACTACCTCACATGAATGTTGTGGGGTGCAAATGGGTCTTTTGCACTAAATATCATTATGATGGAACTGTTGCTTGGTATAAAGCACATTTAGTTGCCAAAGGCTATTACTATTACAAGACTTTGATTTTGATGAAACGTTTAGCTCGGTTGTTAAGAAACCCACTATATGTGTGTTTTTCACTCTTGCTGCTAGATATAATTGGACTTTACATCAAATGGATGTAAAAAGTGCTTTCCTCCATGGTCATTTGTAGGAAGAGGTCTACATGTTAAAACCTGTTGGCCTTGTTGATAAAACTTGTCCTAATCGCGTGTGCCTTCTTTGTAAGAGTTTATATGGTCTTAAACTGGCACCTCGGGCGTGGTATGATCATCTTACTTCTTACATGTTGACACTTGGCTTTGTGGTTTCTATTGCTAACTCATCCTTGTTTGTTCAATCAGTTGATTCTTCTTTGACTTATCTATTACTTTATGTGGATGACATAGTTCTTCTTGGACCTAATTTCTCGTATATTCATTCTTTGAAAGCTCTGCTGGCGTCTGAGTTCCAGATCCCTGAATTAGGTCGCTTAAAATACTTTCTTGGCCTAGAAATTGAAAATCGTCCAGATGGCCTATTTATTAATCAAGCCAAATATCTCACTGATTTGCTCATCTCTTCTGGGATGTCACCTGCCAAATCTTGTTTGACGCTAATGTTAACTACGTTGATCTCATGCTTCCGCTCCACCTTTTTTGATGTGACATTTTACAGACGTCTTGTTGGATCTCTTTAGTATCTTACCTTTTCACAACTCAACATTTCCTTTGTTGTTAACTAGGTCAGTCAATTTATGCATCAACCAACTGTTCTTCACTTTGCTGGGGTCAAACGTATTCTCCGATATCTTGGAGGGACCCTTACTCTTGGTACTATGTATAAAACCTAGCTCCCTCTCTCTTCATGCCTTTTGTGATGCTAGTTGGGCTAGCGATGCCTCTGATCATCATTCAGCCATAGGTTTTGTTGTTTTTCTTGGATCTAATCCTATTTCATGGTCCGCCAAGAAACAGTCTACTGTCTCTCGATCTTCTATAGAGGTTGAGTACCGCACACTTGCAAATGCTACTTCTTATCTTTTTTGGTTGAGACAATTGTTATGTGATCTCTGTATTTTTCTTTAGGATCCTCCAGTTTTGTGGTGTGACAATATCTCTGCTATCTCCCTGACCAGTAATCCAGTATTTCATGCTCATACCAAACATATTGAGCTTGATTATAAAAAGTGGTTCACAAAGACATTGTTATTCGTTGTGTTGCTTCCAAAGATCAGCTTGCAGGCTTGTTTACTAAAACACTATTATCTCAGACATTTCAAAGTTATCAAGCTAAACTCATGCTAGCCTCTATGTTAGGAATTTGAGGGGGTGTATTAGGTGTTTGTTTAGATCTTCTTCTTGTAACAGATTTCTCAAATAGTTACCATGTGTAGACCTCATATTTGTAGGTGTCAACCCCTTTGAGATAATTGAAAAAATCAAGAGTTTTGTGTACCATCCGATGAAACCGATAAATAGGAGATTTGATGAGATTTGGTATTTCTATGGAAGAGTTGTTGAGTATGCGACATGGGCGGTTGTGAAGGGCAAGAAGCGAATTTGGGGGACGAGGAAATTTTGGTATTGATGAATCTAATGTGTAAATTATAAAGAAGAAGCCAATCAATACTATGAGAGGTTGAGAAGGAGCAACCAAAGTTGTTTTCTAAATATTTAATTTCTACTATTCCTATCACTTAGGTTTTTGGTATAGAGTATTTGTGCAGTTGCTGATAGTTGTACATAGCATTTGCATTTGGATGGCTCAATTTAATAGCTTATTCTCATAAGGTATATGTGGGATTTAAGTTATAGGTGTGACAGAATATGAAGAATATTCTAGCTATTACAAGGTAATTGCACCACTTAGACTAACAAAGGTTTTCGTTGTTGTAATTGATTTTTTTTAGTACATATAATTGCATTTATCTGGCTTCATCTAAAACAAGGTATTTGCTTTTTTCATGTCTAAATTATGAATTATTACTTATAACTAAATATTCTAGAAGATTAACTAATTTGTTGATGAAAACCAAATTGATCTCATCTTAGGTTGTTAGATTTTTTTTTTTTTTTTTTTTGTTTGAGATGCATCATAATGGTAGGGATTTGGTGTCAATTATTAAAATTTGAATAGTATTAAAATTAGTTGTTAGGCTATTTTCACAAAAATAATAATAATAATAATAATAATGAATTTTGCCATTTTTCTAAAATACAATTTCATTTTAGTCATGTATCCAAATCACCCTAATTTATGACACTAGGAACTCTACAAACTCAAGGGAGGCCCATTTTTTAAGAATTGAGAAAGTTGGGCCAGACCGCAATGTTGAAGCACAAATGGGGCCCATTATAAAGCCACCGACGGAGATTTAAAACGCACGTGGGAATTACGTTGTTAGATTAAATTGTCTCGATTTTCAAACGAAGTAACAAAAATAAAAAATATGTTTCAATATATATTTTTTGGGAGTTACGATCTCAGTAAAATAAAATAATAACGGTATTAATTTAAATATTGAATTTTCGTATGTGTCTCATTTGTATCGTCCATTATAATTTTTTTTCATAAATATCGTATGAGACTTATAATTTTATCAATAAAAGTCTCAAACCTTCATAAGTGAATCAATTTGGACGTTTAATTCGAATCTTTGTTAATCTGATATTTAAAACAAAAAATTCATACACATGCAATGATTGATGCATTGAGATTTTCTAGGATAAATTTAATAAATGGTACAAATTAATTCACTTATGATATTTTAAAAGTTGAATTGAAACAAATGGGTTTCGCACGGAATTTTTCCAAAAGAAAAAAAATTGAAGTGACTATAAATTGATTCACTTATAAAAGTTCAAAGTTATGCCATTATTAGTTTAGATTTTTAATTGATAAATCTTAACTCCGTTTGGTAACAATTTCGTTTTTTGTTTTCGGTTTTTGGTTTTTGAAAATTAAGTCTATTTTCTCTCTATTTCTTATAATAATTTACATTTTTTTAGTACAATGGTTGAATTCTTAGCCAAATTCAAAACAAAAAAAAAAAAAAGACAAAAACAAGTTTTTAAAAACTATATTTTTTTTAGTTTCAAAATTTGACTTGGTTTTTTAAGTAAATAATAAGGAAAGAATTTTGGAGGTAAAAATAATACCTATAGATTTAATTTTTTTAAAAAAATAAAAATTAAATAATTGCCAAACACAACTTAAAAATTTAAAGGTAGATATTGCTATTTTCAAAAGAGTTGTTTTTAAATATAGAAAAATAAACTAACATATTTACAAAATATAGTAAAATTTTAGAATTATCAATGATAGATGTTGATAAACATTGATAGACTTCTACCAGTGTCTATTAGTGATATTGATAGACACTGATAGTTCTAAAATTTTATTATATCTTGTAAATATTTTTAACAATTTTACCATTTGAAAAAAAAAATCCTTTTCAAAAAGAAGAATAATTTGTTATATTCTTCAAAAATATAATATATATATATATATATATATATATATATATATATATATATATATATATATATATATATATATATATATATATATATATATATATTTGTTTAAATAACGACTCAAATTCCTTTTTATAACCACACAATTCCACTTTCATGTTGTCCTCAAATTAACTGGTTTTTGGCTAAGAAAACATTTCACATTGAAAGATTAATTTAATAATAGTTATTAAATTAAATTAACTGAAATTGATTTAATAATTATTGAGGAAGAAAAACTCAAACTCTATAGGATATGCAAAAGAATAATTTTGTTTTCTTCATCTCTCAATCACTCAATCTTTATCCCATCTTTTATCATCTTCTTAAGAAGAATTTATTACACAACTAATTATCAATATATAATATATATATATATATATATATATTCAAAGGTATTGAAATTAAATGTGGGATAGAAAAGTCGAACCTTTAACCTCGAGATTGATATTACAAACACTATATCAGTTAAGCTATGCTCATGTTGGTATCTAATTGTCAATATTACCTAGAGAGTAAATGACATTCTAGTGAGTAGTCTATGTAATCTAATAAAATTTTCGTAAATAGTTACTATTCGTGAGAATTAAATCAAATTATAGTAATTAAGCTTGCAAGTCTCCTTAACAATCTTGTCTGTTCATATGATTTTTAAGGATTCAATCTTTACGATTCATAACTCAAATTTAGTTCCTATGATTTAAAATTTTTCAAATTATTTAGGTGCGTAAAATTTAGCATCTTTGACATCCTCTTCTAGGCATTATTTGATTTGGAAAAATATCTTTACACGTTACATTCTCTCACCTTTTGACAAAGGTTAACTTGTGTATTAGTAAATCCTTATTTACTATTTATTACCATGTTTCATCATTTCTTTTCTTCTTTATTGTTTATTATTTTTTACCACGATTTAGAATAATCTACATCTCAAATACAGACTATTTTAACTTATCGATTATATTGTCTCATAAACAAGTAAAACTATAATAACTCACTCAACACGCTAAACATAGCTAAAGCAGCACCTTAGAACATAAAGAGAACAAACTCTGAAATTATTCCATAGAGAGGGGAAAAAAAAAAAGAAAGAAAAGAAAAAGCATTCTTACACAACAATGGAGTGTGAGAGAGAAGCATTAACCTCCCCCCTTCCCTTCAAAGCAAGGAACCCCATCTTCATCTTCCTCACACTTCCAAACCCTTTTTCACCCAACAAATCAAATCCCCATTTCTCCATTAATCACTTCTTCTTCTTCTTCTTCTTCTTCTTTCTAACCCCAAAATTTTCCCTGTAAAAATGAGTCTCAAGCTTCTCACAATCTCCTTCCTTCTAACATCCACTTTCCTCTCTTTTCTCTTCATCCAGACAAAATTAACCAAACCCATTTCCGCCATTAGACCTCTAATGAACTCCATCTACTTCCCCAAATCAAATCTCTCATATCCCCTCTCTTTCGCCTACTTAATCTCTGCCTCCGCCGGTGACGCTGCCCGTCTTAAGCGCCTTTTGCCGGCGATCTACCATCCCGCGAACCACTACCTGATACACATGGATCAGGGAGCCTCCGATTCGGACCACCGCGAAATCGCCAAGTTCGTGAGCCGGAATCCAGTTTTCCGGCGAGTTGGGAATGTTTGGTTGGTGGGAAAACCGAGCTTGGTTACTTATAGAGGGCCGACTATGCTTGCAACAACTTTACATGCGATGGCGATCCTTTTGAGGACTTGCAAATGGGATTGGTTTATCAATTTGAGTGCCTCTGATTATCCTTTGGTTACTCAAGATGGTATGGTGAGTGAAAATGGATGTGTGGTTTTTGGGATTTGATGATGATGATGATGATGATTTTGTTTTTGGTGAATTTCTGTTTTGTGTTTGTTTTTATTGATTGATTGATTCATCTGGGTTTGGAGGAAATTTGCTTGATGATGTTTATTTTGGGTTTTTCAGATATGATTCATGCTTTTTCTGATTTGCCAAGAGATCTCAATTTCATTCAACACTCAAGTCGTTTGGGTTGGAAGCTGTAAGACTGATTTCTTTTCTCAGCTTCTCCTAATTCTATTGTTTTATTTATGTTTAAATTTCATTTTGGTACATAAACCCTTTGAAGATGTTTCTTGAAAAGTAACCATTTTCTATTACATTTATTTTGATTTCAATAAATTAAAAGGTGCAAATTTAATTCCTATAATTGGTAAAACTAGAATTTAGACATGGATTTTATATTTAGAATTTGATTCCGACTGAACCTCTAATTTTTAAAGAATGAGGGATTTATGATTAAATTTTGACTTTTTCAAGATCGTAAGGGACCAAATTTGTAATTTAACAAAAAGTTAATAATACTTTTTTTTTTTAATTTTAAATTTTTTAACTAATAATTGACCTTAAAGTATGTAGAAACTTAAAATCGAGTATTGAGTAAGCATTTTTTTTAAAATATTATTTTGGTTCCAGTATCGATTTTAGTCTTTATACTTCCATAAATCTTAAATTTAGTCCTTACTACTAATTTGTTGTTGATTTTTTCGATTTTTTCGATTTTTTTTATTATCTATTAGATTTTTATTATATACTTTCATATTATATTTCATTTTGTAAAAGTTATTTTTAGTTAACCGATTTTGATCAAAATTTAATTTGGTAGACTACATTTAAGATTTATTGAAGATTCAAGGACTAGAACTAAACATTTGATATTACAAAGACTAAATTTAACAAATTTCAAAGTAAAGGACAAAAATGATGTTTTAACTTTTTTTTAAAAGTAATTTAACCAGATCGAAATTGTTCTTAAATTCTTAAATAATGCTTACGTGTCTAACAACCCATGAATTATAAGTAGTATTCATGCGCTAGTGAATTTTTCCAGTAGATTTTTTTATATGGTTTTTTATTTTATTTTATTTTTGAATTCATCAAATATGAGTTGAGAAATCAGGTAATGAGTTTATTTGGAATAACAAGAAAAGTTATATATGGTTCCTATGGTTAGATAAAATTCTTAAACTTTGTTAACAATTTTCCTAGATGATAGGTGAAGTTAGCTCATAAAGAAGTATATATCTTAACTAATTGAAATGTCGATTGGCATTAAATAACACGAAAGTTACCATTTTAGTCTTTGTTGTTTGTTCTAATTTAATATTCTAAAATGCTCCTTTTATTACTAGATGTTTATAAATGAATACTCCAGTCTCTAAAATATGTCATTAATTTGGAATTTGTAAAACTAAAGAGAGCAAATTGAAAACCAGATATATATTTTTTAAATGTAAATATTTAATGATAAATATATATCTGAAATTTGAGATTTGAAAGGTTGAAATTTGTTATTTCAGGAATAAAAGAGGGAAACCTATCATAATAGACCCAGGGCTCTACAGCATGAACAAATCAGAGATTTGGTGGGTTATTAAACAAAGGACTCTCCCCACTGCATTCAAGCTCTACACAGGTTTGTTAAGCATTAAATAGCTTATTAACTTTGATTCTTACTATATACTGAAACCATGTGAGACTCCTTTTAATGATCTTAAACAGAATTAAATTAGGATTATCATATTCTTAGGGAACAGGTGGCATTTTAGTATAGTAACCATGTGAGACTTCTGATGGATCTTAAATAGAATTAAACAGGATTACCATATATTATTTGGGAACAGATGACATGTGAGCTAATTAAATTATTGTTTACCTAGGGACTAGATATTGTTTGTTCTGGACTTACCTGAACTATTATTTTTTATTTTATTTTATTGATTTTCAAATCTGGACTGAGCTTTCTAGAAAAGGATTGCTTGTCTCCCAATACCTAATTATCTTGATAGAAACTTTAGATTTGTAAATTTTGAAAAATAATAATTTTACGTTTTCTAACAACTGTCTTAATCAACTTAATTATATGCAAGTTAACTAGTTAAGCAATCATTTGAGCCTATGATCTTTACTAAGTAACTTACGCTAGAAGCCAAAATATCCAAGCTCAACTAATATCAAGTGTGTGCTATCAATCTCGAGGTCAGAGATTCAATCACCCACCCTACGTATTGTAAAAAAAAAAAAAAAAGCTAGAAAATTATAAAGGAAGAAAGGAAAAGCTAAGAAAAACATTATTTTTTTTTTTAATGAGTGAGTCAATTTTTAACCTTAAACTTGAAATTAATGTATTTGCAACTAAATTGAAAAATGACTCATGATCTAACAAATATAGTACACAAAATTCAATCAACAAGACAGAAATACCTGAACTGAACCCTAAACTTTTTGAACCTAGTTACAAAGTCATGTTGTTAGAAAGTAATTGAACTTAGCAATAAAATGTTGAAATCTTATTGAAGATATATGTAAAACGACTCAAATCGATACCTACAAAAGCAATCTTGTTCAACCACAATAGTACTTATAGCTAATCTTTTAATCTTATTCTAAAAAAGATTTAAATTTGTAGAAGGCATTCAAGTTTAGGATCCAATTTAATAAAATTGAAATCCAAAAATTAAATCAACACCTTTAAAAAGGATGTTCTCATAATTCATTTGTTAAAAAGTGGTTGCTTGTTGTGGTTAGCAACCTAACCAAACAAAACGAAACGAAGTCGTTTGGTGTGGAATTGGAATGTCATTTTCCACTTTGACCACAAGGTCATTTAAAGAGAAGAGACGGTAGGTAAAAGGGAATTATTATATGGGTTTGGGCATTCCATCACTCTTACCTACCAGCATGTGGTTCCCATATTCATTTAATTTTCTTAATGGTTCACTTCACTCCACAACCTTCACAAGTTGGGATTTTTTGGTGATCCATTTGTATTGATACTAAAATTAAAAGAGTCACTAAAATTAAAAGAGTCAAAGTAAGCCGAGCTCAATTGATATAAAAATATGTTAATGACCATGAGGTATGTGGTTTGAGTCCCTAAATTCTAATTGTATGAAAAAAGGACTAAAATTAAAAGGTTGCACACATATAGGACACGAAAAGTAAAACATTGGCTCTTTTGGGCCCATATGAACTTAGGTTGGTGGATGAGGTACCTATTACCGTTACCATTAATGTTGGGATACCTTGAGAGAATTTGTTATCTGACGCTCTGAATGATGTAGCACATGGATCTAAATTATACCCGTATTTATATAATTTGCATTATTTACGATTTTGGCTCGGTGTCCACTATATACATTCTCTAACTCTATTAGTGTCTCTGAATATGTAATATGATGTTTTCCCTCTAATAATAAAATGCTCTCTTCCTCTGTCGAACATAGCTAACACACAATTAGTGAATCACGTAAATTTGTGTATCGATTCTCTATTGTATAGTTTTTTGTTTTCCGTATTTGTCGATTCCATAATAATTATAAAGATAAAATAAGCACAAAAGTTTGGAAAGTAAAATAGTACATTATTCAATCATTTAAGCTCTTGAGTTTCTTTTTTGGCAGGTTCAGCTTGGACAATACTATCAAGATCTTTTGCTGAGTATTGCATAGTGGGTTGGGACAATCTCCCAAGAACTCTCCTCCTCTATTACACCAATTTTGTTTCCTCTCCAGAGGGATACTTCCAAACCCTAATCTGCAACTCTGATGAATACAGAAACACCACAGTTAACCATGATCTTCACTACATCACTTGGGATACACCTCCCAAGCAACACCCCCGCTATCTCGGCCTTGGAAACTACAAGAAAATCGTCGCGAGCAACCGTCCCTTTGCCCGAAAGTTCAAGGAGAACGACCGCGTTTTGGACAAAATCGACCGCGACATCCTCAAGAGACGCCATGGCCGATTTGCCTACGGCGGATGGTGTTCGGGGAGTGGGAGATTTGGCACTGGGTCTTGCTCGGATTTTGAAGCTGATAACTATGGTGTTTTGAAGCCTGGACAGGGGTCTAGGAGGTTGAAGACTTTGCTCAATAGGATTCTTTCTGTTAGGTACTTCAATAAGATGCAATGCAGATAGATAAATACTATTCTTTGGCTGGCACTAGTACTATATAATGCATGAATAAGATCTCTAGTTTGTTTGACTTTGTAAAAGAATAGATAAAAAGGGAAGGAAAAAAAAAAAAAACCGTGTTTGTACTTCTAAATTTGGTTCAATTTTCAGGGAAAGTAATGCCCAAAATGCTTCTTGGCTTGTTTAACTGTACTGTTTGTTAAAGGCTGTCTGGACGTTGAATTTAGAGTTCATATGCCTTGAAGTTCGTATACTGAATTTATATCTGTGTTCGGAGTGTAGAATTATTTGATCTGAGTTTATATGTCTGTGTTTGGGGTTTGGAGTTGAGTTCATATATTTGATATATCTAATATAATTTTTTTTTTTAAACTCTAAATAATCTTCTTTTATGATGGCTATTTTTGTTTTAAAATTTTTTTATTTAATAATTCTACCCATTTTTGTGTTTGATAAAATATGAATTGCATTTTTTTCTTTTAATTTTTAAAGTGTTTTTTTTATTATTATTTTTTTTTTTAACGAACAACAATTAACTCATTACATTTTTTACAAGAATATAGTTAAATAAAATGGAAAACCAAAGAAAAATCAAAACTTTCTATTTTTAATTTTTCTCCATGAATTTCATCTTCTTTTTCTTCTTCCTATGGTTGCTTTGAATTTTTACTGTCATGAAATTTTTTAATTGGGAAAAAAATCTCTATTTTATACATTATGTGTTACATACTATTCAACTACATACATACTTTTCCAAATATTATTATCACTAATTTGATATGTGAATTCAATTAAATAAAAATATATTTTACAAATTTGTACGTATAAATATTACACTTAACGTAGACAATACTATTATTTATATAATCAACAATATTACAACATACTTTAACAGTCATCGGTCTTACAACATAAAAAGTGGTTGTCGAAGTTGATTATTGAAGATGATTTTCGCTGGAGTTTGTCGTTGGAGCTGGCTGTCGAGACCTGAAGTTGGTTGCATGAATGTGGTATTAGAGTTGGTAGCCAAAGTTTTTTGTCGGAAGTGGTTTTAGGAACCCAAAGTTGATCGTCGAAGTTGGTTGCACGAAAGTGGTTGTCGAAATTGATTATCGAAGATGATTTTCGCAGGAGTTTTTAGTCAGAGGTGGTTGTTGGAGCTCGAAGTTGGTCCATGAAGGTAGTATTGGAATTGGTTATCAGAGTTTTATTGTCGGGGGTGGTTGTCAAAGCCCAAAGTTGGTTGACAGAGTTGTTCGCTTGAAGGTGGTTTTTGACAAAGTTTGTAGTCGAAAGTGGTTGTCGGAGCTTACAAAGAGGATTGTCAGAGTTGGTCATCGGAGTTTGTTATCCAAGGTGGTTTCTGAGCCCAACATTAGTCATTGAAGTTGGTCGTGCGAATGTAGTCATCGAAGTTGGGTCACCAAAATTGTCATTGGAGGTGGTTGTCAAGATCTAAAATTGGTCGTTCGAGTTGATCGTCGAAGTTGTAATCGGAGGTGGTTGTCGGAGTCCGGAATTTGCTCCAGAGTGTGGTATCGATAGTCGTCGACAGTAGCTGATGGGTGGAGTTATTAAAAACATAGGAAAAATGGAGAGTTGGGGTGAGTTGTATACCGATTCAATTCCACCAACATTACCAAACATTGAGTTGGTATTTAACTCCAACTCATATTGGTGAGCCAAATATCCTCTTAATATTTTATATATAGTAATGACAAAATTAAGGCTCTTAATTTGTTTAAGGACCCTTTTTTCTGCGGCCTTCAAAGTTAATTTACTTTTAAGAGGAAACTACACAATTAAGTATCATACTTATAGCAGTCCATTCTCAAATTTCTAAAAATAAAAAGAAATATTCACATTTAGTTTCTTAATTGAACATTATTAGTAAGACGTCCGCTACTTTTTAAAAGATTGAAGTTTCAACATTTCACCTAACATTTATAGTATAAAATGATAATATAAATATCCATGACATCTTTTCTTGTATGAAAATTATATTCATTATTATTTAATTAATTTCGATAAAAATAATTGACTTGATTAAAAATTTACCGAAAATATAGAGTCTAAATTTGAGTCTTAATTTGTTTGTTGTATATTTCCTTAATTCTTATTTAAACATATAAGCTAGAATACAAATCACTAATTAAAAGTATCTAACATCTCTTCAAAACTTATCCCTTTTTAGTTGATAGAGAATACTTTTTTACTCACTTCTCCATTCCCACACCTAAAAGAGATTCAAGAGAAGAAAAGAACACTTTGTCTCCACATTTAAGTCCCTAATTCTAACATAGAATGTGTTATCTTTTTTAAAAGTAATAAGAGCCATAATTCATATATGATCAAAATAATTTCATTTTAAAGAGAGGACTGGACAAATGTCTAAATTAAATATATATTCTTGAGAAACGTCTAAACCTAATTTTTACTAAAAAAAAATGTCTAAACGCCTAAATTTTTTATTTATTTAATTTCAAAATGGACTAATGAACTCTTCCTAAAATCTATACATTAAAGGATATTTAAAATGAAATCAAATTTAAAAAATCAAATATAATGAAAAAAAAATCAAATCTCTTATCCTATACTAATCAAATCAAAACTAAGTAAGGAAATTTAAACTCAAAAACTAGAATCGAATAACATTTTTTTGGAAGAATAAAAAGAAAGATCACACCATAGAAAAGTAAATAAATGTTATCTTCAAAAACAGAGAAATACCAAAAGCTATTATCTTTTTGAAAGCATAAGAAATAAAAGCATTTATCTTTACATCTCTTTGAATCTCGTCTCCTTTTATCTCATAAAGGATTTTTTCTTCCTCCCACTTATCCCTTCCAAGAGAAGAAGGGAATACGTCAAGTTACATTTAAATCTCCTACTTCTCAATAGGGGTGTTCAAAAACTTCGATGATCCAAAAAAATCATCCAAAAAAATCGATCAACCCAACCCAACCGTTTGGGTTTCAACTCATTTGGGTTGAGTTGGGTTCAAATAAATGAAAATTTTATAGGTTAGGTTGGTTCATGGATTCATCTAATATAACCCAAATCAATCCGAATTTATTATTAACTTTAAAATGTATATTTTTTATTACTTATAACACAATTATTTATACATATATTTATTTTACTTTTATTTAATTCCAATAATTTTAAATAATTTATTTTTCAATGACTCTTAACACTTTAGATAGAAAATTTTCACTGTCTAAATTGAAATTAAGTTGTTAATCTTAATTCAATATATGAAAACAATTAAATTAGACTTTTACATATTTACGTTTTCTTCTTAGAATTTTTTTTTTAAATAACTGACATGATTAACCTCAACCAATCCAACCCAAATATTTCATGGTTGGGTTGGGTTTATTTTTTAATAAAGATTATTTAGGTTGAAAAATAAATGTGTTGAATCTAAAAAGTCTTTCAAACAAACCCAACCTAACCCTTGAACATCCTACTTTTCAATGATTAAAATGTTAATGTCAATAGAAATATCAAGGTCTCAAAGATCAAATTGTTATATATTTAAATAATTATAAATTACTAAATATGAGAATTAAATTGTTACCTTTTCTTTTGTAGGATTGTTTAAAAGGAAACTTGGAGTCTATTATTATTATTTAGAAAGTAGGCTTTTTCTAGTTGCACCAACGGTCAGTCAACGTGGTCGGCGGTGTAAAAGCTACGGTCAGTGCTTCCATAAATGCTGTAAAGGTGGGGGTTCGCAAACCCACCACCCAACGGTCTTTTTTATCTTTAACTTCATTCTTTTGTTTTTTTTTTTTTTAATACAATACAATATCAAAACTATACTCGAAAATTGATATATTCTGCTACCAAAGTCAATGGTAGGAAATTATTATTTTTCCTCAAAATAAATAATATAATTAAATAAAGCAATAAGCAATAAGTACATCATAATTAACCCCAAAATAAGAGGTTAACCTCGTTGTGGTGGTCTGAAACAAAAATAATAATCAATCAGAAACTTACCATCGTCCATCAGATCATTTGATCGGAAAGCGATGGCAACCGCCGGAAAAAATTGGCCGGAACCGACGGCATGTCATCGCGAAACCGGGGATGGCGGAGGTAATAAAATCCGAAACCCAACGAAAAGGCCTTAAATGGCACAGCATAGAACAAAAGCGACGCCCCTAAACAAATCACCACAAATATTCCGGTGGCACGTGGGTCCCTCCAATTAAACAACGCTTCCAAACGCTCTCCTTGAGCCGCCACGTCACCCAACAACACCTGGGCCCTACCTCCAAGTGCCCGTAGCCGGTCGTATCTGATCCGAATCTGGTCAGCAGATCGTGCGGTGGGGAATCCATCGAACTCCTCATCGAGTTCGTCCGTACTTACGAAGTCCACGTAGGACAATCTGGGGTCCATGCTGTGGGAATTCCGGTGACGGTAACGGAAACGGAAAGTCAGAATTAAGAAAGCGTACATGAAGATGGTTGGGAGGATTAAGTTAGGGCATAACACGACGGCGATTAAGAGGATGTGGATGAGGACGGTGGTTGGTGGGTGGACCCACGTGCGGATTTCGTCAAACCATCGTGCGAGTGCGACGGCACGTGAGAGACAACCGATGACACGAAACCAATTGGCTTTGCTTCTTCGCATGCTCCACACGTGTGTGTCTGAGTCGAGCATGTATTGAACCACTTCATGACCCATGGCCGGTTCAGACCGAGCGAGCCGAGTTGTTACGATTCTCATGGCAGTGTGGCGGAGGATGTCTTGTTGGGTTGGTCCGAATGGACGGATGTAATGCATTCTTGGGAGCATTGGAGTTGAATATGATTGGATTAAGCTTAGCCATGAGAAGCTGGAGAATCGAACGGCGATTTCGAGGTCTCCCATTTTCTTGGCGCCAGTGGGGAGTAACACCGTAAGGGAATATGTGGTTGAGTATACCTGATTAATGTCAAGAGTCGACAATCGGATTCGGACCTTGCCGACACGTAGGTCTTTTCCGGGTTGTTTGGATGAAACGCCATTGTTTTCACGGTTGTATCTACCATTATCAAAGACACCAATTGTGAGGACGGTGCAAGGGTCGTATACATCCCATGTGTACTGTTCGTTCCAGCGTGGATTGAACCGGTCAAGGATCGTACGGGTTCGAACCCATTTCGGGCCGTATTTGGCCACCACGTAAGCATCAATGGTGCCACGTGTACCGTCCTTGGTTTTCACCGGGAGGAGATTACTAGCGCTGCGAATTCCAACTTCTAAGAGTCCGATTGGCGGTTTCGCTAACTGTTTTGCGGCGGCTCTAACATCGCTGGTCACGTGCGCTGCTTCGTCTAGCACGTGATACCCGCCTTCTAAGCAGATTCGGAGGTGGATCCTCCCGGTGTAAGGGCGGGTTTCATCTCCAACTAGATTGAACCATCGTGACTTTGTGTCCGTCCGATCGTCGGTTCTCTTCTCGATGCTTGCCATGTGGATTTTTGCCTGGCCCACTGGTTGTCCATTTGTCACATCTTCTACTGTCACTACCAAAAACGGCTCAAACGGCTCGGCTGCTACAAATACCAAATCCTCGTTCCATGTGGGATTAGTCGAGCCGACAGTGGTCCTTCCCGTTTTGAAAACTTGTGGACCAAGCTGACCTTTGACGTAAAGCTCGAGGTTCCGAGCCTTGGGTTCGGACTCTGAAGCAAACTGCAAATCCTGGGTTTGGATGACCGTTAATCTCAAATACCACAGCTTCGGAGAGAGATAGACTTTGGCTCGGGTTTCTGGTATCAATCCACCGGAATCCGACTGCCAAGCCTCTTGAAACGCCTCGTCGGCTTGAGTTCCTAACCATACAGCGAGCATGACGTCATTTCCCGGCGACTTCTCCGATTCCAGAGAGTACCATTGCGGAGCTAGAGGACTGTCCGGCGGTACTCTTTTTGGAACTTCCTGCAGATCAAACGACACAGTTCCCAAACAATTCTCCGTTTTCTTGTCATCGTTTTCTTTCTTTTCCTCCGCCCAAACAGAAACTTCAAGAGATGTGGAGTTCAAACCTTCTTTATCGAACGCGAACACTTGATCCCAATCTTTCTCGTTTTGGCTCTTCGTTTTGATACTGTGAGTTCCAATCACGAGCTTTGCGTACATAGGGGATCCGCCATCGGAAGATTCTCTTTTCGCTTTTACGACGCGAACGTAGAGAAACGGCATTCGATCAACAAGATCGTACGCACCACGGCTTCGATCGTTCGACATAGAACGAAGCTCGAGATCGTTGACGGTTAGATCTGCTAGTTTCTCCGTCTCCGATTTCGCCTTCTGTATTTGCTTTGGCTTTTCCGTATGTGCAATTGGCGGATTCTCCACTTCTACAGGCTTCTCCGGTTCAACTGCATGGGATTCCTCCGGTTTAGGATTTTCCGGCGGATTTTCGTTGGACTTTTCCTCTGCTTTTGGTTCTTCCTTCGGCTTATTTTCTTCTTTCTTCTCCTCTTCCTTGACTTTCGATTCCTTTCCCTCTTCATTCTCCGGCGGATTCTCCTCAGCTACTGGAGTAGTTTCCGGTTTCTGCTCAGATTCAGCAACAACACCACCAGCAGGTGGATCTTCATCGATATAATAAATCTTGAGACCTAATTCTCCCTTAATCTGAGAGAACACACTACGTTTCTCTAAAGGATAGTAAATAAGCGATTCAGATCCAGATTTCGCAAAAGTACTTCCAGCGACCTTAACCTTACCAAGAAACGTGCTTCGTTTCCCTGTCTTCTTGTCATTATACAAATTAACCTCCAAAATCTCCGACGCCATAGCCTCCATGTCGTGGACGAGAAACTCGTGCTTCTCGTCCCACTGAGGATTCAGATCTCGAAATTTCGTTTTCGTTCGTCGCCGTTGGCCTTCGAAATCCACAATCGCATAAGCACTGGCCGTTCCTTGCCCATCTTTCGGCATCAAGTTCTTGGCGTTACAGACCTCAACGAAGACCTTCCGGCCACAACTCTCCGCCATTTTTAACCTCGAACAGATTCAAACTTAATACAAATATATAAATCAAGAACAGAGAAAGAAAGTAGAGAAATTGAGAAAGAGAGATTAGGAGAAAGTTCAGCGCTACAGTTTTTTCCTATGGAAAATGAAAACGGAAGATACTCTTTGGAGGGTTTTTAAAAGAAGAGAGGAAAGTTGAGAGGCGCCTGGGCCACGTCAGCAATGACACGTGGACGCCAGGAAGATTGTGGGGTCCACAATGAGCCGTTACAAATGGAATCGTACAAATTTTCCTTCCACGCTCATAACGTGACCTTGGACTGGACTTACTGCATTGATAATCACAGTTAAAAATCCTGCTTTAAATTTTAATCTCTTTTTTTCGTGTATTTTAAATTAATCTTCATTTCTAAGTTCATTTTCAAATTTCAATTTTGTTCACTTTTAATTTTTTTAATATTTATATCGGAAAAATCAAACCTCTAATCTTAAAGGTCCGTAATACAAGCCAGTTTCGCTCCCTCTAGCTTTTATTTTTACCATAAATTTGTAATTTTGACTTGACTTTTGAAGTCTTGAGCATTGTTGTCTCCATTTTCTCGATTTCAATTTTAACTAAAATCTTTTTTAATTTTTAAATTTGTATTAAAATCCTAACAACTAGACCATGCCTCTCCTGTGTGGAAGAAGATCGAACTCAATCAAATCTCTTAGGTTCCATTTGGTAACTATTTTATCTTTTGTTTTTGTTTTTGAAAATTAAGCTTATGATACTACTCCCTCATCTTTCTCCCTCTCTTTTTTTTCTTACTTTACACGTCGTCGTCGTCGTCTTCTCCTCTGCGCGTGTTCTTCTTTTTCTCTGACTCGACGAGTCTACACAAGCAGCTCTGATGCGACCAACTCCAATGAGTAAGAGCGAGAGCGAAAGAATTTTGTGAGTGAGGAGAGAAAGTGAGAGATCAAGACCAAGAGAGAGCAAGAGATGTAGTTAGTGATTTGTGAGTGAGAAAAATAAGAGAGGGTGAGAGAAAGAGAGCGAGAGCGATACCAAGAGTAGGGGTATGCATTGATCAATCGGTGTCGGTTTTGGGAGAAAATCGGCATCGAAAACCAACAAAAAAAAAGTTTGTGAAATCTTTTTTTTTTTTTTGGCAAGCAAAGCCAAAGTGAATGAAAATAAAAAATGAATTGATAAAGTGTTATTGTTAAGTTAATATAATTTGCAACTTAAGTTTAAATCAATCATTTTTATGAAAAAATTTAAATCAATCATGTAATGGGGTTGAAATTTATGCAACATAAAAAATAATAATAAATCAATACTAATGCGATAGGCTGAGGTTTGGGTGATGGTAGTGGACTTACTTCTCTACTTACTTTTTAGGGAAAAAAATTAATAATATTTTTATATATTGGTCAGTTGGTAGGTTTTCTAAATTTTTTTATATGAAAACCGAAAATCGATTGATCGAGTCCTAACCCCAATCAACTGAACTCAATTCGATCGGATCGATTTTCGTTGTCTTTATCCTCACCCCTAATCGAGAGAGAGCAAGATACTTTTTTCACGTGCACACGAGTAAAAAAGTGGGATCCACACGGAATCCTTACGTTCATAACGATGGCCACGTGCTAAGTTGGAGGACTTAGTATAGCCTACCCTACACTTAAGTTTTGCTCCAAATATTATGCACTATCAATCAAATATGAAGATGTATGATAATAGAAAACAATGATAATGTTCAAATGTTAGTTGATTGATATTTTATGTTTTATGTTTTGTGTATTGTTATTTTTACTATTTTTAAAATATCCATATAAATTTTGTCGAACACATTGCATTCATTTTTATAGGGTCATAATTTTAATCTACTTTTTTTTCATTCAAGAGGATATGAAAGTTTTATTAAAAAAAAAAAAATAAATGCCTTGTTATTTAATATGCATTTATTTTTCATTTAGATTAATTTAAAAGAAATGCATAAACACATACTTCTGAGTTTAAAAAAATAAAATAAAAATAACACAGGCTTTTGTTTATTTAGGCCTCATTTGATGACCATTTGATTTTTTGTTTTTGTTTTTGAAAATCAAACCTATTTCTTTCACATTTCTTACAATGATTTGCATTTTTGTTAATTACAATAGTTGAATTCTTTGCCAAATTTTAAAAACAAAAATAACTTTTTAAAAGCTACTTTTTTTAGTTATCAAAATATGGTTAGATTTTTCAAATTATTGGTAAAATGTAACAACAAATGAAGAAATTTGGAGATGAGAATAATGTTCATAGGTTTAATTTTTAAAAAAATAAAAATAAAAAATAAAATAATTATCAAATGAGATCTTAATTATTGAGTATATATATATCAAAATGACCTGGCAAGTTTTGAAGCTTTATATTATAGGTTAGATTTTCAAAATAGAAATGTTTAATGAAATAGTAATGATAAGGATTAAATTTTGATGCAGGTGTCGATTATACTCATACACTTACAAAACCATTTTTTTTTTTTTTCCTTTTAAGAATTGAAATTTATTCCAAAAAACTAACTTTTTCTTTAAAATAAGCAAGGATGAAAATATATCTTATATCCGTAAATCGAATGGTTCCAGATCAATATTATATATCAATTGAGATCTCTAATATCTTTACTATATTAAAAGATGCTATGTAGGGGAATCTTTATACGCCCCTTTTGTCCTTACGTTTTTCATAAATTCCTATATTGCCTTTTTGTTGAGTGGTTGTAACTTTTTCGAGTATAGGTATCCATTTGAAAGATGATGGATGTGACTTTTCCAATTTTTAGTTAACAAAATAAATCTATATATTTAAAAATTAAAGTCTTAGATTGAATAAGTGTAATTGATGTTGATAGTATGTGATTCTTCGAGATAGGGTGTATTGGATGCAAATTAAAACCCTCTTCAGAAAGACACCTCGTTTACGAAACAACGCGACTCAAACGAAATCTTTCATAGAAGAGATACAAATAGGCACATATTTATAACTTCTTCCTTTTGGAGTCCAAGCTTTGGTCATGGGCATTCGACTTTCTCTTCTACCTCGCTTCACTTCACTACTAAATTGAAAAAATCCAAGAGATAATATGGTTGAATGAGAAATTTTGGGTCAATCACCAAATTGCGACATCATTACCAAATTAACGATAAAATTACAAATCATCAAATTTGAGACCAATTAAAAGTTGACAGGTGACCCAAATTGAAATTGAAGACATAAATTAGTGAATCCGGATGATGCCACGTATTTTCAACACGACCATTGGATTGAATAAAATTAGTTTGGTCCAATTAGATATTATAATTTGGACTAGTTCAGTAGAGTCTAAAAATGAGTTTAATAAGGCCCAAATGCCAAAATAGGACTAAATCCAACTAATTGGACCCAAAGGCTAAGTCCATAGACTAACCAAGCCCAAGTCACGAAGCCCACAAAAGAACTCTTTAAATAGAGAGATTGAGGTTCTCTTCATTTATGGGGGTCAGCAATTCTACACTCCATAGAGCCTAGAGGGAATTCTCTACAATCAGAAGACTCCTTGACTACTGAAGCTAACCACATTTGAAAACTAAAGTCCTTTGGAGATACAAGCATTCTTCCAATACCCCAACTTCAAGAACATCCACATGCTCCGCTTTCATACATCAAGCGTACACATTAAACCGAGAGAGAATCAGAGGATCAAATACTAAAGATCCAACTCCACGAAATACGATCCAACTCCACGAAATACGATCCAACTCCACGAAATACGTTTCTCCAGAAGCCTTGTGCGAACACTGATCCTCCAAGAAGATCAAGTCCAAAGGCCGATCATCCAAAAAGATCAACAAGCCCAAAGGTCGATCATCCTAGAAGACCATCAAG
The DNA here is from genome assembly GCF_009727055.1 of Benincasa hispida. Lineage (NCBI taxonomy): Eukaryota > Viridiplantae > Streptophyta > Magnoliopsida > Cucurbitales > Cucurbitaceae > Benincasa > Benincasa hispida. The sequence goes on from NC_052351.1 coordinate 52,831,715, forward strand.
CCCAAAGGCTAATAATCCAAAAAGATCAACAGCCCAAAAGTCAATCATTCAATAAGATCGACAAACCCAAATGCTGATCATCCAAAAAGATAAACCAATTTAAAGATTAAAGTTTATTTTAAATGCATCAAAGAATTATATATTAGAGATTGTACTTGCTATATTGAAATCAATATAAATACAAAAATTCAAATTCTACAAAGCAAGTTTCTCCGGAAACCGCGTACGAAATTATTAGCACGTCCAGTGGAACCTATACCTCTCATATCTCTTTCAACATTCAAATAAATCAATGGCACCAAAGAAAATTGCATCCAAAGTAATTACTGCAAGTGATTCCTACCCAGAACCTGTCACTCAGATACACTCAAGGGGATCCTGCATGAGCAAGAACAAGGCTCTGTCATCACGGAGAAAATCTGAAAATAGTTAACATAATCTCCTAAAGACGGGATATTTAACAACTCTGCTCTTGCTTCTAATCCATCAGAGAAAGAATCACACTTTGGTGTAGTGTCTGTCATGATCGCTAACATAATGGCTGAGTTGATCATGGCAGAGATGGAGAGAAAGATAAATTTCCTAATGAAAGTTGTAGAGGAGCGAGATCATGAAATCACTGCCTTAAGAGAACAAATGCACGCTCGTGAAGCTGCCGAGTCAAGTCAAACTCCTACTATTAAAGCTAATGATAAAGGGAAAGCCATGTTGCAGGAAAGCCAGCCACAACAATCAATTTTTGTTGCCTCATTGTCAATCCACAACTGCAAGATATGATCGCCAACTTCATCAGAGCTCAATATAGAGGCCCTTAACAATCTTCTTTTATGTACTCCAAGTCGTACACTAAGAGAATCGACAACCTGAGAATGCCTACTAGGTACTAGCCTTCAAAGTTCCAGCAGTTTAATGGAAAGGGCAATCTGAAACAACATATTGCTCATTTCATCGAAACCTGCAAAAATGTAGGAACCAAGGGAGACCAACTAGTCAAGTAGTTCGTTCGTACCTTGAAAGAAAATATTTTGATTGGTATGATTGTCTAAAATCGGAAGTGATTGATAGCTGGGAATAGTTGGAAAAAGAGTTTCTAAACTGATTCTACAACATAAAGCACACTATTAGCATGATGGAGCTGAACAACACTGAGCATTGGAAGAAAGAGTTGGTCATCGATTACATCAACCGATGGAAAGCTCTGAGTTTGGATTGCAAAGATAGACTCACTAAATTATCCGCAATGGAGATATGCACCCAAGACATGCATTGGGAGTTTCTGTACATCCTACAATGAATAAAATCTCGTACATTTGAGGAGTTAGAAATACGTGTTCATGACATGGAGATGAGCATCGCTAACAGGGGAACTAAAGATTTATAATTCCTGAAAGAAGAAAAGACAAGAATGAAATCAAGGGCACTGAAACGATTATGAATAGTAAGAGAATCTATAGTCGTTCATGCAACCCCAATGAAATTTTCTTCTAAAGTAAAAAAAAATAGAATTTGGAAGAAAACACAATGAGGGCGAGAAGCGTAAACCAACTCTTAAAGAAAGGTAAGAAAAAGTTTATCCATTTCCTGACTCTGGTATTGCAGACATGCTGGAGCAACTGATAGAGAAGCAACTCATCAGCTACCAGAATGAAAGTGACCGAAACAAATAGGAAAATTAGATGATCCTAACTACTGCAAGTATCATCGGGTCGTTAGCCACCCAGTGGAAAAATGCTTCGTGCTGAAGAAGCCAATTCAAAAGTTGGCTCGTGAAAAGAAGATTGAGTTGGATCTTGATGAAGTAGCTCAAACAAACCATGCCACAATAGTGACAACTTCAAGTGTTCCAACACCGTCTGCGTCTTATGATCAAAGAAAAAGCATAATCCAGTTTGGAACCTTCGAACCCATAGGTGTTCAGTTCCAACAAGAGATTCAAACGACAAACTCCTAGAAGAAAGATGATACTGATGAAGATAATGATAAAGGGTGGATCCTCGTGACTCGTCGAAAGAGAAGATAGCCAAAATTTACCCAAAAAGAGTTATGCTTCTATCGAAACTATAGAAGAAGGAACAAGGCAAAAGGATGGCATGGAAGCCTAAGCCTTCTAAGGAAGAAGACAAAGACTTCCCTCAACTTCGACGACCGATAAACTTTGACAGAATTTCTCCCAATAAGCTTCCTCGATAATCATCAAAAGGAAGTATCCGAAGTTATTGCATGTCAAGCTCTCAACATAACAGAAGTCGACAACAATCATATAACTGCTAAAGAAGTTAACAATTTAAAAGATATGAAGCAAAGAGTTTATCTCTTCAATCGTATCAAGTCTTCAACTCTCGATCTTCAGTCTTCCAAACATTGAGTATGGCCATGGTAGAAGAAAAAAACCAATGTCCAACGTCTACTTCCACTTGAACTTCAACCTTCAAAAGGCTAAGTATCTCCACGTCAAAGAAGATCGGCCTTCGACATCTGCTTTTGATCGTCTCAAGATGACAAACAATCGACATAAAAGCAAGATGAAAACCTTGACGACAACACCATTTCATGAAGAAAACGACGAGAAGTTTCACAGTCATGTCCCTTCACGCATGAAATGTTGAGGTTGATGCCTTAAACCTCGTGGGTCTAATAATTTGTAATTGTAATGTACAAACATTTTATTATTTAATAAAATATGAGATGTTTTATTCGACAATCAGTAGCATTAACCCACAAAACTAATAAACTAACATCTATAACTTAAACATGTATGTAGAGACATACGCGTTGATCATGTTTAAGTTGAAGGAATTAGTGTGAGGAGAACCTTGAGCGGAAGCGGATCGTCCAAATTCCATTAATTATCATATACTTAGTTTTCAATAAACACAACAGATATGCATTTAAATTTAAACTACAACATACTTTTATAAGAAAAAAGGTTTCAAAAAACCTCACCTTCGAAGAACCTTTCTTCGTGAAACTCCCTCGAATAGTTACGTTCCTTCTTGAAGACCTTCGTCAATGAAACCTTGAACAGAAACTCGGACACAACCACAAAGAAGTCCTTGGTATTCTCGAGGTGAGAACCAAAGAGTGGTGGACTCTGAATATTTTAGTTATGAGTGATAGTTTGGGTGGAGGAAGAAGAAGATTGAGAGCTTTCAGCAAAAACACAAGAGCACATAACTCTTCTGTAACATTCTCAATCGTTCAACGTTCAACAACATTAAATAAGAAAAAAAAAACTATTTTTTCTTTTTATTCTTCTTTTTGCTATAAAAACCATAACCATCCACTAAAGTGGTTGGAGAGAAAAGATGGAGAATATTATTCAAATAATAATAATAATAATTAATATAAATAAATATGATAACTAACTTATCATATTATATTTATATTAAATTATATGTTATATCAAGTATAACATATAACCTATAATTTTAATATTGTATCACATACAATATAAACTATAGTTTCTCTTCTCTATTTTTATGGCATTTAATATAAATTTTATTTATATTAAATTTAACAACTATGAATCACATTCATAGAAAATATGTTTGAATCTCATTCAAATATTTATTTCCTCCCATTAAGTTATAATGTATCGAATACATTATGACAATTATATCATATATAATCGAAACAATTTAATTATATCATATATAATTAAATCCCTCAATTAATTTGAAAAATTCAATTAATCCAAAATCTGATTCTCAACTAAATCCTTTTGAGCTACCAAGGGGACCTTATGGACTTATAGCTTGAAGCTCCAACGGTACAGAAATGATTAATTAAATTCTTTAATTACATTATTCACCATCCGTTAACTGTCGAGCACTCTGCTACAGACCGACAGCTGCACTATTCGTACTATAGATATCTTTCTGTATCCATTGGATATAACCAATCAACAGTACGATTATCCTTCACAAATTGCTCGTAAATTTGACCAAATTACCATTTTGCTCCTGTAGTTACATCTAACTCCTTAAGTACCACTGATTCCTCTAAGAACAATAGATCATAGTCCCACTATGACTAAATCCCTCTCGGGCCAAGAGAGGGTGTGGTATCACATTGTTAAAGACTTGGAATCAACCCTTAAGTGAGCAATTTATCTACTTACCCCTGCTTCGGGGAAGGACTAAATTCCATCTTGTGTAATTGTGTTCCAGCTCCTCAATCAAATGAATCCCTAAAATGATAGGCTTGTTGAGTCAGTAATCTGGCCACTCTCACCCATACAAATCAAAGGACCGCTCTCATAGGCAAGATTTCACAACCCACTTAGGATTCAGGTCATGTTACCTATGGTCATCCTGATGAAATGTAAGTCTCTATTATAAACGGCGTTATATAATGAGACTAAGCATTTCGTGGTCCAATCTTATACAAACTCCTTTTTATAAAATATCCCTGCTTGCATGTCTAATACATGAATGATCAAGATCATATCATTTGTAGCATTTTACAACATTTGTAACACCTACAAAGCGGGTTATACTCGTAGTATCACCAGGATAATGTACCCAACCTTATCCATCTACTACAGACCATTTAGGTTATCACTTAAACATAACCCACTCATATGTCTCCACATACATGTTTAAGTTACAATGATAATCTTAGATGTTAGTTTATGGTTTGTGGTTAATGCAACTAAAATATCACATATTTTATAGACAAAGTGAATAAAATATCATATATTTTATTAACCACATAAAGAGTTTGTTCATACAATAATTACAAACTATAAGACCCTACGAGATTTAGGGCATAAACCTCAACATGAGTGATAACCTAAATGGTCTGTAGTAGATGGATAAAGCTGGATACTTTATCTTGGTGACACTACGAATACGACCCACTTTGAAAATGTTACAATTGTTGTAAAGTGCTACAAATGATCTAATCCTGATCATTCATGTGGAGACATGTGAGCGGAGGTATTCTATACAAAGGGGTTTGTATAAGATCGAACCACGAAATGACTAGTCTCATTTTATAACACCATTGATAATAGAGACTTACATTTTTCCAGGATGACCATAGGTGACATGACCTAAATCCTGATTGAGTTGTGAACTCTTCTTACCTATAGAAGCAGTCCTTTAATTTGTATGGGTGAGAGTGGGTAGATCGCCAACTTAAAATTTTGGGTATTCATTTGATTGAGGAGTTAGGAATACAACTACACAAGACGGAATTCAGTCCTTCCCTGATGTCGGGGTAAGTAGATAAATTTCTCTCTTAAGGGCTGATTTTGGGGCTTGAACAATGTGGTGTCACACCCTCTCTTGGTCCGAGAGGGATTTGGTCATAGTTCGACTATGATTTATTGTTCATTAGAGAGATCAGTCGTACTTAAGGAGTTAGATGTAATTACAGGGGCAAAACAGTAATTTTGGTCCCGCTATACTTACGAGGAATTTGTGAAGGGTCATCGTACTATTGACTTGTTATATCCAATGGACACAGAAATATATATGTGGTGCGACGAGTGCAGTTGTCCGTCTTTAATGAAGTGACCTCGTTAATCGATGTTGAATAACTTAATTAAAGAAGTTTAATTAATTATTCAAGTGCCTGCCTTTGGAGCTTCAAACTACAGGTCTATAAGGTCCCCTTTTTAGCTCAACAGAGATTATTGAGAATTAATCTTGGATTAATTTAAATTATTCAAATTAATTATATGTGATACAATTAATTTAAATGTATTTGATACATTATACTATAAAGTTTATTTAGAGAGGAATTGGATTTGAATATGATTTAAACATTAATTATATGGATGAGATTCATATAACTGGATTTAGTTGATTTATATTAACTACCATGCATTGATGAGAGGATTAAAAACTATAGGTTATATTGGATGAGATTCACATAACCTATATTAAAAATTGTAGGTTATGTGTTATACACACACACACACCTGAAAGAAATCGAACACGAGGATTTCCAGGAGTAGCAGAAAGATTATTCCATATTACAATCATATATGAACTTTACCATTACAATCTCAAATAGAAACATATGGTTATGGATTAATTACAGAAATTACAGCATGTTAAACAAAAGATCAAGGACAAACGCTACACACTTTTGCAGACTCATCGTCAAGCTCCTTGATCACGAACACTCGATCATAGCAACACAGCAACCTCGAACGCTCGTCCAACGCGACCGCTACATTGCACGAACACCGCGCACTCAAACTAAGCGATCGCCTTGGTCACGAACACCCCAAACAACACGAACGACCTTCACAAAACCTCGACAATGTCGAGTTAAGTATGACACCACCAAAAAGACTACCTTGGTATTCTCTGTGTGATAATCCAGAGAGTGGGCTTTGTGTGGACTTGGTTTGAGGCAGAAGATCAGAGGAAAGCAAACGTATAAACGATTGAGAAAGTGGGAGATGGAAGAACCTATCGTATACGTCGATGCCCAATCGTTTCGGAAAAGCTAAGCGATCGTCTAGAAAAAACTATACGATCGTTTAGCTCATCGCTTAGCTGAGTGTCTGTCGCCTACTAACACTCCATGATCATTTTCCTGAATCCAACTTCCCGTGAGTAATTCTGAGATTGGAAATCTAAAAAATTGGCTTTTTTTTCTTACTAAAATTAGGAAAACATTTTTTATTTTATCTCACGGTTACCATGAAACCACCAATAACCTCCCACTCAATTGGTTACTAGAGAAAAAGAGTTGATTATCTAATAATTAATATTATTATAAACGTAAATGATAACTAACTTGTCATATTATATTTATAATCTATAGTTTTAATATTTCATCTCATGAAACATATAAACCATGACTCTTTTTCTATTCCATGGTACTTAATGTAAATCTCATTTGCATTAATCCTCCACTAGATGTATCTCATACATCATAACAATCATATCATATATAATCGAATTACCTCTTGTCAATTTGAACATTTCAAATCAATACCAAGAACTGATCCTCAACTAAATCCATTGAGCTACCAAGGGGACCTTATGGACCTATAGCTCAAAGCTCCAACGGTACATGAATAACTGAGTAAACTCTTTAGTCATGGGATCCACCATCCATTAACTGCTAAACACTCCACTAAAGACCGACAGCTGAACTTTCCTTACCACAGATATATTATGTGTCCAAACCAATCAACAATGCAACAACCCTTCACCGATCACTCGTAAGTACAGCTCGACCAATAACCGTCATGCCCCTGTAGTTACATCTAACTTCTTAAGTACCACTGATCCCTCTAATGAGCATAAGTCATAGTCTACCATGACCGAGTTCTCTCTTCCAAAGAGAAGTTGTGGCCACTATGTGCAAGCCGCAGAATCAGCCCTTAAGGGTGCAATCTCTCTACTTATCCATGTTTTCGGGAAAGAAGTGAATTTCATCTTGTGTATTTAGTTCCCAGCTCCCAAATCAGACAAGTCCCCAAAAATGTAAGCATGTTGAGTTGGCAATCTGGCCACTCTCACCCATACTAATCAAAAGACCCCCTCAAAGACAGAGTTCCCAAAACACTCAAGATTGAGATCGTGTCACCTATGGTCGTATAGGTGAGATGTAAGTCTCTAGTATCGACGACGTTCTATACAGAGTCTAGTCAACTCGTGGTTCGGTCTTATACAAACTTTTGTATAGATACCCCCGCTCGCACGTCTCCACATTAATGGTCAGGATCTACCATCTGTAGTAGTTTACAACACTTGCAAACCTCTACAAAGCGGATCGTATCCGTAGTGTCACAGGATCAGGTAACCCACCTTATCCTTATACTACAAACCTATTTAGGTGATCACTTAAGTCATGGTCCACTTGTATATCACATTTACATGCTTAAATTTACATAAGAAAACCATGGAGCTTTGTTTATTGGATTGAGTAAATGCCAGAATGAAATAACAGTTATTTATTCAGAAAACAATGTTTATTACACACACACACAATAATTAGTTATTATTATTATTATTTTATTATTATGTTATTATTATTATTATTATATATATATATATATATTATAATATATATATATATATATATATATATATTTCTCTCATCAGATTGTGTTGAGTGGGGAAGTTTTCAACGATTGATCTTTTTCTTTACAGAATGGTGTGTTTTCGGTTAATTAACAAATCTCTCTTAAAAAATTTTCCCAGAGAAACCTTTCCTTCTCTCTAAATCTTCTCCTCCTCTTCCAGAAATCTCAAAGCCCACACAACCCCTGAGGATTCTCTACCCAAAAGAGAATACATAAGGCTCTACTTGGTGGTGTCATCTTTGGGTATTCATGATTACGAATTGTTCGTGGCTGATTCGAGGGATTTCGTGAAGATTTTCGATTAATCAAGGATAATGTAATTTCTAACCCTAATATAATCTTTTTCCACTCTCAGGATGCTGTAAAATTACGTGTTATTGCATAATTCATGTTCTAATATTCATTTTGAAAAATTAAAATTGGAACGATCCTCACTTCCATGAAGAGAAAGTTGTCTGTTGATATAAATACAGAAGGTTTCTTGATGGTGAAGCCAAAACTCATCATATTGATGAAGCATACAAATGAAGAGGGTGATCAAAGTCATGATGAAATAAGAGCTTCAAAAATTTGAATGTAGAAGCTCCTCATAACAAAAGCCTAAACTGCATGTTTCTTCTGGCCTGTATGAACTTAAAAGGTGAACTACCCAAAAAAAAACATTATTTGGAACTACGTTATGACTTTGTCCATATTTATTATAAAGGGTACGTGGGCAGTTTGAAGAAAACTCAAGTTCAGTCCAAAAGAAAAATCTCTCTGCAAACTATGTTATGACTTGATCCCTGTTTATCATAAAGGGTATGTAGGCAGCTTGAAAGAAACTTTAAGTTCAGTCCAGGCAAAAGGGAAAAAAAGGTAGAAAAAAAATATTTCTTCTGAACTACGTCCTAACTTGATCTCTTTCTTCAAGGGTACATAGGCAACTTAAAGAAATTTAAATTCAGTCCATGAAAAAGGGTACCACAATCACCCTACGTGTATTGTTACATAACAAATTAAAGATGTTTATCTTGTTGAGATTGGTGTTCTAAATCTCTCTTGTATTCTCGTAATTTGTAAACTCTATATAAATAAATTGTTATTAATAAAATAGTTGTTATTTTATGAACATACACTCAATCCAATAAATGAAGATCCTAGATTATTTTATGTAATTTAAACATATATGTAGAGACATATGGATGGATCGTGTTTAAATGATAACCTAAATAGTCTATAGTTGATGGATAAGGCTGAGTACCTTATCCTGGTGACACTACGGATGCAGTCCGCTTTGTAGATGTTACAAGTGTTGTAAAGTGCTACAAATGATCCGATCTTGATCATTCATATGGAGACATGTGAAAGAGGGTATCCTATACAAAGAATTTGTATCAGACCGGACCACGAAATGATTAGTCTTATTATATAATGCCGTTAATTGAGACTTACATTTTACCAGGATGACCATAGGTAGCATGACCTGAATCTTGAGTGAGTTGTGAACTCATGCCTATGAAGGCAATTCTTTTATTTGCATAGGTGAGAGTGATCAGATCGCCGATTCAATATGCCTACCATCTGATTGGGGAGCTGGGAACACAGCTACACAAGACGGAATTCACTCATTATCTGATGTCGGGGTAAGTAGATAAATTTCTCCCTTAAGGGCTGATTCTGGGGCTTGAGCATACTGGCCATAACTTCTCTTTGGAAGAGAGGACTCAGTCATAGTTCTGTCTCTTATACACATCTAGATGTGTATAAGAGACAGACCGACAGTTAATGGATATTAGGTAATTTAATTAAAGAGTTTAATTAATTATCCAAGTACCATTGAGGCTTCAATCTATAGGTCCACGAGGCCCCCTCTATAGCTCAACGGGGATTTAGTGAGAATCAATTTTGGATTAATTTGAATTGTTCAAAATTAAATGAGGAAATTAATTATATATGATATAATTAATTTAATTTACTTATATATGATATAATTACTATAATGTATTTGATACATTATAAGATCTGTCTCTTATACACATCTAGATGTGTATAAGAGACAGGTCCTACTCTATAGCTCAACGGGGATTTAGTGAGAATCAATTTTGGATTAATTTGAATTGTTCAAAATTAAATGAGGAAATTAATTATATATGATATAATTAATTTAATTTACTTATATATGATATAATTACTATAATGTATTTGATACATTATAATATAAATTTTATTGGAGAGAAAATAAACATTTGAATGTAATTCAAATATTAATTATGTGAATCGGATTCATATAATTAATTTTAATATAAATGGGATTTATATTAAATACCGTGCATTAATGAGAGAATGAAAAATATAGGTTATATTGTATTTTATTCAATATTAAACTATAGGTTATATGTTATATTTCATATAACATATAGTTTAATACATATTATATGATAAGATGATTATCATATAAATATATATTAAATGGTTTATGTTATATTTTATATTCAAGTTCAGAGATTTCATCGATGCTCCTCCATCTTCAAGTTCAGAGGCTCCGTCGATGCTCCTCCATCTTCAAGTTCAGATGTTTCGACGATGCTCCTCCATCTTCAAGTTCAGAGGCGCCGTCGATGCTCTTCCATCTTCAAGTTCAGAGACTTCTTCGATGCTCCTCCATTTTCAAGTTTAGAGGTTTCGTCGATACCCCTTCGTCTTTAAGTTCAAAGGTTTCGTCAGTGTTCCTCCATCTTCAAATTCAGAGGCTTCATCGATACTCCTCCATTTTCAAGTTCAGAGGCTCCGTCAATGCTCCTCCATCTTTAAGTTCAAAAGATTCGTCGAGGCTCTTCCATCTTCAAATTCATAGGCTTCGTCAATGCCTCTTCAGCTTCATCGATGCTCTTCCATCTTCAAATTCGGAGGCTTCACCACTTCCTCTTTGAAGTCAAGTTTGGGTGTTTCACTCCCTCTTTAAAATTTTGGTGCAGTTTCCTTCATTCTCCAAAATGTTGGTGCAATTTTTCTCATTCTCCAAAATGTTGGTACAACTTTGCTTCCTCCCCAAAAATGTTGGTGCAGCATCGTTCCTTCTCCAAAATTTTGGTGCAGCTTCACTTATTCTTCAAAATTGTTGGTGTGACCCCGCCTCATATGCGAGATCAAGTTTGTTTTGCCTCATGCACGAGAACAACTCTGGTCCGCCCAGCTCCGCTCAAAAGCTTGATGGCGTATCTGCCCCATCTTCAAAGCTTGATGGCATATCTTCCTCATCTTTAAGGTCGGATCAAGAAGTCTTACAATATGATAGAGGCTTGGAATGCACACCAGTTCCAAGTTCATCTAATATTAGTTGTGCCTAGCAGGAATCATATCGTTGTTTGGCAGAGCTGGCAACCACATTTGCAAGCTACACAGTCATTCACATAGGAGTTGTGTCTAGTAGGAGTCAGCTCATTGTTGGTGTTGGATTTTATGCTCTAAAACTCATGGTTTGTAAACAATAAACTTATTATGGTAATCAATATAGATATTATTGAAGTTGCATTCAATAAATTTGTTATTGAATGTATGAATTGCTCATTTCAATTTAGAAATAAATTCAATAAATTAGAGATCCATGGCTATTACATGAGTACTTGAACTTTATCTGGAGACATAAGAGTGGATCTGAAGAAAATCAAGCATGAGGATTGCCATGAGCAGCGGAAGGATCATTCCAAATTCCATTCGAAATTGAACATAAACAATTACAGTACATGAACGCAAACTAACTGGCCATGCACAAAACGAAATTACAATAAGCTTACTAAGAGAATCAAGGGATAGAGTATGCGTACCTTTGAAGAACCATTCTTCAAACTCCTTCGATCAATCCACAAGCGTTCACAGCACAGCACACGAACGCAACGACTGAAACAACACGATCAACATAAACAGCCAAAAGCTCCTCAAACACAACGATCACGAACCCAACGAACGGCCTCCACGAACCAATCAAGTCACGCTCGATTTACAAAGTGAGTGAGGACACCACCACAATGGTTACCTTGGTATTCTCAGTATGAGAATCTAGAAGTTGTGGGCTTTTTATGACCTTGGTTAAAGGAAGATACTGGAGGACCACAATCGTGTAAACGGTCGAGCAAGTGGGAGATGACACAGTATATCGTACAGACGATGTGCTTAATCGTGTAGTAAATGGCAACCTATCGTATAGACAAAGCCACGCGATCGTTTAACTACGATCAGCTGATGAACTATCGCATAATCAAACTCCACGATCGTTTAGTCTCTCTATAGCTATCGCTTAGTGAAACTTTCACTTGATAGCTTAATCCGTGAATTCCTTTCTGAAAGTAGAAACTCTCTAAATTAGAAAAAACATTTTTCCTTTTATCTCACGGTTACCATAAACCACCAATAACCTCTCACTCAATTGGTTATTAGAGAAAAAGAATTAATTATCAAATAATTAATATTATTATAAATAAATATGACAACTAACTTACCATATTATATTTATAACCTATAGTTTTAATATTTCATCTCATGAAACATACAAACCATAGTTCTTTTTCTATTTTATGGTATTTAATGTAAATCATATTTACATTAATCATCCACTGGATGTATCTTATACATCACACCAATTATAATATATATAATTGAATTTCCTCTTGTTAATTTGAACATTTCAAATCAACCCAAGAACTGATTCTCAACATGAATCCATTGAGCTATCAAAAGGACCTTATGAACCTGTAGCTTGAAGCTCCAACAGTACGTGAATAACTGACTAAACTCTTTTGGCACGGGATCCACCATCCGTTAACTACCGGACACTCCACTAAAGACCGACAGTTGCACTCTCTTCACTACAGATATATTTATATGTCCATATCAACTAATCAACAATGCGATAACCTTTCACAAATTACTCGTAAGTATAGTTGGGCCAATTTACCATTTTGCCCCTATAATTATTGGGGTTGATGTCCTAAAGTCTCGTGTCCTATAGTTTGTAAATAGTTTGTATGAATGCTTGTATTGTTAATATATGATATTTACTTCACATCTTGTTTTTTTTTGCTCAGTTACTTGTTTTATTTGTTTTACCACAAACTAATAAACATAAAATCCCTAGTTATTTGTATGTGACTCAAGTAAATATGTGGTGACATACAAGTGGATCATGTCTTAAGTGATAACCAAAATGGTCTGTAGAGTATAGATATAGGAGGGAAACCTTATCCTGGTAACGCTACGGACGCGGCCCGCTTTGTGGAATGGTCACAAGTGTTGTGACTTGTCACAGATAGTCTAATCCTGATCATTCGTGTTGGGGACATGCGAGCAGGGGCATCCTATACAAAGAGTTTGTATAAGACCTAACCACGAAATGTTAACGTCTCGTTATATAACACCGTTCATGACAGAGACTCCACTTCACTAGATTACATAGGTAACATGACCTCAATCCTGAGTGAGTTGGGAACTCCTGCCATTGAGGGTGCCTTTGATTTATATGGATGCAAGTTGGCCAGTTTGTGGCGATTCAAACTCTACCATTTTATGGATTCGTCTGACAGTTTGGAGTTGGGAACTCAGCTACACAAAGATGGAATTCATCCTTCCCCGAGGCAGGGTACAGTAGATGAGACACTCCATTAAGGGCTGATTCCGGAGCTTGAAACGATGTGGCGGCCACACAGCATTCTCTTGGCCCGAAAGGTGTATCGACATAGTTGGAGCTATGTTGTAATATTCATTAGAGGAATCGTGGTCTTAAAAGTGAGATGTATTACAGGGGAAAAACGGTATATTGGCCTAGGACGTCACTTACGAGCATCTGCTGAAGGACATTGTACTATGATTGGGTTATATCTAACTGGACACATAAATATATGCTGGTGGTAAGAAGATTCAACTTTTTTGGTCTTTAGTGGAATGTACTGACAGATAATGGATGGTGGATCTCCGTGCTATAGATAAATATAGTCAGCATATTCATCGAAAATTCGTCTGGAACGCTTCCGAGACCAACCAGGCGTCCCATTAACCAAGTCCTCTGGGAGTAGCTTCAGGGATAAAGTCGAGCAACGACACATGTTAGTTAATTTGAAATGTTCAAATTGACAAGAGGAGTCATAGTAATCGATTATATGACTGGATAAATAATGGACTGTAATTATATGTGATATAATTGGCTAAATACGAGATAAATTATTATGAAGAAATAAATGATAAAATATGATTATATCAAAGAATAGAGAAAATACTATAGTAGATATGTGATATCAAAACTATAGAGTAAAAATATAATATGTTTATATTGATTAAATTATATGATAATTAATCCAAAAATAACGTTGGACGTGGTTAGTGGATCCATCAGTTATTGTAACTGATGAAGTTAAAATGAAAAAGGTTTTCATTTTGAATCGTCCGTCTGTCAATCGCCAATAAAAAGGTTTAGAGAGCACGCTTGGAGAATGTAACGATCGCTTAAGAAAATCGAGAGCTTATACAGATAGCACTCTTCGCCTAAACGATCATCCTTCGCGCGCCAAAACGATTGCCACGCTATTTCTACACGATTGGATAGCTTCTCTACAACAAATCGTATAGTGTGTCAATTTTACTAAACGATCGTGTACCTTTTCCTAAACGATCGTTCAGTAAATCCTACACGATCGTGTAGATCCTCCTAAATGGTAAGACTTCTGCTATGCGATAGCATCGTTTTCCCTCCCACTTACTTATCGCCTACATGATTTGTGTTTCCTCCTTCCTCTACCAAATTCACTAAAGCCCACCCTTTGGTTTTCACTCGAAAATACCCGGGGCTCTTTAATGGTGGTGTCGTCCCCACTGCGCTCGTGTTCGTGTGTGTTATTCGTGTTACTACAGTAGACATTTCCGTGGGCGTTGGTAGATCGCGTGGAGTTTTTCGCTGCGTTGGAGTTCCAAAGTGTGAAGACTATCTTGAATTATTAGCAATGCCATTAATTAAAGATTGTTTGCATAACTGTATATTGAATGTATATTTGTATTTCGGTCACTGTGAGATCAGAGCGATCCGAACGCACTCATAGAACTCTTAGATATGAGATCCTTCAATAATTACATCTAACTCCTTAAGTACCACTGATTCCTCTAATGAACATAAGTCATAGTTCTACTATAACTTAGTCTTCTCTTCCAAAGAGAGATGTGTCACTATGTTCCAGACCTAGAATCAGCCTTTAAAGGAGTAATCTATCTACTTACCCTACTTCGAGGAAGGAGTGAATTATTTCTTGTGTAACTGAGTTCTCGGCTCCTAAATCAGACAAATCCTCAAAAAGGTAGGCTGTGTTAGAGTTGGCAATCTGGCCACTTCACCCATACTAATTAAAGAACGCCCCTCAAAGACAGGGATCCCAAAACATCAGGATTAAGGTCATGTCACCTATGGTCATTTAAATGAGAAGTAAGTCTCAAGTATTAACGACGTTATATATAAGAGACGAATCATCTCGTAATCCGGTCTTATACAAACTCTTTGCATAGGACACCCGCTCGCAGTCTCCACCATGAACGGTCCAGGATCAGACCATCTGTAGTAGTTCACAACACTTGTAAGCTCTACAAAGCAGGCCATGTCCGTATGGCACCAAGGATAAGGTATCCCTCCTTAATCCGTATACTACAGACCTTTTAGGTTATTACTTAAGGCATGATCCACTTGTATATCTCATATACATGCTTAAGTTTACATACAATAACCACGGAACTTTGTTTATTGGATATGAGTAAATGCAAATAAAATAACTCTTATTTTATTGATAACAATGTGTACAATGTTTACAAACTACGAGGCTATGAGAGAATTAGGACACCAATCCCAACAGGATCAAGTTCGAGTAAATAGTCAAAATGGTCTATAGTATATGGATAAGGTTGGGTACCTTATTCTGAAGACACTATTGGATGTGACCCACTTTGTATATGTTACAATTGTTGTAAAGTGCTAAAATCGAAGTGATCCTAATCCGTTCATGTGGAGACATGCGAGTTGGGGCGTCCTATGCAAAGAGTTTATATAAGATCGAACCAAAAAATTAGTCACTCTTACTTTATAACGTTGTTTACTATTTAAGACTGACTATTTCAAAGCGATGACCTAAGTAACTTGACCTTAATACTAAGCTAACTATGAACTCTTATTTATTTGAGATTATCCTTAAATTTGCATGGGTGAGGGTTGGCTCAACAACACCGGCTCAATAAACCTCCTATTTTAGGGGTAAGACCAGGTAGATAGTTGGGGATATAAGGTGCAAGATGGAATTCGCTCATACCTGCATTTAGGGATAGTAGAGAGATTGTTCCCTTAAGTGCTGATTCCAGATCGTGAACAAAGGGCCCCACCCTCTCCCAGGCCCAAAAAGGACTCGATTTGATTATTGGATCTCAAACAAATTGTTCATTAGAGGATCAGTGCTACTTAAGGAACAAGATGTAATCTTGGGAGTAAATCAGCTATTGACCCAGCCGTTATTACGAACAACCTGTGAAAACTTGACTTACTAATTATTGTTATATTGAGTGGACACAATTATATCTACAGTGAGGAGAGTGCAATTACCGGCTTTAAGTGGAGTGACCCGGTACTTAATGAATGTTGATTAGTTCGATTTAAAGAGTTTAACCGATTAATCTTGGATCGCTGGAGCCCATGATCTGTAAGTCCATTAGGTCCCCTACTAGCTCACAAACGGAATAAACCTTTAGAGTGATGAGTTTAATTTTAAACGTTCAAATTCGAATTAAGGGAATTAGTAATTATATGCGATATAATTACACGTTTAATTATTGGATTAAACATAATTTAAAAAAATTAGATAATATTTAAATGTGATTTAAATATTAATTACATGAATGGGGATTCATGGTTGTGAAATCAGTGTTTGATTAACTTAATATTTGATATTAAATTAATATAATTAATTAAATTATTCATCTTATTTGAAGAATTAATTATTGAATTAATCAATGAAATTTCAGTTTAATTAAAGAATTAAAAACCGAAATTTGATATTAATTTTGAAAAAGAATTTCAAAAGTAATAGGAAAATGGAACTAAGAGAAATCCATTAAAATTGAGATTTTCCCACCTGCATGAACACCAAAATCTCACTCACAATTCAAGTAGCAGCTATCTATTTGAGATGCAATCAGATTGCATGAGGTAAAACAATTTATTTCACTTCGTATCCATTCTTTTAGATTTATTTTATATCATTGCATTGTATTTAATTATAAAAACCTATTTTCATAAAATTTGCAACTAAAATTTTGAATTTTAGACAATATGAAGTAGATTGGATGATAACTATATCGTTTCAAATATATTTTTATATTTAAGAACTTTGCAAGAGGAGAAAAAATGGGGAAAGATTTAGTTTTTGTCCATTTAGCATCTCTTAGATTATTTTCTAATATATATTCCACCAAAATCCAACCACTCATTTTTTAGCGATGAACCATTAATTAAGTCAAATGTCTACTGAAAATTGGTTGGAGAAAGAAAAGTTAATAGTATTATTATATTATATCAAGTTGTGTTAAGGATGTCACCGTTTTATTACTTTTATTATGAGTTATTTTAAATTTATTATTTATTAATTTTCAAGTGTCGACCTAAAACATAGTATACTTGTATATAAATCTATATAAGTATAAAAGCAAATCTAAATATTTGAAATAATAAACATCAAACTATATGGCAAATAATCGTACAATTCATTCAATTTTTTTCTTCAAAAAACACAAAATTTTTAAATTTGATTTGCACATTCATTTTATACCATGTACTTTATATCGTAACGATAATGATCTAATTCGTATTTTATAAAATAAAAAAAAATTAATTAATTAATTTTAAATAGTTCAATTGATAAAATACATGAATAAATAAAATTTTTATATGCTACCATTATAAACAGTAATAGCCAATGTGCAATGCATGTGTTATTAAAACTAGTCTTTTATAAATGCTTGTAGAACATTAAAAAAAATGTCATGTAGAACATTAAAAAAAAAGGTCATCTATTTAGCCCAATCTGAATTGGAATATGAATAACAATATTAATAACTTTGTTTAGAAGTACAAACAAATTAATCATTAATCTAACAAAAAAAATACCTTTTTGATCTCTAACATCTTGATCTAGTTTTTATTTGGTTCTCAGGTTTCAAAATGTTACTCATTTAGTCCTTATGTTTTGATATTCATTTTAACTTTGTTTAAGTTTCAAAATATTACAATTTTTTAAACTTTGTTCTAAGTTTCAAAATGTTACAATTTTACCCTTGAGATTTAAGTTTTATTTCTAGTTGGTTCCCAAAATTTCAATATTTTACATTTTTAAGCTCAATTTTTCATCGAATACTCAATTTCAGTTATTGACGTTAATTTTTATTAATTAATTTAAAATAGCTATGAGGTGAAATTTTAAATTTATTTTCAAAAGTAATGAAAAATAGTGAAACTTAAGTAATTATAATTCATTTAGTTATATTAAATTTCTTAAAGTACATTTACAGTATAGAAGGAAAATGAATATTTAGTAAAAAGAATTGAAGTTAAAAATGCAAATACTGAAATCTATGAGCTAAATTGAAATAAAACTCAAATGTCAGAGTAAAATTATAATATTTTGAAACTTATGGATTAAATTGAAATCAAATTCAAAACTTAAGGACTAAATGTATAATATTTTGAAACTTAGGGATCAAATTGAAATTAGATCAAAACTTAGGGAATAAAAATGTATTTTTTCCTAAATTTGTAAATTTTGTAACTTACAAAAAAAAATTATATTTGTAGATACTAATATTGTATTGATATCCGTCAATCTATTCATATAGTTGAAATCTTGGCATTAATATCAACGTTGATATTTTAATCTTTAAAATTAAGATAGAAATTAACGTGATAGCTAATAAGAATAAAATTTAGAAGTTGTACATGATATCTTTTATAACATTATTTATATAAATTGACACAATAAATAATGAGTAAAAATTATTGTGTGAATGATTTTAATTATATAATTTGAAAATAAATTAAGATAGACAATCATAATTTTATCAAATATTTACATAATTGATTGTTTATTTACCAATAACATATAGTAGGTTCCTTTTTTTAAAATAATAATAATAATAATAGAGTATAAGTAAAAAAAAACAATAAAATGTCGATTTCAATAAGTATTTCTAAAAAAAAAAATTATAAAATCAAAAAGTTCAGAAAAAGCTTAAATTAGTAAATCAACCTTTTATGATTTTTAAACAAGTTAAAAGGTCTATTATTTATATTATATTTATATTAGTGACATTTTGTTGCTTACATTTTCATGCTTTATGAAATTTTCTACGATACAATAAAAGATTCCATGTCGATATCAAATCCATAGTAATGTAAAATCTGGACGTGTCAATTGAAAGTTAATGCGACAACAATGAATAAATAAGTTAAGGGAGGTAGGTGAATTAATTATTAAAAAATTTATTAGTCTAACTTCCTTCCTTGGCTTTCTCTAAATTTAGATGCGTTTAAATAAAATAAATATAAAGTTCATTAAAAGTTAAAACCAAATCTGCAAACAGAATCATACACAAACACTGCTCGAAAAAAGGAATCTTTATTTTTTTAATCATAACATATAATATATATATAGTTGTTTTATTTTGATAACAGGAAGATTTTTGTCAGATGTTTTCTTACATTAAAATAAAAGGGTTTTTTAAAAAAAAGAAATAAAAGGGTTGATTTCCTAAAAATAATTAATTATTCAAATGGTTAAAATACTATTTTGTTCTATATTTTGGTCTTATTTTATTTTCATAGTAATTCTTTTTAATGGTTCAAATGTAATTTACATATTTTCGTCAAATCTTAAATCTAGTTATTTTAAAATAATTTTAATGTAAAAAATATTATGTAAATATATTTTTAAAATTTATAAAAAGAATGTTAATAATTTTTTAAAAAAATGTTAACGAGCATCATTGGCTTTTTTAGATTTATTGAAATATAAGAACTAAAATTGAATGAAACTTAGAGTATAAGAATCAAATATTTTAAAAAGAGTGCCATTTTTTTTTAAAAAAAATCCTAAAACAGTATAAGACAAATTGGATTAATGTTGGATTGTGTTGATGCTTTGAGCAGGGAAAATTAAAAGGATATTGTCCTTTTAGAAACTATTTAGAAAAATATTGTTGTTGTTTTTTTTAAATAAGTCGAGGGTTGAAAATTCGACCTAGATAGGTTGAATTTTGAACCCTCGGCCTTCCCGTTTCGTTTTACATTTGTACGTCGAACTTTGAACCCTCGACCTTGCCCTAACATTATTATTGAGTTTGTTTAATTATCATTCCGAAGACCTTCCTCATAATTATTTGATGTGGAGAGAACGAAAGACCTTCCTCATTCCCGAGACCTTCCTCATAACATTCATAATTATTTGATGTGTTAGAAATAGAGAGCTAGAGTTTGAGCGAGATCGAGATCTTGAGAGCGAGATCGAGATTTTGAGCGAGAGCGAGATATCCGTACAAATTTCCCTTTTTTTCTTTTTTTAATTATTACACATTCCACTTTCTTTCTTTCTTTCTTCCTTTCTCTCTTTTTTTTTTTTTAACAAAAAGTCATTTTTTATAAAATTTCTCTTAAAAATTATTTTTTAATTAATAATAATTAAAAAAAAAAAAAAAAAAAAAAAAAAAAAAAAAACTCCATCAAAATCTTGGTACCAAATGTACAAAAGGAATCCAAGATCATTATTGTAAAATCTTTTAAACTATCGACCTGATTAAAACTTCTGTTATTTATATTTGTAAAATCTTTAAACTATCGACCTCACTACTGTGATTAAAATTCTGTTTTTATATCAATAATGCAGTCTTATTTATAGACTTGCATGTGAAGGTTTTGAGTGTTGATTTGATTTATTATGTCCCCAAATTATTATTTTAATTGTAAATTTGAATATTGAAGTTTTTTTTTACTAACTTTTTAGATTTAGACTATCTGATGTTATTATTTATGTCAATGACATTTAAAGCTTTATATCAAAATAATTACTATTCATAATATATAAAATATATTTCATAAAATAAAAAAATGTAAATTAAATATCTCATTTTATAAAAATAATTACAAATCAATGTGTTCACAAGGAGGACGTCGTCGATTTCGAGCTGGTTGTCGTCGTCGACTTCGAACTTTGAGGTTTGCTCGAGTTCTTCTTGATGTTGCTTCTGGTACCTCTGCAAGCATTTCATAATATAAATATTCATTATGTCTCCACGACCCGACCACGTCCATGCACTTATGAAGACGAAGGAACCAGCCTCTGATCATAATGTCATGAACCAAAATGTTGGCATCATCACCATTGGACTAACATAATCAGTTTGGACTTGTGTCTACATCATAGGGGCAACTCTTCCACATTATGTGCAACCTCATCATACTCATCCTCTTCCCAAACAGGTCCTCTACGTCTAGGAGTTGGTGGAGGAACATAGATATATCGTACATATAGTGAATTTCCTCCATATAGCTTTGGTTATCACTACATATAGCAAAGACCTGATTCGGATATTCGCAACTCAACGGAGTCTACGGTTGTTCGATCTCTGTAAATTATAAAAACAATTAGACAATATTTAAAATAAATTTAATTAAAATAATTAGATAATATTCTTTTCATGACCCACAGCTGCTCCGGACGAGTGACGTAGCGCCTTGTGATATTATTATACATGAATATATTTTGGAGTGACATCTATGTCAAACTGTTCAAGAGAAAACCCCACTGCAATAACCTTACACATAGATGTCATCGCACTACAAATGTGCAACTTTTTCGGACAGTCCTTAGGTCAATATCATGCAGTACAGGTTCAGTATTATAAGGCAATGGGACATTCTGCTAAAAACCGAATTGTCTCATCACCCTGTCAGGAAAGATGTTCATTACATGTGAAAACATATGAGAGGACTCATCGTCCGCCATATGTTCTAATCATTCGTCACAAAAATTAAGCAAAGTATGCATAATAATTTTTGTACGGCTCCCAAATAACCTGAAACAACAAAATTATATTAGATAATATTAAAGACAAATACAATAAAATGTGTATAAATAATAATCTTAGGTTCGGTGTAATGTACCTGTTCAGGTTGAAGCAGATCAAACATATATCTATATTGGCTGACTACATGTGTGGCTGTTCTAGTCACACAAAATCTGTCTCTCCACCTAAATTTTAAATTGACAATTTAGAATTTAAATTACCAGAAAATGATATACAAATTAAACTGAATTAAAACAACATACCAAGAACCGTAGACTCGTCCAACTAACTGAGTGTCATTAACATGTTGTAGTTGTGGAGTCATTGTTGGAAATCGCTCCCAAGTCCATAGTTGCAAAAGTATGAGAGGCCAACTATCTTTCGAACCTCAGGTCTTGTTGCTTTGCATTTTTTGTCTATACAACCATGCCAAGCATGCTCCACCCCACGAATACCACCCCGCATCATGGAGTTTAGCTAACATGGCAGGAATCAAGTGAACAAAATGACTTGATTTATCTGAAAACAGACTTCCACCCATATTTTGTAGTATATATGCTTCACGCATATTTATGACGGTTTCCTCATCTGCATCATCTATGAGCTTACAAAATTGTGTTCCTAGCAATATTAACTTAACCTTGATCTTTTAATCTTGTCGGCGAGGGGTGGTCACACGAGGTACAGTCGAAACTTCTAACCAGTCATTGTACATCACTTCAGTGACCGGCTCACCATCAACAGGTACACAATAAAACACACTGCTATGTTTGTAGAGTGATAGTGACTCTCTAACAGACTAATGAATGTATGTGTCTCGGGCCTCCATCTCTCAACCAAAGGTGCGATCAAATGCCAGTCCAACTGAATAAATCTTAATTTGGCAAACCCATAGAATCTGTGCGCAGTAGTAGTAGCAGTCGAGGGTGGAGACGGGATATGCACTGGAGAACTGCCTCTCGACGCCTGCATGATATTTCTCCAGTAGTACGATCTCACCATACAAACAGATGATCGATGAATGGACTGGTCGTACAAAACATCGGGATCAACAAGGTCCTGGTTTTAAAGCCATGATCTGAAAAATATATATATATATATATATATAATATATTATATATATATATATATATTATATTTTTAATTAAAAAAAATATTTGTTTCTCAATTAGAAGAATAATGTACAACTTAATTAGAAGAATAATGTATAAGTTAATTAAAATAATAATGTACAACTTTTTTGTATTAATCATATTACCATTTGTACAACAAAAATCCCAAGAATTTGCGTGCCATTTTCTAAAAAAAAAAAAAAAAAAAAAGACAAACATCAATTTTTTGTATTATACCTTTTATAAGAAGTATATTCAAAAATATTAAATTTTTTAGTTTATAAACATAAACTTTTTAAGTTTTATGAACATCAACTTTTTAACATAACAATAAGTTAAACTTCTTATAACTATTTTAAACATAATATAATTAAACTTTTATAATTATATTTAAAATAAAACAAATTAAACTTTTCAAATTAAATAAAAACAAATTAAACTCAATCTCGCTCTCGCTCACAATCTCACTCTCTCTTACAATCTCGCTCTCGCTCACAATCTCACTCTTTCTTACAATCTCGCTCTCTCTCATAGTCTCGCTCTCTCAATCTCACTCTCTCTTACAATCTCGCTCTCTCTTAGAATCTCGCTTTCTCTCACAATCTCGCTCAGAATCTCACTCTCTCTTACAATTCAAAATCTGTTTATTGTTTTATTTTTCATTAATGATTATTAATGTTTTTTTTTTCTCATTGGTCATGTTATATTATTATATATTTCTATGGAAAGTAAATAAAGTAAAGACAATTATGAGCGAGATCCTCAAGCATTTCTTTAACAATTGTCTTCCTAGCGATGCTCACAGAGATTCGGCCACATTTCTAGCGAGATTCTTTCTATAGCGAGATCCCCATCACAAATTAGCGAGATTTCCTTCTAAAGCGAGATCCTCATCACAAAATTGCTTCACCCACTTATCTTCCTTGTCGAGGGTTGAAGTTTCGACTTATGTATGTCAAAACTTCAACCCTCGACAACCCTAATATACATAATATTTTCAAGTTTTTCTTTGTTTGTCGAGTTCTCAACTTTGACCTCTACATTAATCGAATCCTCAACCCTCGATTTCTAGCCTCGAACTCCCAAAACAACAATATTTCTCTAAAATTTTGAAAAACACAATATTAATATTAAAGGTCCTTTGAGCATGGTACACATGGAGTTTTTTAAATTTGATAATTAAAATTTAAAATATTCATCTGGTCTTTTTTTTTTTTAATTCTTCTTTCTTTTTTTTTTTTAATATAAAATCATAAATATAGAGCTTGAAGTGAAGTTTAACCTCATAACATTTTAGATGATGAATATTCAATCAAAATTTCAAATGTTCGAAACTTCAAACACACGTATCATTGAACTCATATTTATTATATATATTATAATAATAATAATAATAATAATTATCTTTCCCACCACATGCGGTAAAACTAGAAGCAGAAAGAAGATGTTAATCATAATAGATTTTTTTAAAATATTTTTTTAATTTTTATTTTATACCTCTATCTTTTTTTTTGACAATTTAATTATATAACTCTAGGTATATGTACTAACATGTTAATATAATTACAATTTCAAGTCATACAAATTTGAGATACTCTTGATGAATGAAAATTAGATAGGAAATAATACAAAAGGAGTCATGAGCAAAATAATTATTCTTCATCAAAGTTTAAGAAACTATAAAAGACCCTTGAAAGTTTTTTTTTTTTAAAAAAAAAAAAAAAAAAAAAAAAAAAAAAAAAAAACAATATAACAAAGACCAGAAAGATTATTCTTTAAAGTTCTGGTACCAAATAAGCACAAAATTTCATAATTCAATGACTAAACTTGTGATACATCCCTAAATATTTTTTTCTTTGAAATTACATGTTTAGTACCCGAACATTAAGATTTGTCTATTTATACTAAATTCTCAAAAGTACAAATTTAACCTAGAAATGTTCAAATTTTTTAGAATTTAGGAATTTACTAGACACAAATTGAAAAATCAATTATTTATTAAATACTTTTAAACAACAATTAAGGGTTGTTTGGAGACCCAACATGAGATGGTATATCCCTACATCTTATATCATCTTACTGTTTAGAGGCTCATTATCCTATCTCACTGATTTTTAATTATTTGTGGGTCCATTTTCGGAATTTGTTTCGTATCTCACCGTCATTTTCCTTCCGTATATCGTATATCATCTCAGTGCTTGAACATACTCGATTATCTTCGATCGTTCATACTCAATCAGAAACATCAGAACTTCTCATATCCTATATCATTTCAGTACTCTAAACAGCCTCTTAAATAGATATAAACATCAAAACTTGAGAGAGATAAAAGAGACCATTGATGAAGTGAAAACTTTTTTTTTTTTCCTTTATAAAAAAAGGCAAATGATATGTAATTTTGTAGTTTAGTGGTTGGGTTGGGAAGTGAGGGATGTCTTTTTTCTGCCAAAATGAATGTTGCACTGTTACGTCTGAGTCAGCCCCCTCATGAACGTTGAGACCTATTAAATATGCCACGTGTCACTCTGTCTCTCACGTGCCTTCTTTTTTACTATAAAAATAATAGCTGACTCACTGCACGTGCCACGACTCTGCTTATCCCATTTTTTTACTATTTCTTTTTGTCCATACGTGTGAATCAAAGGTCTCAATCACTAATCAACCGGGTGTTAAAAAAAATCCAATAATCCAAAAAAAACCGATAACTCAATCCAACTCTTATAGTTTGAATTGGATTATCAATTTACTTTATGATTTTTTAGATATGATACAATTATATATACATATATTTGTTTTTTTATTTAATTTCATTTTTTTAGACAATTTATTTCTAACAACTTATAAAAATAGTTTTTAGCACTATGGAGCGAAAATTTGCATTATATACAATTTTTGCATATTGACATTTTACTTATTTTCATAACAAAATTTTAAATAAATGACCCGATTAACCCAAATCAACCCAACCTAGTATCTCATGGTTGGGTTGAAGAAATTTACGACTCAAACAATTGGGTTGGGTCTAAAAACTACTTCAATTTAACCCAACTCAACCTATGAACACCCATGCTAATGAATGTGACGTTACTATTTAGTGTTCAATCAAATTAGTACATGAAATTTCTCATAATTGTGTTTTTTTTTTCTCTCGAACATCTAGATAGAGATATAGACCTAAATCAATTAAACTTTGTACAAGTTAATCGAGAGGATCGGACTTTAATATTTAATATGGAGCTTTTATGATACTTTTATCCGTATCAATGAATCTCACTCTTACCGCACACAAACAAATAATTAAAATATTTTTAAAAAGAAGTAAGAATAATTTATTACGTGACATATTATAATTTGACAATTTAATTAAATACATAAAGATAATTGCACCTAGTTATTTTTTAAAAAAGAAATATCAAAATATATCACGATTCAAAACTCCCTTTATAAATTCTTCTGCCTGATATGCTTATTGATCTTTTTAAAGAATTGATTAATCAAAATCTTGAAATTTTGTATGTTTCAAATGTCTAATTCCCACATGTTAAGGGTTTCAAGTCTTTAAATAGTTTTTATCTGCAAAGAGATCCCAATCTCTTGAGAATTTAACTATTATGGATTATGTCTCTTATGAATCATAGCTAGATTATAATTTAACACAAATTTATTTTTAGTGAAGTCAGGTTAAGTTGGTTTGGGTAAAACCAATTCTTAAATGAAAAATTTGGGCGAATCACTAGTTGTCATGTCATCACAACGAAAACTCAAGTCTAATGTGAAAATTACAAATTGGATCGAGCGAGTAATTAAAGTCGCTTGAGTCCAAACGTCCAACACAATTCAAGCTCCTTGTGGAAATTTAGGCTAAAGAAGATATTGGGCCCAAGCAAAGCCCAATTTTTTGGGCCCAAGAGCAATTGGGCCCAAGCCCATGTAAAACTCGTGAAACTCTATAAATAAAGACCTTACCTCTTCACTTAGGGGAGAGGTTAGAAGAACTAAAGGCCAAAGTTATGTGAAAATATAAAGTTTCAAAGATTGGAGCTCTAGAGATCTAAATATTATAACTTCTCTCAAGCTCAAAAGATTTGCAAATATAACGCCAAACTTTGAAGAACTAAAGTTTTAAAGAGTATAACTCTGTTGAAGCTCATTCTGAATCTCTTATCCAAGTTCCAAAGAATATAGTTTCTCTGAAGCTTTGAGGATCAGGCAACATCCAAACCCAAAAAGTCAAAGGTTGATCCAACTCCATCAACAAACCATGAGTTAATTCAACACGATCAACAAGTCAAAGGTCAATCCAACTCGATCAATAAACCAAAAGCTGATCAAGAGATAAACAAACTTAGTATTAAAGTTTACTTTTTTTTTTTTTTTTTTTATAGAGAAATCATCAAATCATCAAATATTAAATTTCTCCATAAATCCTGTCAAACACTATAAAGAATAATTTAATTGGACTAACTCATTTTGTTCGATAAACAAGCAAGATTGTTTAATCTGTCAAATTTTTCATACTTTTTATTTAATTAAAGAACACATGTTATTTTGTAACGGGCTCTCTCTATATAATTTGTCATTACTATATAAATAATTAAAATTAATGATGTCTGTAGTCATGATTAATTGAAATTTAATATTCAACAACTACATCAAAAGTCATTGATGGTTTGATCTCAAATCTTACAACTGTTTATCTTAACAGAAAAACTAAATAAATAAGACTTACATATCCACGAGTAGGAAATAAAAAATTCATTTTTATCTATATTCTAGTAAGCGATCAATAATGACCCTGAAGTTTTAGTTTCACCGATTTAAACTTTTTTTAATTAAATTATATATGTATAACCTACTTTGTATGTTATTTCAAAAAAAGTCTGAATTTTTTAAAATTTCAGTAATATTCTTAATTTTTTTTTTATAAAAAAAAAATCCAAAATCCAACAATGTATCGATTTTGGAATAAAACTATTAGTACTTTATTAAAAAAATATCGTTGAATTTTAAAAGTTTCGATAATATATTTAAAATTTTAAAAATTATTATAAAACATTCAATTATTTATATACGTTATTATCTCGTTAATTAATAAGTAGATAAATAAACTTTCAAATATGTCTCAAAATTTGTAAGTTTGGATCTTAATTTGGGCCGCATTTGACGCGCGGCCCAATATGGGCTTCCTTGAATTTCTTGGAAGAAAGGCGAAGAGAAGTGGTCATGGCGGTTCCACGAAGTCCTTTTTGCCGCGAATCCAAATTCCATCTCAGAAGCCAGAGCTTCGATTCGATTCCATGGAAGCCCCTAGATTCCAGCCTCTCGTGAAGAAGCCATCCCTATCGTCGTCAACTCCATTTCTCGAAGGATTCATCTTCCGCCGCGGCAATTGATCGGAGAGAATCGTTGGGCATGGATGTTCGTGATCACTACAAGGTGCTAGGCTTGAACAGAAGCGCCACGAAGGAAGAAATCAAGGACGCATTCAGGAAGCTGGCGAAAGAATTTCACCCTGATAAGCATTCCCATTCACCCAAAGCAGTAAAGGATTCTGCTACTTTGAGATTCAAGCAGGTTTCCGAAGCATATGAGATCCTTGGCGATGATTGTAAGCGTGCTGATTACAATATTCGCTCTCGTTGTGCCTCTGGTCCATCTGTTAATCAACAGTATTATTCGTCTTATAATTCTTATGCCCATGCGAGTGGACCTAGATATGGTTCTTCTTCTGGATTTACCTCTCGCTCTGGTTTCAATGCCGATGGCTTGGTTACGAATTTTCATATGCTGCTGCGCTTTCTCACCACGCGTGCATTTCTTCTCAATTGTGCTTTCGCCGGGTATTTATTCTCTGCCCTAGCCCTTTTGTTCTTTAACAATACGATCTATGTTTTGAATTCCCGTAGCAAATTGCTTCAACTCTTACTTTCACTAGAGAAATCCTCCTATTCCCTTGCACCCTGGAATTCTTGTCTTGAATCTTGATTTTTCATCCCTTTTGCCAATTCCTTGATTGGATATACTTGTCACCATTGTTCCCGTTCTCCAAGTCCTGTTTTCAAATGTGACTATGTAGTTCACTTTTCCAATTTCAGATTGTTGGCAGGTGAGATTGGCACAGTTTTTGGTTTATTTCTGTGTGCCTCCTCCATCTCTGCGTTTTTCATTCCTAATTTTATTTCCTTATTCTCCGTATAAATTTCGGTGTGTGTTCTTGTTCTGCATTATAATTTAGTATGAACGTTGGTGGAATTTGCAGTACCAAGCCCAAGACTTCATCTAAAAGTAGTAGTTCTTTTTAATGTTTGCAGAATCTTCAGATCACTGTTGACTATATAATTAACCCCCTTGAAAAATGTTTTTATTGGCTAACAAAACTTTTAGCCATTCCAATGGTCATATCGAACTCACTCTAAGGACTGTTTGGGGCACTGAAATGATATAGAATGTGGGGAGTTCTGATGTCCTAAAATGGACCCATAAACAATTAAAATCGGTGAGATAGGATAATGGGTCTTGAAATGATATAGGATGTGGGGATATATCATCTCATGTTGGGCCCCAAACAGCCCTAAGTAGTTGGTTGGTATGGTACCTTAACTAAGTCCTACACAGAAACGTTTGTCAAGTTATGTATTCGAAGATCATTTGGTTCAATGGTAGCAAGAATTTATTGGAACGTTTGATTTGTGGGGAGGGGTTTGTTATTCTCTGGATAAGCTTCCTCCATACCAGTTCTTACTGCCGTTTGAATCTGAAAGTTGCTCGAAGTAGACATCTGAGAATAGGAAAAGGTTTGCTGCTGACTTGAGAGAAAAGGGACTTAAAACGAAACATATCAGAGGGAGCTAAAAATTGGATCATTACATCAGCTATGGACACTCTTACATAATCAAGTTGTTAAGGCTCACCTTGATTACATTTTAGTTTTCACCTTCTCTTTAACAAATTCTTGAAAATAATGTTTTTAGTTTTCAAAACTTGGTTTGGTTTTTATAAAATATAGGTCGAGAGTGGAAAACAAAATAAAGAGACTTATAGGTGGAAATAGTAATAGTGTTTATAATCTTGATTTTCAAAAACTAATAAAAAAATGATTATCAAACATGCCTAAATTAGTTGATGTTTTGATGACTAATATCACAGATGCCATTGAGAATAATATGAGTTTGAGTTCATCTTGAGCTTTGAGTTTATTGACTATGGGCTCTTTGACTGGGACATAGTTATCATTCTTACAAATTTTGTGCAGTGTTTTAGTTGGTGGCATGTTCGCGATTGACACAAGTGGGGAGGCTTTGTGGAAGATGCATAATTCTGGGGTATGTAATTATTTGTTCTCTTCCCTCCCTCTCTCCCTATTTACCTAGCAAAATGCCACCATTTCTGGATATGAAACATTGTTGTGAGTGTTCCTTAAAGCTCAAGGCACTATAAAACGCAATAATCTTCTCAGCCGAAAAAAAGAAAAAAAAAAAAAGCCTGACTGTTTTTGTTTTTTCTTTTTTGGGACACTATATATAAAAGTACTATATAGAGTAGAAAAAGCATAATTGGAGTGAAAACGTGGAAAAAAAAAACCCTTAACCTAAGAAATTTTGCATTTAAGTTTGGTAAATTTGTTATTTAGTTAATAAAGAAGGAAGATCCCTAATTATTACTATTTTCTAGCCTTCACAAAAGGCGTGGCTGAATGCGCTCCTTATTTTATGAGCCTTGCCTTAAAATGCTTAGGCGCGCGCCTTAGAGGGCTTTTTAAAATCCTGTCTTTTTCCAGACTTTGCAAACCTTACATGTATTTTCTTATAAATAGTCTTAAACATGTTTCTGGTTTTGGTTGGGAGTTCTCCGACTTATCTTGTGTTGGTCCTTATGGTGTCAAATGTTCTATTTTATTCTTTAAACTTTGCATAAAAGACTAGTTTTTATCATTCATTTCTGTTGGTCATATAACGAAAATCTAAATTCATTTGGAAAGTGAGGTAAAATTAATGCCAATGATGGTTCATGGACTAAACATAATATTTGAAAGCATATGAACCCAAAATATAATAAGCATAAACATGTGCTGTGTAGATTTGAAATCATATAGGTGTTTTAAATTACTTAGAAAATTAAAGTGTACGATTTCCAGATTTTACGAACCGAGTAACTTGACTGTTTCCATCTATTCTGAGTCTGACGATGGCGAGTCAATTGAATGGTCAAGATTGTGACTGGGAGAGTTTGTTTTGTATACAGAAATCATTTGAAGAAGCCATGGAATCAATCAATAAAGCCAAAACACATGAAGATGCTTAAAAGGGGTTTGCATTTGGATTCATTTGTCCTACCAGCAGACCAGATTGTGTTTTCATGTCCTCTTCCTGTAGAGTTGGCATTCCACACAAGTGAAGTTGAAACTGACTGGACTATACAAGGAATTAAATAGCTGATTGAAATGTAATATATGCTCTCTTTTTTCTTACCCCTCCTTTATGTGAATATACATTGATTGATTATATACAAATTTTGTTAAGTGTTCTGCATTTTCTTGTGGAGGCAGTCTTGTTATGAAGCAAAGATACTTCATGTGAGGCAAAGAATTCGTATTAGACACGTATCGGATACCGGTACTCTCAGATACGTATCTGACACGCAATTTGATGTATCTATTTCTACGCATATCTTTTTTCAAATAAAAAAATACAAGTAACGACTCATTTAATCTTTCTCAATCTAAAATTAGGCAACCTATTTAAAAAATTCATTACTTGAGTCCAAAACTAAAAGAAAATAAATAAATAAAAGATCAAACTTAGAATCATCTAATCTTCATCTTCACATTTGAGTCCTCACAAAGTCCACCAAAATATAAATCATTTGGATATCTTCAACAATTCAATGAAAAAGTTCTTCGTTTA
Source organism: Benincasa hispida (assembly GCF_009727055.1). Lineage (NCBI taxonomy): Eukaryota > Viridiplantae > Streptophyta > Magnoliopsida > Cucurbitales > Cucurbitaceae > Benincasa > Benincasa hispida. The sequence goes on from NC_052351.1 coordinate 52,863,892, forward strand.
TCTTCATACTTCTCCCTCTAATATTCTTTTTCTTCTTTGTAATATGAGTCACTTTTCTATTGCATTTCATTAACTATTGTTTTTAATATCTTAGATATATTTTTGTATTGTATTTAAGTGTTTGTATTATTGTTATTAACGTGTATGCTAAATTTATCTATATCATAGATTTTATTAAGAAAAAAAAAACGTATCTTCAATGTATCAGTATCCTCGTTTTTTAGAAATATATATATATTAAAAAATATATAAAAAATAACGTATCTTTAGATGTATCCGCATCTTAGTTTTTTAGAAATTGACGAATTTCCATATCCGATCGTATTCATATCGTGTAATCGTATCTGTGTCTGTGCTTCATAGCAGTCTTCTCTCGTAGATTATATAATAAACTGATGTGACATATTTTCTGCTAATAATTCTAGATTGTGGTGAAAATGTTTGATCAATGTGATAATTTAGGTATGTTTGGTAACTATTTGGTTGTTTAGAATTAAAGCTTATAGATACTATTTTTACCTATTGAATTATTATTATTATTATTATTATTATTATTATTATAAATTTTGATATCTAATTTTTAAGTGTGTTTTTTAACACCAATCTAAATTTCGAAAAATTAGTAGTTAATTTCCGGTTTAATTATAGAAAATGCTCTCGAATTTTGTAATTTGTTTAAAAACATTTCTATATTTTTAAAAGTTATAATATTATTTCAAATTAAGATATGAAATGATGCAGCAATTATCTAGAAAGAAAATTTAGATTACCACATCATTTTAGGTTATCGTTGCACAGTTTTAAGTCACGTTTTGTGTTTGAAATTCTATTTCATGGATATTATTGAAATGTTTATCAAAGTTGTTGGGTAAAATTGCAACTTTTGAAAGTATATGACTATTTTTTTTTTAAAATAAAGGGCAATTATCGATTTATACTCTTAAATTTGGAGGATTGTATCAATTTAAACCCCAAACTAAAAATTGTATCAATTTAAACATTAACTTTGGGTATATCAATTTAAACTCTAAATTTTAGAATTTGTATTAATTTAAACTCTAAAATAATAATTATATCAATTTATACCTTGGATTTTCATAAGGATATTAATTTAAATCTTCAACTTTCATAAATATATCAATTTAAACTTTGAACATTCATAACTGTATCAAAATAAAACATAATGAAGGATTTAAGCTGATATAATTATGACCGTTCATAAATTAATACATTTATAAAAGTTCAGGGTTTAAATAGATACAATTATTAGTTTGGGTTTAAATCGATACGATTTTCAAAGTTCAGGGTTTAAATTAATACAATTATTAGTTTAGGGTTTAAATTGATACAAGACCGAAAATTTAGGGATATAAATTAGTATTTACCCTAAAATAAAAGACAAATTCAAGGGTATTTGTTGCGATTTAGCCTTAATTTTTTTTTCTTCTTTTCAATGGAAGGATAGAAGAAAAGTGGAAGGAAGCAGAATAGAGGAAAGAGAAAAGTAAAAAAAAAAATTACTCAACCTAAAATCAATATGAAAATAATTGAATATGGGACATCATTTAAAAATTGAAATGTCAATAATGCAACGTCTTTTTTTGTTTTTCTCAACTAATGGTCAACTTCACTAGATAAACCATTTATAACTATTTTTTAAATTTAGGAATTTAAGATTACTTAGGAGGTGTTTGGCATGTCAACATGAGTTAGGTTGAGTTGGTAGAAATTACGGCTCAATGTTTGGTTCACCAACTTTAAGTGTTGGCGGAGTTGAGTTGGTTATTTTTACCAATTCACTCCAATTCATCTGAACTCTTCCTTCATCTAATGTTTTTAATGGCTCCACCCTTCAGCCATCATCAGCGATTATCGCTACCACACTTTGACGACATATCCCGACGACCACCTTAGGAGGTCAACGCTAATGACCAATTCTGAGCTTCGGCAACTACCTCCAACGATAACAACTCTGACGACCACCTTCACACAAGTAACTTCGACGATCACTTTCATGCGGCTAATTCTGACGACGAACTCCAGACTCAGGCAACCACTTCTGATGACAACTCTAGCAACTAACTTCGATGACCATCATCCTGCAGCTAACTTCAATGACCAACTCCAATAATCACCTTCGCACGAGCAACTCCGACGACCATCTATGACGATCAACTCCGAGCTCCAGCAACTATCTTCAACGACAACCCTAATGACCAACTCTGACGACCACCTTTGCATAAGCATAATTTCGCAATTATTCTCCTATCAACATACTTTCTAAAAATAAGCAACAACATTGTAAATTTTAGAGGCACCATATAAATTTTAAGATCAATTTCATAAATCTCTCTCCCTTTTGAAATCAATTGAACAATGGCCCTTAATAAGGGACAAAAAGACACTTAGCACATAAATCAATTTGAGGGTAGAAATATCAAATAAATTTTCAAAACATAATACTCCAAATACAATAGCTCCCCCTAAAAGAATAAATAATAGGCATGAGAGGGATACGTGTGCTTGTTCCAACTCTGATCTCTCATCTATTTATTTTTCAATCAACTTATGTGCTACGTGTTCACAATCACATTCTCATTCACACACTCTCTCAATTTCTTTATTTGCTTTATTTAGTTTATGCGTCACACAAATTACTACATCACCATTTATTGACAATACACCCCTGTGTTCGACAGCAGAGAATCACTAACTGAACTTGTTCTTACTTGAATTGAGATCCCATGCTCGACCTCGGTCCTCACCGAAACTACCTCCTAATTATTTTATACTTGGGTTTTTAGGAGAAAACTTGTGTGAATTATTAGAGGTTGAGTATATATTCTTGAGCATGATTGAGCACACAACAAGTGGACATCCAGATTACAGCATTTATTTTGTGATAATGTAAAATGTCCGGGCATCTGGAGATTCTCGGGCATCCTATGATGCCCATACGGCAGGCATCTCGGGAGTTTTGGATGTCCTCCTGAAACATGAGTTTTGTGGATTCCTCTACCGAGGGCTTCTTTTTTTTTCTTTTTTTCTTTTTTAATAACTTTTTAACCTCTTTTCCATATATATATAAATATCACTCTTCTCTTTTTCATTTTATAATTAAAATAAATACTGTGAACTATATGTATTTTACTCTCTTTGACTATGTTTTAGTACAAAGATATTCAAATTCAAACTAGTATTTATTTTATAAAAACTTTAAATTAATATATATTATTTTGTTGAGAAAAATAACAATTAAAATAATAAAACTATATTAATTTTAAAAGAAATTCAAATTTGATAAAAATAAAATGTTATATAAGTTCAAATTATATTGTATTATTTATTAACCAATAAATATATTTAAGAGTATTCTTCGAATATTATGTAAATTTAATGCATTCCTGTGTAGGAATCCTACAAAACAAACATGATTATCAAATGATGTCGAACATTTGTAGTTCTGAACATCTATTCAGGGCATCTAAAGATTCCAATTATCTACATTTCTGAAAAATAAACAACCCTTAAAGTATATTGTGTGGTTATAAATTATAGTATTTTGTTTATGTTAAATGCGATAGTTATATATAGAAGGGTGGTTACTAAAAGAAAGATTATGCTATCCTTTTATAACTTTCTTGTTTTCTAAACTAATTCCACAATTCCTCCAACAATTAGTTTGAGATTCGTTAGTTTTAAGTTCGCAGTTGACTTTCTATACTCAAAATTTTGTTTAATTATTAGGGAACAATTTGTGATGGATTGAGTGTTGTTGTTCATTGTTATACGTTTTATTTATATGCACATAGATATTTTTGTGGACATTATTATTTCATTTGTTAGTGGAAGATTAGACTTGAACATAAATCTAACTTATATTTACCGAAATGTGCTATCTTATTCCACTAAATTTGAGCTCATCTTATGATTTTACATGTTTATTCTATAATCTCGTAGGTAACGAGCATTAATATGGTAGAATCTGCCATCGGGACAAGTTTCGAACTAAAACGAACCAAAGCGGAGCTTTGAAAGTATCAACCAAGGAAAAGATGAAAATTACCAAAATGCCCCAGTGGGCAACGTTGCAATGCTGAGGCGATGCGCTAAAAACAAAAATGCACACTAAGCAGGAACATTGCAGCACTATTCGACGCTGCGACATGACACGAAAGACAGAAAGGTCAATTTTCAAGTAGTGCCACGATGCTACAAACTTTGACAGGAGAGAGATGAACCGGTACTTGCCTGCTATTATAAATGCATCATTTTTTCCAAATTAGGGCATATCATCTCAGGATTGCAGCCTCTAACTCGATTTTCTCATTTTTCATTCTCAACTTTCTTTTTACTTGTATTTTGTTTTATGAATATTAGATTCGATCTTGGCACACCATGAGAGGATAAGGCAAGTTTTTTTTCTAGCTTAAGGTAGGATAAAAACCTATTATTTTGGTTGGGAGACTTGCAATTTTCTGACTGCTTGCTGGAATTTATTGTTCTTGAATGTAGTTTATCTTCTATGCATCGAATTTATAAGTTATTTGGCCAATTCTCATTTGTTCTTTGTTGAGTTGGAGAGAGAGAAGCATATATGTGTTCTAATCTTGAAAGAACAAGGGTTAAAGCATGCTTGGGTGTGAATTCTAGGTTGTTTGGAACGATCCTTTCAGAACATTACATGATTTAACTTACTTCAAAAACGAAACAGTTAGTAACTTAGGCTATCTGGTGGTTGTCAATAGTCTTAGCTAGATTCCCTAATTGAATGCAAATGTTTAATTGGAAGAGACACTTTTGAAGCCGATTGGTTGAACATCTAGATTAATTATGAAATTAATTAAGGAATTAGGGCATGTTGCTTTTGTCTTTTGGGTAAACGAGTTAAGGATAAAACCAACAAGCATTGCATCTTTAGAGTTCCGCGATCAATCAAAATGAAAGGGTAGAATCCAAATTCCCTAGGCTAGGCTTTTAATTAATTCGATCTCGTATTTTAATTTCAACTTTTTAATTGTATGTAGTTTTACATTCAAGCATTTAATTTCTTTGCAATTACAAAACAAATAAAAACTCCCAATTGTGATCGTTGAATTAAAGTTTCCAGGTAAGATCATTCTTAGATTGTTTATGGATTCTACCTGTTCCTAACTAGCTACAAACTCATAAGAGTGGTTAATTATTATTTGTTCTAAGCTCCTACAGGCTCACGAACGATGACCATAAAAAAACGTTTGAACAAAAAGATGTTTGCAAAAAAACGAGTTTACACAAAAAAATCATTGTATTGTATTAGTGTAAAATACAAATAATCAATTGTTTGTATAAGAAAGGGAAACAAACCATTAACCATAAAAATTAAAATTCATTTTCCACAAATGGACAAAAAAAATTGGTTTTGTTTGTTTTCTTTTAATTAACATGATGGTTGAGTTAAAATTAATTGAGGGCTAGAGAGTAAAGAAAACGTTCATTTTATTGAAATATGACATGCCTTTGGGAATGTAAATGGAATTGTTATGTAATCGAGTGTTCAATTTGTTTGATGGAAATATATTACATTTTTCAAGAAAACAAAAAGTTATTCAATTTTTAAACTTTTTTAGTGTCCATGATTGAGAGTTAATTAATTGTGAAAAATTTTCATTTTTTTGGAATATGTTTGGTGTTTAGGAATGGGAAAAAAATATTTTACGCGATTAAGTGTTCAAAAATTCAATTCAAAATTTGTGTTTAGTATATGTTTATTTTATATGAATTTATCATGTTTTAAGAATGGAAAAAAGTTAAGCAGTTAGTGTTAAGAATTATAGGAAAATATGTGTGTTTGTATATATGTATGTGTATGTATTTTGAAGCAAAATCAATTACATTCGGAATAACACCAGATACCCCAATTCAACTCAATTTTGCACCTCAAACATAGACTTTATGACTTAACGTAACTCAACACCCAAAACATAGACATTTCAATTCAATTGTGCACCTCAAACACATACAATTTAATTCGATAAATAATTTAACTCCCCAAATAATGATTTTCAACTCAACTTAACTCTATGCATCAAACACTTCTTTAGAGATCAAATAAAAATTGTCTAGAAACTAAAAGTATAATTTATGAGCTAAAATTTTGTACATTTGAGTTTGTCGTTTTATGAGTAGCGAAATTCAAACATAATCCAAAAGAGAAGAAGGAAAAAAAGAGAGAGAGAGAAAAAAAGAAACTACCAACTATAAATTGCCTGAATTTGATACCAAATAAATCTAAATATTTTTTTGGCTAAATTATATAAACTACCTTTGAGGTTCATCGTTTGTGTAAAAAATATTTTTGAACTTTTAAAAGTTTACTTAAACTTTCCAAAAGAATTAATATTGGATGGAAACCAATATTTTGTTTCAAAATATCATTGAGCTTCAAATGTTTCAAAAATATCATTAACCTTTTAAAAAAATACAAAAAAATATCATTTAATATTAATATATGAACAAAAATTGTTAGCACATTATCGCAAAAATACCCATAAACTTTCAAAAAGTTACCTTAGTAACCTTATATTAAAGAAAAGTTAAATATGCTTTTTATATTTACACCCGGTTACTCCCTCTTTCATTTTATTTTATTTTTTTCTCCTTTCACTCTCCTTGTTGATTGTTTGACCTTTGTTTATCTTGTAAAACAAAAATAAATAAATAAATAAATAAATAAATAAAAAAATGCCCCTTTTAATTAAAGTATATGGATTATAATGATATAATAATAACAATAAGGGAAGCACTAAGGAGATCTTAAGGCTTATATATTTAACAAGGTTATATATTAATAGTTGAGTCTGTGTTAATAGCTTCTTACTTTTTTTTTTCTTTTTTTGTATTTGGCTATTTATTGTTTTGGTAAATTTTAAACGAATATTTTGATTTTTGGAAATTATGAGATTTTGGGGGATTTTTTTTTTTAACTTGAAGTTTCAATTTATATTTTGTTGTGGAAAATTGATGTAAGAATTGGACAAATGAAAAATAAAATGAGAGTATCTATATGGGAAAAAATGATATGTATATAATTTGTTTTAAAATCGATTTTTTCGAACTCAATAAGCTTCAACACGAATTGATCACTATACTAATCGTAGGAGCAATTTTAAACAATTTCTTTTAAGACTAAGAGTATTAATGCAGCCTTTGAAAATTCAAGAATATTTTTTAAACGAGTATTAACACAGTTTCTATTCATATGCTAACAATAAGAGTATTTTTTTAAGTTTTGTTAAAGTTTAAGAGTATTCTTGAAATTTTTGAAAGTTCAAGGTTATTATTTAGACTTAATAAATTTCAACAAACTTACAATTAATATTTTATGTTATCTTAAAAAATTAATACAAAATTTTGGTTAATTACTAAATATAATTAATTATATTTATTTAACATAAAAATATTCATTTACTGGAGGTGGGAGATCAAACCTCGATCTCTAAGGAAAAAGATCATGTTAATCATTGCTTAACTCAACAAAATATTAGATTAGTGTTTTAATTTATACAACCCTCAAATTTTAGTTGTACAAATTATTTTTTTTTTCCTTAGAATTGAGGGAAAAAATAAGAAATGAAATCCTTATAGATTATAATTTAGTTAAGAAAACAATAATATTACTCTCATAATTGGCCTATTAGCTCAGTTGGTTAGAGCGTCGTGCTAATAACGCGAAGGTCGCAGGTTCGAAACCTGCATAGGCCAAATTTATTTTCAAATACAAAACTTGGGTCTTTGTCAAATAATATCCTAATATATAATAAAGTCTCTGATGAGTGAAATTCCTGATGGCTATTCACTTTAACCGTTCTAGACACAACTTTAGTTGCACATAAATATATATTACTTAGGTTAAATATTTGTTATAAAAAAAAAAAAGATTTACTGTCCACTTAAGTCTTACATTTTTAATTGTTATTCATTGTATAGGAGTTGAACTCTATAAGATTAATCACAACGTTTTTATTACATGATACCTACAATCACTAGTAGTAGAACAAAACCGATTAATGAAATTATAACTAAATATGAAAGGGTATTCGAATTTTTGATTTATTGATCGAGAATATGTATTTTACGTCAGTTAAACTATATTTGTGAAGAATTAATTAGAACAACTATAGTAATTTATAAATGGTTTGTGAATTTAAAAATATGCATTAATGAAATTGTAATTATATGATTATAATTTTGTGTGTTTTTGGAGGTAATGGATCAAATTTAGAAGTTTCGTCATTTGATTGTAACAACTTATAATTGAACTTAAAAAAACCAACCAATTCACTTGTATTTTGTTTTTTAAAAAATATTATGGCTAAATTATAACAAAATGTCCTTAAATCTGATATTTTGGATAAAAATAATACTATATTATCAACCGTTTCAAAAATATCCTATAACTTTATAAAGTTTTAAAATATCCATAAATTTTAAAAGTATCCCAAACCTTTGTAAATATTGGACAAAAGGGAGAAAAATGAGAACATCTACCAAAAAAAAAAAAAAGATATTTATATGCATTGTTTAAAAATGATTTTTTTACCAACTCAAGAGAACCTAAAATAAATTGATCATTATACTAACGACGCTGACATTTTTATTTTTTTTTTCTTGAGAGATTAAGAGTATTAACTCAAATTTTGAAATTTCAATGATATATATAAATAAATAATTTAATCGGGGACGGGGACGAGGCGAGGATACCCTCCCCGTCCCCAACTGGGGACTCGATTAGAATTCTCAATTTGACCAGGTCTCCGGTCAAACCAGGGATTCCCTGCCCTGATCGGGACAAGGACCCACGTGGATGAGATTTTTGCCAACTCTACCCATGATCTCACCATTTAAAATGGGTAAAAACTAACAAAGAGAATCAAACTCCCAAACACCCTGCCCAACATTAGACAAAGCCCATCTTGCTAAAGTATGAGTAACTCTATTAATTAGCACACCTCGGGATAAATTTAAGCCCCTTGGCGTGAGTTTTGAACATCCTTTCCCTAATTTTCCCAAAAATGACACCTTGTGGATAATTAGATCGATAGCTTTCACCTGCCCTTAAGACTCGGACTCCAACAAAAAATGAGAATAGCCCCTATCATAAGCCATTTTTACTCCAAATAAGAGGGCAATGTTTCAGCTGAAAGAACATTCATTCATCCATTGATCGTCTTTGAGAACGCCTAACACCAAAATTCCATTCGAATTTCTAAAGGGAACTTAGCGTACAAGTTTGGAATCTTAAGTCTGGGAATATTAAGCTTGGGGATTAGCCTGAGAGGTTTAGATAGTCGGTTTAAGAAAACCGTGTTTTGAGTGCAGGTTTTAAAGGTCTAGGTTTGGAGTGCAAGTTTAGGAAGCCTGTGAAAAATGCAGATTTATAAATCTCGAGTTTGTAAAATATTTTCTTGTATTTAATTTGTTGGTAGATTTTAGATTAGTTCAAACTTGTATCTTGATTATTTTATTATGGTTAATTTTAAATTAAACTAAAATATTTAGAAGATTTTTTATTTTTGAATTTTGGAATAGAGATGTGACTAAAATTATAATTTTATTTAATTTACTATTTTAATAATTTGTTGTTTTGATTTTAGTAGGTTTTGCGGTACAACTTCATAGACTTTTATCACAACTAATTTGAAAATTAGTGTTTTTTTTGTCATAACATGCTAACTTCAAATTGTATTTGAGGAATAAAAAAAAATCATGATATCATGAAGTTTGAGTTTTAATTTTTATTTGGTCACCAAGTTGTTTCAACATTTTAATCTTTTACATTTAAAGATTATTTTAAATCTTCGAGCTAGTTAAATTGACCAACGAACAAAAAATGAGAATGTTAAATTAAATTAGGGCTTTCTATACATATAATTTAAATAAATATACCAACTACACAATTGCAGTGTAAATGAGCTATTATTTTAGACAAAAACTAGGTCAAATTTACCTTTTTAACTCTCGAAAGTTTCTTGTGATTATGAATTTTCCAAAATAACTTCCTTTTCAGAACCTCTACAGGTAAGGAAAATATCTCAAAAAAAAAAAAAAAAATCCAAACAATATTGCTCTCATAAGTGAAAGCAAGAATCGGTGATAAGTGTTGAAGAAGAAAATGAGGTATATTTGATATATATAACACTATATATTTGAATTTTCTAAAAATAAATTAGTATGCTTGATAAGTGTATAAATAATACAATCTGTATAACATATTGTCTTATATATTGAATGATATATTCAATGTATATTTACATTTTTCTGTATATTTATAAACACACACAAAAATAAAAGTAAACCATGGTATATGTGATGTATATTTATATTTTTCATCATATTACTTTTTATATTCGACATATACTTTAGATCTCAATAGATAGATGATTGATTTTCAACTAAGAAAAATATAAAATAAATTAAATATCCTTAGGTAAAGGAAACATTAATTTTAAACAACGAAAGAAGGAGAGATAACTAACAAATATGATATAATAAAAATAATAATTAAAAAACTCCAAAAGAAAAAAACAATTAGAAAAGAGACACTGTATTTTTTTTAAAAAAATATCATTATAATAAAACTAAGAGCTTCTTTGGAATGACTTATAAAACAATTTAAAAATGTTTGCTAGCAGGATCACCGAAGGTTGGCCGACGGTGACCGTCGGAGTTAGAAACCGGAGGTTGGCTGACAATGGTCGTCAAAGGTGACAATCGTGTTGAATTTAGTGTTTTAAATCTCGAATCTTGTAGTTTTTATTTTGAAAGAATAATTTATTTATTTAATAAAATAAAACATATTTTATTTGACATTCAGACTGCATTGATTCAATCCAATAAACTAAAATCAAAGGTTATGTGATGTCACTTGAACAATATGTGGAAACATACAAGTGGTTCATGTCTAAGTTATAATCTAAAAGGTCTACAGTAAATGGATAAGGTTGAGTGTCTTATCCTGATAACACTGCGAATACGGTCCACTTCGTAAGTGTTATATAAGTTGTAAATGCTATAGACAATTGACCCATATTATTCATGTGAAGACACGTGAGTGGGGTATTATGTATAAAGAGTTTATATAAGAGTGGACGAACCGCGAAATGATTGGTTTTCTTTATAATACCGTTACTTGAAAAAACTAATATTTCACTATGATGACCATAGGTGACTTGACTTTAATTCTGACAGAGTTGTGGACTCCTGTTTATGAGAGTAATCATTTAATCTATATGAGTGAGAGTGGTCGTGTTAACCGACCAAGCCTACCATTTTGGGGATTTGTCCGAGTAGGGAGTTAGAAACACACTACACAAGAAGGAACTCACTCCTTCCCGGTCTTAGAGAAAGTAGATAAATTGCTCAATTGATAGCTGATTTTGAGTCTTGAACAGTGAGGCTTCAACCTCTCATTAGCTCAATATATGTTAGTTTATAGTTGGACTATAAATTGTTTGTTCATTAGAGGAATCGGTGGTACTTAAAAAGTTAGATGTAACTACAAGAAGTAAATCAATATTTCGACCTAGTTGTAGTTATGAGCAATTTGTGAATGGTCGACTCGCTGTTGATTGATTATATCTATATACACAGAAATATGTATGCAGTGCAAATAATGCAGTTATTGATCTTTAGTGGAGTAACGATAGTTAATGAATATTGATGAATTTTATTAATGAGTTTAATTAATTAGTCTTATATCATTGCAGCTTCTAATCTGTAGGTTCATAAGGTTCACTAAGGATATTAATGAGGAATGATTTGAATGGCTCAAATTACTTAATTTTTTTTTATATTAACATGATTAATATATAGTGTATTTTGATACATTATATAATATGATTAATTATAAATATGATCTATGATCCAAACTCTATAAGAGAGATATTTAAATGATATTCAAATGTAAATTCATATAAAATTATAGTATAAGAGAGATGCATGCATATAAATATGTGATATTTATATGTTAATCAATTAATTCTTTATTGAATATGATTTATTATATAATTATTTAATTTATATGTTAATTGATTAAATAATAGTTAATTAATCGATTAACAAATAATAGAGTGGAAAGCTCGGAGAGAGGGTTACCCTCTCCCTATAAATATACCACTATAACCCTTACAAGTAAAAGTGTTTTTTGGGTGAAATTTAACCTAGCTTTTACTCTCATATTCTCACTCTATATACTCCACTCTCTCAAGAACATTCCCTCAACCTTCATTTCGTCTTCAAAGTGTTAGAGTCCATACATCTAGCTCGAATCCTAGAACATAGAGGGAAACTCTTGTGGTGGTATCTTTGTTTATCGAGAGGTTCGAGTTTGTTTGTGACCAAAGGAGATGAAAACTCGAAGAAGGGGAATCTTCAAGGGCAGAGTTATCTTTTTTCTTTCTTCCTCGTTAGAAGCATGCCCAAGCATAGTTTTATTAATGTTTATCCCATGTTTGTATGATTTAGTTCACTTTTGTGTTTTATAAAATTGATCTTCAAATTGATACAATTGTAAAAGTTTGAGATTCAAATTGATACACTTATGAAGCATGCCCAAGCATAGTTTTAATAATGTTTTTCCCATGTTTGTATGATTTAGTTCACTTTTGTGTTTTATAAAATTGATACAATTGTAAAAGTTTTAGATTCAAATTGATACACTTATAAAGTTTAGAGATTAAATTGATATAATTATTAGTTTAAGATTTAAATTGATGTAATTTTCGGAGGGATAAATTTAGAGTATTTAAATTAATAAATGAATACGAAATGGACAAAAATTTGCAATTTTTTTTTCTCGTTTGTGAAAAGGCAAAAATTTGCAAACTTGTGCATCTAAAAAATTAATGTTATATTACTGTCACAATCTCTCTATTCTTTTCTCCTTCAAAATTTCGAGATTAAATTCGACCAAAGTCCACTGTAGATTTCAGTTTGGCGGCCGAAATCATACTCTTCTTCCCACTTCTCGGATTTATGAACCAAGCCAGTTTTTGCTTTAGCTTTCGCAGGTATGTAATGCTCTTCGCAAGCTTTTCTTCTCTTATTCGTCCCTATTGTTTCAATTTCGCGGATTTATGAATGTATGTATATCGATACTTGTTATGCTGAGCTCAATCAATTGAATGAGTTGAAATTTCATGAAGAATTTAATTTCTGGTTTTGGGTTGGGTTGGGTTTCGTTTGTTCTGACTTGGGCAAATTCTATGCGTAATTTTGGCTTTTTTCTGGTCAGAGTTCTCTGTTGCCTCTATATTGTTGATAATCTTGTTAAAATGAAGCAATGGAGTGTGTTCATCAATTTGAGTGTAAACAAATTACAACATCTTATTTAACTGACAAGCTGCAGAGATAGGCTTTATTGTTTTAGCTTCTTGGATTGCTACTTATTTTTGCTTTTCTTGTTCAGCTAAGCAGACGACCATAAATTTATACAATCTCTGCTCTATTTACAGCCACTCTCTTCACTATGGTGTCAGAGGGATCTGAATCAAAGGTACGCGTGTTTTTCAACCTCCTCGCCCCTGAGAAAACGTTTCAGGATATTATGAGATTTTTTGTGTAAAGAAAATGTTTAGAAACCAGTGGAGGGTAAGGATGACTTCGGGCGATAAGGGCATAGTTGTTTAAAGGGGAAGATGGATCAGTAGAGCCATGTTTGTAAGGTCAGCATAGGTGGGGGTCCATTTCTTATATTGAGCCCAAAAATGTAGTTTTTGCCATGCCAGTCTGTTCCATATTCTTTGAGTCGATAAGAGGAGAGGGGTTGCAGTTTCTCAAGTGATTGTGTAAAGATTCTAGGTCTTACTTACAATAACATTGATTCAAAACAACGATTACATGCAAACAGCTAACAGCTCTATAGAACTACTGTTCTATTACAAAATATCCAAAAAACATGAAACACATACAAAAGAGAAAAACATACTAATAACCTCCTGCCACACGCAAGCCTTACCAAACACAATTCAAAATAACCTCCAGCCCACTAACGGTTGGGCCCACTCCCATTTCCCTTTCTACCCCTTCTCACATAAGTATTCACAATTGGAGGTATAACAGATCGTAGAGTAAGGTGATTTCTAGGGTGGAGTAAAAAGCCTATAAGGGTATTGCGGAGGTAGTTGGTTGGTGTAAAAGTGGTGATAACATGGTGGTAAACGAGAAGAGTTTTGGTGTAGTTGACAAGGATCATGGAACAGGGTAGAAGAAAGAAAGGGGCGTTTAGATAGTGATTGAATGGTTAGTTAGTTGAACAAGGGTAACTTGATACTTAAAACACATGGAAGTAATGTATGTGCGAGTAGAGAAAGGAGGTAGTGAGATTCTGATAGTTGGTGGGAGTAAATAGGATAGTCGGAATTTATGACCATTATAGACACGAAGATTCTTCCCAATTAGGAGTTTGTTGTAATTTGTTATGCTGAGTATTACTCCTATTGGAAATGTGGTTGTCCATGTTGAAATATTGATAATTAAATGTACCGTAACCCAACAACTTATGCTTTTGGATTAATTGGTGATTTAACATGGTACCAGAGTAGGAGATTATTATCCCTGTAATGTCATTTCCTTCCTAATGAATATTGATTTCTGCTTGTTGGGTATCCTACAAAATTTTAAGCCCACAAGTCAGGGAGAGTGTCAAAGTATTGATACCATAGCCCATTAACTCAAGCTTTTAGGTTTATTGGTGATTGACACTCCACTTGATTTATTATGTATCGTAGAACCCTAATTTTTGGTGGTATTCCAACAAAATTTCATGAATCAAGAGTCTCAAGGGAAAGTAAAAGCATTCTTTAAAAAAAAAAAAAATCCAATTCTACTAGATAATAATTCATTTTACAACGAATCGATCATTTTCCCTTTGAGAATTTATGATTAAGGTCAGAAGTTTTGGTAAGTTTTATATAATATTCTCTCTCCATTTCTTTTTGTCGTTATATCTCTAAGTATTTTATGTCGATTGGAGTGGTTTTTATGAGCCCTAGGATCACTTTTCCTTTTAGATTTGTCTTGACTACAGTGGAAAGTTTCTTTCTTAAGTAGACTATTCTTGGTGGTGCTAAAATCCATAACCACTTGTATAAAGAGCCTCTTTTTCATTATATCCAATACTCATTACTCAAGGTTGACTAAGAATTGTTGTTGGATTATATCAGTTATGCTTGATGATTTGGGTTTTAGCTATGCTTTATCTGATAGGGATACTTTGGA
Source organism: Benincasa hispida (assembly GCF_009727055.1). Taxonomy (NCBI): domain Eukaryota; kingdom Viridiplantae; phylum Streptophyta; class Magnoliopsida; order Cucurbitales; family Cucurbitaceae; genus Benincasa; species Benincasa hispida. The sequence goes on from NC_052351.1 coordinate 52,879,150, forward strand.
TGTCACCGATTTCCTATTGATGATTGGGGGCTTTTGTTGCAACAACTTTGGGAGAAGGGATCGCCACGTCTAGGTTCCTAGTCCTTCTAAAGGGTTCTCGCGTAAATCCTATTTTCTTTGTGTTGTAAACCCTTTTCCTATGAGAAAGGAATAAAATATTGATGTCGATATCGATATCGGTATTTTAGGTATACGAATATATCGGTACAATATCAACATCGACGAATGTTTCTATAAATAAAAAATTTATACAAATTAGTTTAATAAATAATTAAGCTCCTTTTACTTCCAAACTAAGTTTTAGACCTTGTTATTAATATTCATATTCATATTGAGGTTTGAAGATGATATATATTTTTAATGTTTTAAAGATATCAAAGATATTGATTAATCCTTGATATCAATGACGAACCCTCCAATTTACGGATATATCAATGAGTATATCGACATAGCGATGGATATATCGACATATCAATAAATATTTCAATCCTCACCCTTGAGTGAATTGGTCTTTCTCTAGTCGTGGAAGGTGAAAATTTTGAAGAAGCTTAAGTTTTGTCAAGCAGGTTCTCCATGGAAGAATTAATACATTTGATAGGTTTTTGAGGAGGGTTTCCAAATTGGTGGTGCCTTTGGGTTGCATCGTCTTCAGGAGGGTGGTGGAGGGCCTAGACCATATTCTCTGGTCATGTGATTATGCGCACTCACTTTGGAGCCAATTTTCTTCTGATGAGTTTGGCTAGACACAGAGGCTGTAGGGATATGATCGAAGAGTTTTTTCTGCACCATCCTTTTCACGAGAAAGGAAGGTTTTATGTGACATGTTGGAGTGTGTGCTATTTATTGGGGGCTTTACCAAGAAAGGAACAAAATAATTTTTAGAGGGTTTGGGAGGCTCCTGAGTGAAATGTGGATGTGTATTAGGTTCAATGTTTCTTGATGGGCATAAGTATATCTTTACGTTTTATTTTGTTAGATTGGACTGAATTTCCCGCATATTCTTTCATTTTTTCATAGAAAAAAGGATTGTTGTTGGATTGATGCCTTTGGTAAGTTATTTATTTATTTTTTTTAAAAGGAAGAAGGAGGACAAGGATCTCTTTCCTTTGTCTTTCAGTGGGTAATTGTGTGTTTAACCTATTTAACTTCCATGTTCAGGATAAAACAACGAGCAATAAGCTTTTGGATGGTTTGAAGTACAATGTTGAGGTGGCAGAAAGTGTTGCTAATGAGGCGCAGGTGTGACATCATCTTTAGTTTTCACACCACATCCCATCCCTCTCCCTCTCTCAATCAAGTTTAAATTTGAGTTTCCTCTTCGATTTAACACTGAATCCAATTATTTCATGTTAGCGTTTGCCAATATTGGAGGCAACACCATTATATGAGCAACTGCTGACGGTGTATCCCACTGCTGTGAGTTTCTTATGTATTTCAATAATTTTCTTTGTCAACCTTCACTTAAAGTAGCTGCATTTTGAAATTTGAACCTTGCTTATTGCTGGGTTTGTGAGCAGAGATAGAGTAACTATTTCATGGGCTCAGCTAATGCTGGTTGGTACTCATATTTTTTAGCATATCATATGACGATTTCTTTCCTTTGAAAATTTAAGTGAAAGCCAAGTCTTAAAAATGATAGATTTTAGATTAATCAATTTCAATATCAATAGATGTAATTTAGAAAAAACCCCAATAACTAATATTGATTCTACCGGAGATGTTGGAACCGAGAATGGCGTACGCGGCAGAGTGGGGCAAGGCTAGGTATCCTCTCCCTCTAAATGCCACTAGGAATCTATTATAATAACTATCTCCAACTGGCTTGAATTATGAAAGAGAAATAATTAGAGAAGGATCTAGACAAGGACTGGCATGTAGCAGGAATGGAATACACTAATTCTTTAATTTTATTCTGCCTGCCTAGTCACTCAGCATCTAAGCATTTTTGTCCATTGTGCTTGGTATGGTTGCATTTTGTTAGGTTGTAATCGCACAGAGAAGTTTTTTAGGATCACTTTTGGTAGATGACAGAGAATGTTTCTTTGCAAATACTAATCTGAGATAGAATTAACAATTAAGGATTGCTTCAAAGAGGTTGTAGTTGCTTAAGGGAATTTATAGACTTTACAAACTGGATAGAATCATGGAGTGGTGTTGATTTTACTAGGGTTGTCTGTCTGTCTCTAATCTTGAATTGGAGAGGTAAGTATTATGTCATATCAATGAAAAGTTCATGATTTTCCTGTTATTGGGGATGTAAATTTCCAATATCATGGTTCATGTCCTTTATGTTTGTCTATGCAAACACCGTAACACCCTTTCCTACTTGATCACCTAATTTGTAAGTTTCTCAGCTAGTCTCAATCATACACGGAAAAGTAGTTCTTCCTTTTTAGTTGGATGTAGGTTTATATACCTTTTGGTTCTATCTATGCACTAACCATTTTCTTCAGGCTAAATATTGGAAGCAATACGTGGAGGCACACATGGTTGTAAATAATGACGATGCTACAAGACAGATATTTAGCCGGTGCTTATTGAACTGTCTACACATCCCTCTTTGGTATGATCATCGTTTCACCTTTTAGTTATTAGTGGATGAATTTCATCTCATCATGGTATGGCATGGTGCAACATTGTTTAAGTCGACCACCATATTTTAGCATCTCAAAATTTTGGGTTGGTTACTTTCTCTTGCTTATATTTCAAGGCTTGAAAATTGTTTTTGTACCATTCTTATCATTTTTTGTTGATGCATTTCAACTATATTTGAAAAAATAATTAATAGATAGGCTACTGTTTCTAAAAGAGATTCGGTTCTTTCTATGGGAGGTTAGCCATGGTAGTATTAACACAGCAGACGTACTTATCAAAAAGGCCCCATGGATCGTGTCTGCCCTGAGTTGGTGTGTCCTTTGTCACCAATGTGGAGAATCCATTATGCACATTCTTGTTTTCTGTGACTATGCTCAATCGTTTTGGCAGAGGATGTTATCATGCTTCAACTATAGCTCCTTTTCAGTGAAGTTACTTTTAAGATGTAGGATAGCATATCAATACAAGACGAACAAAAATCTCCCTGTTCCCGTTTTCAAGTTTCTCTGTTATCCTCCATCTCTGGCGACATTTCCGAGCAATGCATACTTTAACCACCTTTCTTCTCCCTTTCAATGGCTGCGATGAAAGTGGAAAGTTGCAAATTCCTCAACTCCTTTTATTGCATCTGGTTCGAGAATGGCTTCTTCCAAATTGAAGACGTTGAAGCACAATTTTTTTTGAAAGTAGTAAAGTCACAAATGGGCTGGCTCACGGAGGCTATCATGGAAATAACTCGAAGGCCTGACAAAATTTCTTCCTTCAAAATGGGAGTGATGTTCACGGAAGGACAAGGATATCGAAATTCAAAGTAGAGTTAGGATGGATTATGAGATGCACAGTATGACCGACAACAGGTGGGCGACACTTCATCCATGTGCTATCGGGCCACTCGCAGCAGGGTTGGCTTGCTTTCCTCAAAATGATACAAAGCTTCCAGATGAAACACGAGTACATGTTATGGCAAAGGAATCAATTTTCAAGCTCTAATCTATCCAAGCAGCATCATAAGGTTTTTGAGGAGAATTCATTTCAATCACAAAGATTGAGTTACACAGACATGGTGAAGACAAAGCGTCATTCTCATACCTCTGTTTCGGAGTCTGGAAAATAGAGCACTGGCAGTGATAATCTGGTGAGGCAGATGACATCCCCTGTTTCAGCAAACGAAAAACAAAGCTCAAACTTATTTTGGGTGTGCAAGAATATGGAAGTATACCAACAAGATTTTGATAACTTGTGGATTGTCTCAAGGCTGTTTGTTTTTTATGACTGGAAGGAGATCACTAAAGTGCTAAAGGTTTTTTCCAAACTAAAGTAATCATAAATCTGTTATTCGCAGAGAATGCATTGTGATCAATTTAGATCAAGGTTCAGTCGAGGAATTCATCGAGAAAACAGGCAAATTGCAGGAAATTGGTCTGTCCCACTTAAAGTTTGAAAAATGGAACAAATTCAAACACAGCCGGCCATTGTTAACAAAAGGTTTTGGAGGATGGATTAAATAAGGAACCTCCCTCTAGATTATTGGAGTAGGAAAATATTTGAAGCTATAGGTGCTCGTTTCGGTGGCTTAGATGATGTTGCCTTAGAAACACTCAATCTAGTTAATTGTTCTGAAGCAAAGATACATGTTAAAAGGAACCTTTGTGGTTTCATGCCATCCACAATAGAAATCACCGATTTTACTAGGGGCAACATCCTTTTAAATTTTAGAGACGTTGAAGTCATTAACCCTCCCCAAATCGCTAAGGGCAGTCTATTTTTTAAGGATTTCTCCAACCCGATTGATTTACAGAGGCTGCAACTGGTTATGATTGATGAAGAAGTCAACGATTTGTTTAATCTGGAAAGTGTGGAGTTTTTAAAATAATTTTAAACGATTCCTTCTCATTCAAGGAACCCATTTGAAGCGTTAAAGATCAGAGTTCAAAGCCTGATAGCTCCACTGGCGCCGGAGAAGATGGGAGTAAACCAGTTAACTCCAGTAGACAGTGTGAACACTCCCAAGGAATCCAAAGAGTCCCATTTAATGATGGGAGAGAAGAAACAAGAGGACAACTGTAAGAATTCAAATGAGGCAGCCCAATCATCCCCTTCAACGAACGCAAAAAGAAAACTCCCAGTGAACAGCTGCCCGACACCCTCCCTGGGAAATCCCAATTGTCTGGGAACTCAAGCAGCCATTCTCTCTCTCCAAAAAGCAAATACTCAAAAAGAGTAAAGATTCAGTCTCAAAAAGTTCCAAATAAGACCTCTAACAACTCCTCTGCTTCTTATGGCCACCGATTAATACCTAAGAAATACTCAAAACTACTGAAGCGATTTCCCAGACACTTTGCAAGAGAACAAACTTCATTCATCAACTCATGGTCACTAATAGTAAATCCAGACCTTCCAGAAAGCTGCTGCATCAAAGTCCAAGTCCCCGAAGCAAAATCATTAAGGTCAGAGCATACTCTATCTAATACTAAGAAGTTTATTCAATCTGATTTCACAATGCCAGGTTCTAGTGTCTATTTTGTGTGAGGCGTTCTGGAAGACAATTTCAGTCCATGCCACCAGAAAGACCAAGCTTTAGATATCAATAATATAAGTGCAAGCAGTGAGGAATTAGAAGGTAGTGAAACAGGGGAAGTACAAGAAGAAGCAGAGTTTTTAACCAATTTTGGCGATGATATTGGTGAGTTATTCTTGGAAGAGCACTCAACAAAAGAGGAAGCTCCAAAAGGCCTACCCATTAATCCGATGAATAAAGAAGAAGTCCCTCAGCACTTGCACTCAATAATTGAAGCCTGTGATATCATTCTTGGCTAATAGATAAAGACATCATTTTGGGGCAGATTGCATAGTCGTTGATCGGCATAAATATGGAAATTCTATCTTTGAACATAAGGGGGCTGGGAGATACGCTGAAAAGGATGGTAATAGGAAGCTCATCAAGAAAATTAATCTGGATTTGGTGTTGCTGCTGGAAACCAAAAGGGGGGAATTCGACATGGATATTATCAAATCCTTTGTGCAGTTCAAAAGAAGTAGGTTGGTTCAGTGTAGAAGCCTTTGGAAAATCAGTGGGAATATTAACAATGTGGGATGAAAGCAAGGTGTCAATTATTGAAGTACTCAAGGGAGGTTATTCACTATCTGTCAAATGCAAGACAATTTGCAAGAAAGAATGCTGGATTATGAACGTTTATGGCCCATCTGACTATAGAGAAAGAATGCACATTTGGCCGGAGTTATATTCATTAACAGATTATATAATGGAACCTTGGTGTCTAGCAGGTGATTTCAACATGACCAGATGGCCTCATGATAGTGTCCCAATGAGAAGAATGACAAAAGGCATGGGGAAATTCAATAAATTCATTGCAGATAATAATCTGATGGAGATTCCTCTTTCCAATGAGAATTCACTTGGGTAAGGGATGGAAACATGACTTCGAGGTCACTTGTAGATAGATTCTTTGTATCAAAAGAATGGGACGAGACATTTGAAAATACGAGTGGAAGACAAGACAGGTTGTCTTCTGACCATTTTCCTTTATTACTAGAAGCTGGTTCTTTTGAGTGGGGGACCTCTCCTTTTCGTTTTTGCAACAGCTGGTTATATAATAAGGAGTGCTGTCAGTTAATTGAAGGATCATTGAGCAACTCCCATTCCCAAGGTTGGGCTGGCTTTGTCATTTCTGCAAGGCTGAGGAAATCAAAGTCAGCTCTAAAATCATGGAAAGCAAATTTTAAAGCAGTAAGGAGAGTAGAGGAAGAGCATATTCTCGATGAATTAGAAAAATTGGAAAGCCTGGAGGATGAGGAGGCAGACTTGAACTTAAATTCGAATTTGAGAATTTCCTTGAAGGCCGAATTAGTGGAACTACTTATGGATGATGAAAGGAATCTAATACAGAAAAGTAAGCTCAACTGGTTGAGACTTGGTGACGAGAATGCTAGCTTCTTTCATCGATTTCTAGCTGCAAAGAAAAGAAGGAATCTGAATTCTGAGTTGATTAATGAAAATGGCATTTCAATTTTCTCTTTCCGGGTGATTGGAGAGCTAATTCTGAATTATTACTCATCACTATATTCAAAATCCTTAGGAGCAGGCTCAATTCCAGCATTGTTAGAATGGGGAAAAGTGAATGCATCACAAAATATCAGCCTCACAGCATATTTTTCAGAAGAAGAAATAAGGTTCGCTTTGAAAAATCTTGGGAAGAATAAAGCTCTGGAGCCTGATGGATTCATAGTGGAACTCTTCTTTAAATTCTGGTCACATTTCAAAGAGGACTTTAAGCGGCCATTTGAGGGATTTTACAGAAATGGAAAGCTGAACGCGTGTGTCAAAGAATATTTCATATGTTTGATCCCGAAGAAAGATGATGTGGTAATGGTCAAAGACTTTAGATCTATTAGTCTTACCTCCCTAACTTATAAAGTTGGGGCAAAAGTACTAGCACAGAGGCTCAAGAAAATTATGCATTCCATCATTGCTCCCACTCAAAATGCCTTCATTGAAGGAAGACAAACTCTGGACTCAATTCTCATTGCAAATGAAGCGGTAGAGGAATATCGAGCTAAAAGGAAAGAAGGATGGATATTAAAACTGGACATGGAAAAAGCCTTTGATAGGGTGGATTGGACTTTCCTTGAAAAAGTCCTAATGGGAAAAAATTTAGATCCAAAATGGATATCATGAAGGATGGGTTGGATCTCTAATCTAAAGTTTTCGATTTTCATCAATGGAAGACCAAGAGGTAGGATACTTGCCACTCGGGTTGTTCATCAAGGAGATCCCCCTTCTCTCTTCCTCTTCATTTGATGTAGTAGAATTGGGATAAGTTAGGATATTATAGACAAATCCTTAATTGATTAGGATGGGATTAGTTTCCATGTTTGATTAGAATTAGGATTAATTTCCTTGGTTTATTAGGATTAGGATTAGTTTCTTTAACTAATTAGGATTTGGATTAGTATCTTTGATTAATTAGGATTAGGATTAGTTTGCTTTCCCATTCTCTATAAATAGAGAGATTGTCTTTTTTTCTTAACAACTTTTGACTCATAATAAAGACTTTGATTTTATTATTGGAGATTTCTCTCCTTTTATCTCCTAGGCTACATCAATTTGGTATAAGAGCAGTCGTCTGAACCAACGTTGATTGTCGTGGATGGAAGACCGGGAAACTCTTGGTGATGCTTATCGCAAGAGGGAGCTTTATGAGCTGTGTGTCACGGTCATGCTTGTCCAGGGCCTGTTGCCCATGGCCGCATGCCCGATCCAACCCCCTTCTAGCATACTTTCATATCATGTATTGTATTAGCTTAGTTAGCTTGCTTTCTTTACATTTTCATTGTAAGTGACCACTCGCCCTTTTGCATATGCAAGGGTGCCAGTTGGGCTTTTTGTTCAGAATTGCACTATATGGGGATAAGACTAATCATCACTTCCCCATACCCGGAGTAGTACTCTATAAAGCTGTTGTTGTTGCTTATTGCTTTCTAGCCTACTACAATCTTTTTTTCTTTATTCACACTCACAAAAACTGCTTACGAAAACCTGTTCTCCAAACCCGTTTTCTAAAACCGTTTTCCCTAAAACGGGGGTGGAGGTTGCAAGAGGCACTCGGTGTGCCACCGGCAATCCGTATTCGAGTTGGCTGACTTGTTCGTGAGCAGGAACAAGTGCCGCACAATCGCTAAGAGAAGCTTCCGAAAGAGCGATTGTGACACTGTGCTCTTTGTTGAACAGTCCACATCTATATAGGGGGAACCCTTTAAATTTTAGAAAAGAAAGAAAATACCGAGATTTTTTTTTCAAGATTTTGCAAGAATTGACTATTATCGACCAAGGATGACAATGAAGAAAAAACATAGCAGTTGGTATAGGCAAGAAAGTCAAATTTCCTCCCAAAAGCAGTGCTAGAATTCTGATTCAAGTGATTCAGAAGTAGAATTCCAACATAATAATTTCACATGTTCGATTTTCTCAAAGAACCTATCATTATCCACATTTGAAATTTGATTATAGTGATTCTAGCGATTCCAATGAAGATTCTAATGCAGTTTGAAACAGGATAACAAGGCGACATTATCAAAAAAGAGCCCAACGATCTAATCAAACTGGTTTCTCAAGAAATTGACGTAAGAATTGGGAGTTAGATGATTCAGAAAATGATTCAGAGTATGAAAAAAATTATTATCACCAACATGAAAGAACACCCATGAATCATTCCAACACAAATTTGGAGGCCGAAACATTTTCAAGAAAACAAAAATATTCAAATAAAAACATCTATCAAGAGGACTTTCAAAAGAGAATGAATGAAATTCGAGTTCTTTTGGAAAAAATTCAAGAAAGGCATAATTATAATCTTCAAGATTTTTCAAGAAACCATCAAGAATCACATTGTCACTCAAGAAGATCAAGAACATCAAATGGGCTGTGAAATTGAACAAAAAATGAATCAAGTAGATGAAAAAAAAAAATCAATTGAAGACGAGTTGAATAAGAAAGGTAGAAAGATCGAAGAGGAGCTTGCGTTGGAAGGAGAAAAAATCGATGGGACTAACAGACATAGAGGTTGCTCAATTCGAACTAGATGATGAAGAACAATTAATCGATGAAATCAACGATGGAGGTGTTGAAGAAGATGAAGCCTCTGCAAAGAACGTGTCTATTTCGTTAGATCAATTAACTGAGCTACACACCCAACCACAATTACCTCAACAGCAAGAGAATAGAGCAGAAATTAGCCTTGGCCACCAAGAAAGACAACAAGAGAATCAACAACACAACAAATGTCCAAGATTTACCAATAATCGTTCAAGAACAACCAGGGTCAAGGTTATATAAGAGGAAATACTGGGAGGATGTGAATTCTTTAAATGTGGAAGAAAAAGATACTCATGGGCAACCTAATTCGAAAAAAGTTGAAAATCTTTTTCCTCCATTCCTTGAGGAGTCTGCATATATTTTAACAACAAAGGATTTTTTGAACAACTTAATTGTTGGGTTCATTGATGATAGTGTTGATGGAAATAATTTTACCTTTCAAGAATCAAATATTCAATATATTGATGTGGCTCGTGAAAATTGGTTGTTATTGGTGCCCGTGTTCAGAGATTTGTCCGTTTGAGTGGCATACTTTTTAATTTTTATCTTCATTTTTGTTTTAAAACTCGAGGACGGTTTTTTTCTTTGGGAGGGATAGAATGATGTAGTAGGATTGTGATAAGTTAGGGTATTATGGGAAAATCCTTAATTGATTAGGATTGGGATTAGTTTCCATGATTGGTTAGAATTTTTTTTTGAAAAGGGAACGAGACTTTTTCATTGAAATAATGAAATGATTGGTTAGAATTAGGATTAGTTTCCTTGGTTTATTAGGATTAGGATTAGTTTCTTTGATTAATTAGGATTAAGATTATTTTGCTTTCCCATTCTCTATAAAATAGAGAGATTGTCTTCTTTTATTGATAACTTTTGATTCATAATAAAGACTTTGATTTTATTATTGGAGATTTCTCTCCTTTTATCTCGTAGTTACATCATCATTCTTATAAGTGAAGTTGTGAGCTCCTTAATTAATAGGCTTCATGCCAAAGGTCTTTATGAAGGTTTTGTGGAGGGAAAAGACAAAATACATGTCCCCATCCTACAATTTGCTGATGCCTTGATTTTCTGCAAAAATGAGATAGAAATGCTTGATAATCTGAAGAAAATCATTGAATTATTTGAATGGTGTTCGGGCCAGAAGGTAAATTGGGACAAATTTGCTCTAATTGGAGTTAATATGGAGAATCAGGAAGTTATATCAGAGCTTCCAGGTTAAACTGCAAGGTTGACAGCCTTCCTTTCTTTTATCTTGGCTTACCATTTGGGGGCTATCCAAAGGAAATGTCCTTTTGGCAGCCGGTAATAGATAAAATTCAACAAAAGCTCGACAAATATGTCGATACAATCTTTTGAAAGGAGGAAGAGCAACGCTTTGTAAGTCGGTTTCCTCTAACTTGCCCACTTATTATATGTCCTCCTTCTTAATGCCGGATAAGGTAGTTAATTCCATTCAATGTTATCTGGCATAAAGGAGGCAAAATTGATCATTTGATTAAATGGGACATGGTCTCTCGGAATCAAAAGGATGGAGGCTTGGGCCTTGGAGGTCTAAAAGTGAAGAACTTGGCATTACTAGCCAAATGGGGTTGGAGATATTTTAATGAAGAAAATTCCCTTTGGCACCAAGTAGTCAGCAGCATACATGGGCAAGATCAGTACAATTGGCACACAGCAGGCAAGGTCAACTTAAGTCTAAGAAGTCCTTGAATTAGCATATCAAGAGCTTGGGTGGAAGTTGAAACTTTAGCTATTTATAAGCTCGGAAATGGGAGAAGAATCAGGTTTTGGTTGGACCCTTGGATCCATAAGTTGCCCTTGAAAATGCTCTTTCCCAATCTTTTTAAAATTGCTCTAAAGTCGCGAGGTTCTGTAGAGGATCATTGGTACTCTGTCCGCCACTCATGGGCAGTTTTATTTTGAAGATTCTTAAAAGATGATGAGCTGGAAGATCTTCAAAACATCAATGGGTTGTTATCACAGAAGAAAGTGGTGGACAGCATTGACAGAAGACTTTGGTCTTTGGAATTTGATGGAAAATTCTGAGTTAAAATCCCTGGTTAAACATCTCCAAACTTCCTCTCCATTAGAACGAGGTTTGGAAAAGGCAATCTGGAAGTCTAAAAGCCCGCGTCAAGTCAACATTATGATTTAGATAATGATATTTGGGACATTGAATTGTTTGGAGGTTTTGCAAAGGAAGCTCTCAAATCAGTGTTTGTCTCCCCTACAATTTGTCCTCTTTGTATGGCAGCAAGCGAGACTTTACAACATATATTCTTTGAGTGTTCCTATGCTACTTCATGCTGGCACAATTTACTTGTAACATTCAATACAAGCTGGGTTTTCGGGAATTTTTTCAGAGATAATGTGGAGCAGATTCTGACGGGTCCATCCTTAACATAAGCACCTAAATTCCTATGGAACAATGCTATCGAAGCTCTGTTAACGGATTTGTGGTTTGAGAGGAATCAAAGAGATCTTTCAAAACAAAGCAACTCATTGGAGGGATCGGCTTGAGACAGCAAGGCTCAATGCATCTTCATGGTGTTCCCTTTCTAAATTTTTTGAAGACTATTCCGTGCAAGACATAAGTCTAAATTGGCATTCTTTTTTCCAACAGAATAGCTAGCCCTTGTTATTGTATTTAGTACTGTTAACTTTGTTTGGATGTATTTATTATTATTTTTTTAACCCCACCATTGATGAACTGCCACATCTTCGTCTCGGAGCTGGCCATACAAAGCCAAACACTGCCAGTAAGCTCGCCGGCCGCCCGCTGAGACCTTCCGACCATTTTTCTGTGGCTTGCGTTCCAAGAAAAGTTTGTCGACCAACCGAATAGCCTTTGATTTCATCATATCCTCCACAGCCTCGGCTTCTGCTTTCATTACGACGTAATCTTCGGCATTTACGTTAGTTGACAGCCAATCCAATATGCCGACTTGTGGTTCCTTTGAGGATGGCTCTTGATCGGTACTCACTGTCTCGATCTTGTACATTTCGAATTTCTTGTTTCTGGTAGGGTAGTTATGGTCGAACCAGCTTGTACCGCATTCGCCTTCCTTCTTTGGAAGTCCAACTTCGATGAAAACCTTGGCAGGAGTAGCTTTTGAGAGAATTGGCCATCAAATTTGGAAGTTATCGTGTTCGTTGCAAGTATCGCCTCGATTTTTGCAACGTTACTCGCGGTGGTTCGAGGAGGACATCTGCGAGTTCATTTAGGGCTGTTGCTCTTCTAGCATCGGATTCGTATGCTAAGAGTCGTCACCGAGAGGGGGATTTGATCTCATTTTGGCCTAATTTGGTCTTCTCCACATCGACGAGAGTAGAATCATCAGATTGTTCAAGCATTGTTTGATGCGATTGAGGATCCTCTGAGAATGGATTCGAAATAAGGTAAGGAAACGATGAACAAAGCCAAGAGCACGACTCAAGTAAGAAATCTCAAAACCCTAGATTCTACTACAGGGTGCTTATTTGTTTATTTATTTTTTTTAAAAGGAAACAAGTCTCTTTATTAATAAAGTGAAAAGAGATTAATGCTCAAAGGACAAGAGGGTTATACAAAGAGCAAAAAAGAACCTAAGGAATAGGAGACGTGCACCCGTGCATCTCAACTAGGCTCACACCCCCTTAGCGCCCCTCATCATATCTATACAAAACTAACATAACAATAAAAGCAATGGTCAATCAAGGGCCCAAGACAAAACAAAATAAAATACAAAACAAGCGAAAATAGTTGCTAACTGATATGCAATAATGCAAATGAAAACTGACAACTGCAACAAATAATACAAAACAAAATTGAGACAAAAAGACTAAAATTTTGGGAAGATGAAAGTCTACCAGTTTAAACATAATTCCTGTATGGAGAAATCTTTGAAAGTCTTGCATAAAGTGCACCAGGATGAAGCATTTCTCCTTGCTAATTCAACCCGATCCATCCAAACTACTTCTTTGTGAAGGAAAACTCTTTGGTTTCTTTCAAACCACAATTCTGCAAGTAAGGCCTTAACCATATTAACCCAAATTAACCTAGGGCGCTTCTTTAGTAAAGGGCCCATTAAATTTTGCTGAACATTATTACTAAAGTTGTCTCCGAACACCCAAACAATGTTAAAGACGGAGAAAAATTTCTACCAACATTTTGCTGAATATGAACAATTAAAGAATAAGTGCTGCAAATCTTCACCATCCTTTTTACACAAAGGGCAAAGAGAAGGTAACAAGCAAACCGAAGGGAACTTTCTTTGCATGACTGAGGAGCAATTTAGGAGGGCAAAAATCATTCTCCACACTTGAATATTTACTCTCCTCGGACTTTTACCCTTCCATAAAGCCTTATAAAGACATTTGTCCAAAGGGGATGAAGGGGAGAGATGAGTAGTAAGGGACTTTACTGAAAAATTACCGGATGCTTCTAAGGACCATGTTCTCGTATCAAAATTTTCCAAAACTCTCTTACCAGAAATTAGAGTTAGCAAATCCTGAAAATCTATTATCTCATTGTCTTTAAGCAACCAACGAAAGACAATTGACCAAGAAGCCAGCATGTGATCCCAATGAGCTGCTATGGATCCCTTTGGTAACAAAGCAATCTTGATAAGTCTTGGATACCGAATATTTAGAGGAAGTGCATCTACCCAATGGTCAGTCCAGAAAGCAATCCTAGCACCATTGCCAAGTTTGAAAGGAGCCAAAACTTCCACTTTCAACCAAATTCTCGAAATGCTAATCCAAGGGCTTCTCAAACTATTTCCAGTCTTCCCATTTGTATGCCAATGGAAGGAGTCTTTTCCATGAATACTTCTAACCACCTGTCTCCATAAGGGGTTTTCTTCCTCCATGTATCGCCAACCCCATTTAACTAGTAAAGCCTTATTTTTAATTTTGAGACCATCCAAACCGAGACCTCCATCAATTAAGGAACGTGTAACAATGTCCCATTTCACCAAATGGTTTTTTTTACTACCCTTTTTGCATAATTCGTTCTAATGAAAGAATTGCTTTTTCGGGCATTGCAAATAAGGACATATTATAAGTTGGAAGATTGGAAATGACAGAATTACACAGGGTAGCTCTCCCTCCTCCAGACAAATTAAATCTCCTCCATTTATCTAATTTTTTATAAACTTTATCACTGCCAAAAAGAAGCTTGCTTTGGGCACCTACCTAAAGGCAGACCCAGATAAAGAAAAGGCAAAATTCTGCCTTGCAATTTAAAGATCCAGCCATTTGCAGCAACTCATTTTCATCTATATTAATTCCACCTCAGGCTGATTTTTCCCAGTTCACCTTTTGTCTTGATCACCATTCAAATAACTCAAAGGCTTCTTTCAGTTTGAATAACATACAAGTATCATATTTGCAAAAAAGAAGAGTGTCATCTGCAAATTGGAGAAGTGGAATATGAATCTTCTCCTTTCCTACCTCAAAACCTTCATACAACCCATTTCCATAGAGCTTTATTTAGAAGAGCACCCAACAACTAGGAGGAAAAGGAATGGTGATAATGGATCACCTTGCCTAATTCCCCTAGATGCAAGCATACATCCTCGTGGCCTTCCATTAATAAATATAGAGAATTTGGGATTTTTTATGCATCCCATAATCCAAGAAATCCAATGCGGAGCAAAACTTTTAGAAGACATTACTTTTTCTAAAGAAACCCCAATCAACATGGTCAACAACTTTCTCCATATCGAGCTTAAGAATCCACCCCATTTTCCTTTTTGCTTGGTATTCTTCCACCACCTCATTTGCAGTTAACACTGGTTCTAGTATTTGTCTGCCCTCAATAAAAGCATTCTGGTATGGGCCAATTATAGTGTGCTTATCTTTCTTCAATCTTTCCGCAGGAACCTTAGCAACTACCTTATAGGTTAGGGTAGTAAGGCCGATTGGTCTGAGATCCTTAACAAAAACCGCATCCTCTTTCTTTTGAATTAAGCATATGAAATTTTCTTGGACATGTGCATTCAGTCTTCCATTCTCATGAAAATCATCAAATAGCTCTTTAAAATTCTCTTTTGCCAAATACCAAAACTTGGAAAGAAACTCCTCTGTAAAACCACTGTAAACTCCACTCTTATCCCACATGGTCTGCATATGAATCCCTGCAGGATGCTTAATTACCAAATACAGACCAGGAACATGGTCATACTTGTGGGGCTTTGATCGGAAAGCTTGAACCAAGCTGAACGCCATGGATTGATTGAACTGAAAACTTCAAATTGCCGGAGGTATTAAAAAAAAGGTTTTTGCGTGGTTGATTTGGGGCAGAAGCAGAATTGAAGAAAATTGCAGAAAAGATATGAGCAGGGCAGAGAGGGAGAGGGGAAAGCTAAAGCAGGGGGAAAGGGAATCTTTAGTGAGTGCAAAATCTGGCAGCGGTGTAAGACCCACAAGGGCTACACGAGAGGATTGAATTCTTGACCATGAAAACATCAACTGCCTCATCCGAAGCACCTCCGTGGTTTCTCCTTGCAAAAGAAAATTTTGTTTGGATGTATCGGGTAACCATAGATTGATGTTATTGGCTTAGTAAGGGTGTTAGGGCTTTATTGAACTTGGATATTATGATTCTGTATTTCGATGTGAGATATCCTTGGATATGATGAGGGTGCTATGGGGTGTCAACGTAGTTGAGATACCGGGTGCACCTCCTGATCATTCTTATATTGTACTTTGTACTTTATTTTCATTATATCAATGAAAACCTTTATTTCTGTTTCAAAAAAGGATAGGCTACTGTTTCTATATGAATCTAGTGTTTGCATTTTTGCATTTAGTAAATTCTTCAGTTTAGCACCGAAGTGTTTGCATTTTCAATTGGTCTTCTTAATCGTTGTAATCTATTTTGTACCCTTTTAAAAGTGTTTTAAAAGAGGCAATTGTTCAGAGAGACCACTGATCATGTTCAAATTTTGGAGGTTATTTAAAATTATAAGCACAATCAGTAACTTGATAGAACGAACCGAAGGTACTTCTGGACAATTCTGAACCCTCCAGTCTTTCAATCTTTTCTCATTCATAACTAAAAGATACCTTTCTCAATACCAATCTTTCCAGCCTGATTTTGAGGCTAAGTAATCATAAGTGAATCAACAATGAGTTTTAGTTGCCTTCTTTGTCCACAGTAATCCATTTGACCAGTTAAACAAAATCTATGCACAATTCAGATTATTATCATTTTTACTGAGTGAAGCATGGTAGCTAGAATACTTTGGTGCTCTTTTCACATGGTCTTTTTAGTGGAAAGATCTTTTATTTCTCTAAGCTTCCTTTCTGGCCGTTAAATTGAAGAATTCACTTCTGCTACTTTTGTTATTCAGGCGTTGCTACATCCGATTCATTAAGAAGGTGAATGAAAGGAAAGGAATGGAAGGCCAGGAGGAAACCAGAAAAGCTTTTGATTTTATGCTTAGCTATCTTGGTGAGCTTCTACAAGTTATTTTCCCTCTACTTTCTTTTTTGAACTTTGCTTGTTTCACATCATGTTTTTGATTATAGACCATATCTTAGGTCTCTCATAGAACCTAGATTGAAGTAGAATAGAATTGAAATATATAAAGTAAAGCAGCACAACCACTCCAAAGTAATTTGAGCTACTTAGTCTTTCCTCTCTTGAGATCACTCAAGTCTAAACCTGCAAACTATAGCTTTGCCTTTTCTTCTCCCACTCACTCATCCTAGTAACAATACTGCTGTGCTCTTAACTCTAGTATCATTTCAAATCATTATTGAACCCAAAAACTTTAAGGGGATGGGTCATGGTAAATTTAATCTTATACCAAAACTTTGTAACTATCATATAGGCATTATTTTGCATAGTTGGAGTTTGTTCGTGTAGAGGGATGTCTTTTTTTGTGGGCTTGGTTTTTTGTATATCCGTGTATTCTTTCATTTATTTATAAATGAAAGTTGTTTCTATCAAAGAAGTACAAATCTTAGATCGATACTTCCATTGTAGCCAGCATGAAACCACAAAGAGGCTAATAGCTTGATGGAAATTCTTTTATCCAACGGAAGATTCACATGGGTGAGAGAGTAATGCGGCTTTACGCTCAATTATAGATCGATTCTTTGTTTCGAAGGAATGGGATGAAATCTTTGAAAACAAGACTGTCAAGACAGGTCCAGTTATTCTCTGACCATTTCCCTCTCTTATTGGAAGCTGGAGCATTTGAATGGGGGCCTTCTCCATTCCGATTTTACAATAGTTGGCTGCACAACAAAGACTGTTACCGGTTAATTGAAAGAACATTGAGTACAGTCCATTCTCAAGGCTGTGCTGGTTTTGTAATATCTGCAAAGCTGAGAATGTTAAAAATAGTGTTGAAAGAATGACAAGTTAACGATAAAACAGAAAAGAAAAGAAGAGAAGAGTACATTCTTGAGGAATTAGAAAGAATGGAAATAATGGATGAAGACAATGAAAACACTGATAGTGACCTGAACTTAAGGCTGTCCTTGAAAGTGGATTTACTGGAAATTCTCAAAACAGAGGAAAGGAATCTGTTACAAAAAAGTAAACTCAACTGGTTAAAGCTAGGAGATGAGAACACCAATTTTTTTCCATCGGTTTCTAGCGGCAAAAAAGAGGAGGAATCTGATTTCAGAGCTAATAAATGATCAAGGCACTCCAACCAAATCCTTCCGGGAGATTGAAGAGATGATTTTGAATTTTTACTCATCATTTACTTGAAATCTTTAAGTGCAGGCTCAATACCTTTACTGTTTGATTGGACCAAGGTAACAACAGCCCATAATATCAGCCTAACAGCTCAATTTTCAGAAGAAGAAATAAGATATGCCTTGAAGAATCTTGGGAAGAACAAAGCTCGGGGGCCTGACGGATATACAGTTGAATTTTTCATAAAATTTTGGAGATACTTCTGAGGGGATTTCAAGCAGCTCTTTGAGGAGTTCTATGAAAATGGGAAGCTGAATGCTTGTGTCAAGGAGAATTTTATATGCTTAATTCCAAACAAAAGATGCGGTTTTGGCCAAAGACTTTAGACCCATTAGTCTCACCACCTTAACATATAAAATTGTGGCAAAAGTCTTAGTCGAGCGACTATAGAAAATTATGCATGATATTATAGCACCCACCCAAAGTATTGAAGGAAGGCAAATCTTAGATCCGATTCTCATAGCCAACGAAGCAGTCGAAGATTATAGAGCTAAAAGGAAAAGTGGGTGGATTCTCAAATTTGACATGGAAAAAGCATTTGATCGGGTGGATTGGACTTTTCTTGAAAAGGTCCTAATTGGAACATTTTTTGATGCAAAATGGATAACATGGATGATGGGCTGTGTCACAAATCCAAGATGCTCTATATTCATTAGTGGAAGACCAAGAGGCCGAATTATAGCTTCAAGGGGTGTTTGTCAAGGGGATCCTATATCACCCTTACTTTTCCTTTTGATAAGTGAAGTATTGAGCTCGTTAATAGGAAGGCCTCATGAAAAAGGCTTCTATGAAGGTTTTCTTGTTGGGAAGGAAAAAGCTCATGTGTCTATTTTACAATTCGCGGATGATACCTTGATTTTTTGCAAATATGATGTATAAATGCTTGATAGTCTGAGGAAAATCATAGAATTTTTTGAATGGTGCTCGGGGAAAAAAGTAAATTGGAAAAAATCAGCACTAGTTGGAGTTAATTTAGATGATCAAACAGTTATCACAGCAGCTGGAAGACTGAATTGCAAAGAAGGCAACTTGCCTTTGACATACCTTGATTACCCTTGGGGGGCTATCCAAAGAAAGCCTCCTTTTGGCAAAATCAAGCTGGACAAATGTAAAAGGTACAATCTATCAAGAGGGGGAAGAGCAACACTCTGTAAGTCTATCCTTTCTAATTTACCCACTTACTACATGTCCTTATTCCTCATGCCGGAAAAGGTAGCTAATTCAATAGAACGATTGATGAGAAATTTCTTTTGGGAGGGGCACAAAGGGGGTCAAATTAATCATTTGATAAAATGGGAGGTAGTCTCTTGAAATCAAAAGGATAGTGGCTTGGGCCTTGGTGGGATAAAAAAGAAAACTATGGCATTACTTGCCAAATGGGGTTGGAGATACTTTAATGAGGAAGATTCCTTTTGGCACCAAGTTATTGGAAGCATCCATGGAAATGACTTTTTTAATTGGCACACAGCAGGAAAAGTTAATTTAAGCCTTAGAAGTCCTTGGATTAGCATTTCAAGAGCATGGGTTAAAGTTGAAGCCTTAGCACTTCACAAACTCGGAAATGGCAACAGAATCCGATTTTGGTTGGATTCTTGGGCAGATAAACTGTCTCTAAATGTACTCTTTCCAAAAATATTTAAGATTGCTCGTCAGTGGTCCTTAGAAGACTCTTGAAAGACGATGAACTAGATGAATTTCAGAATCTTATTGGGCGGATCTCAAGGAAAAAGGTGATAGACAGCCCTGATACTCGATTCTGGTCGCTAGAATCAGGGAGTTCTTTTTTGGTCAAATCATTGGTTAATCATCTCCAAATCTTATCCCCACTGGAAAAAGACCTAGAAAAGACAATTTGGAAGACCAAGAGTCTGCGCCGGGTCAATATCACAATTTGGATTATGATTTTTGGATCCTTAAATTGTCCGAGACACTTCAAAGAAAACTTCACACACACTGTTTGTATCCTTCAACCTGCCCTTTGTATGACAAATAATGAAATCCAGCAGCATCTGTTCTCCGAATGCTCTTACGCTATTAAATGCTGGCAGAATCTATTTAATATATTTGGCATCAGATGGGTATTTGGCAGGTCCTCCCGTGAGAATACATTGCAGATTCTAATTGGACCTAAGCTGAAAGCGGGCCCAAGGGTGCTATGGATTAATGCAATCAAAGCACTATTATTGGAAGTGTGGTTCGAGAGAAATCAAAGAATATTCCATAATAAAGCAACCCATTGGCAGAATTGTTTCAAAGCTGCAAAAAAACACTTTCCTCCTTGTGGACTTGAAGATTTGTAAGATGTCTAACAAGTGGAAACTAATATTAATTGAGGAGGAAATGAAACTAAGTGGTAACCCAGAATCTTAAGTCTAAAGGCATGAAGATTTTTAATATTCAAGGAAGAAAAACTAACAGAAAAAGGTAAAACTTTTGAACTTTAGGTGTCAAACATTACAAATTAAGCAGAAAAGATAAAATCCTAATTTGATATATATATATATATATATATATATTTTGAAGAAAATCCTAATCTGATATTTAAGATGTCATATCTTTGACATTAATTTAAACCATTACTTATGTGTCAGTATCTAACGGTAATATTGCATTTTCTACTAGGTGTTGACATATCATCTGGCCCTGTGTGGATGGAATACATTGCCTTCTTAAAGTCACTTCCGGTTTGTTGAACTCCTTATATCACATATTTCTTATCACCATTTATTAATGAGTTTGGTGGTTTGTTAATATTATAGATAATTGTTGTTCAGTTTGTGCCACCGTATAGGCTCTAAGCTCGCAGGAGTCACAACGTATGACTGCAGTGCGGAAGGTCTACCAGAAAGCTATTATCACTCCTACCCATCACATTGAGCAACTGTGGCGGGACTATGAAAATTTTGAGAATTCTGTCAGCCGTCAACTGGCAAGTCAACTTCATCTTTGGCTGTGGTCATGATTTCTTTTATTGATCTTAGCTGTTGCATTTTTTTTTTCTTTTTGATAAGAAACAGAGAAATGCATTAAACCAAGAAAGAAAGGAACAACCTAAGTGCGAGGGTTGAGGAACCCCCCAAACAAAATCAAACAAGAAGTGCCCTCCAATTGTTTAAAATCATAAGGAGACTATAGTTACAAAATAATTTAGTGTAATTTGTACACCATCAAGAGGCCGTGTTCTGAACCTGGGCCCAAAAAGAATCAAAAGAGGTAAACTTATCATCAAACAACCTACTATTCCGCTCGTTCTACAAATACCACAAAAGCGCGCAGGTTGCACATTGCCAAAGAATTCTAACTTTAGCCACAAAAGTTTGCACCATTCAGGCCATCCATAAACCAATCATCAATTTGCTTAGGGTGGCAACTAAGCACCCCGAACGTGTAGGATCAATATGGAAACCCTAAAAGGGGGTGTATAGGGTTTATTTAGACTAGTGAAAAACTTTTTTACTAATGTGGGCCAAATTAAACAAATTACCAAACTTTTGTTAATTAGTAATTTAAACAAGAATTTTATGCAAATATGAATTCAAAAAGATCAATAAATTGGTATTAAAAAATTCAAGAACAAACTACAGCAATTAATTCTATGCAATGAAATATATTGCAAAATTAAATAGGAGAGGGATAGAGAAATTGACATCGGGAATTTTATAGTGGTTCGGCACAACTGGTCTACATCCACTTCCCAAGCTCCTCTTAGGTACTTCACTAGAAGTCTTTGACTCTTTCTATGGCTTAGAGTTGAACTGCTACAACGTTCTTTTTCTAGGCACAAGAATAAACTCGATCCTTTCCAGGGTTGAGGATCAAACCGTTACGACTCTTTTTCTGGGATCAAGAACAACCCTTGCAAAATGTTTGTAAAAATAAAGAGCACACTTGACAAACTCTCTACAAAAGTGGATTTACAAATTTAGCAGTCAATAAATCAATCCTCACAACATAAAATATCTCTTTCAAGAAGAAGATGAAAAGAAGAAAATTGAAGCTTGGAGAGAGAGTAACAATGGTGGCTTAATGAGTTATGGAGGATTGAAAATAATAAAAATTGTTGTTGAAATTTAGAGAAAATGAAGTGTTTAAAAAGAGAAGGAAGATGGTGAAAACCACATTAAATTTGGACCCTTGGATCTTTGTAAAATTCAAATCAAAGGTTGAGATTAAAAGTAAATAAAATAATATAAAATATATTTTTTTTCAATTTTAAAAACAACTTCCAACGGTCACTATTGCAAGAAAAAGTAAAATAGATTTTNCTTATTTTTCTATTAAAATATTAGCGATAAGTTCGATAGAAATTGAACCAATGGTACATAATTACACCCTTGCCTAAGTTTTAAAAAAATTAAAACCAAACCAAAGTCCAAAATCTATTTTCTTTTTAAATCCAACCAAAACTCACCATGTGTCACTCTTCAAATGCTCCACTTGTTATCCTCTAATTGAGTCAAATTTGATGAATTTGACGTTACGTCACGTCATCAGCTCGGGATTTTTTCTTTAAGATTGTTTCGGCCATATTTTCTTCGTTTGAGGTCCTATTTAGGTGATTCAAATTGCGTTGGAATCGTTGTTCCGAGCTCTACGTAATGGACACTTCAAAACACTCAAATTATCAATAAATAAAAGTAGGTTTGTTATTATCAAAATATTACTTAATTAATTAAAATTGATTAATTTGAGATTAAGGGCCATTCCAACAGAACATAGCAAGAAGACAATTCCTACCTCTAGACGCAAAATCACAGTGTAGAAACAGATGGTCCACAGACTCCATCTTTTTAAGACAAAGAAGGTTGATGGAAGGGGAGAGGGACTAATTAGGGAACTTCCTCTGAAGCTTATCATGAATATTTAGACTTCTATAGGCAAGGGACCAAAGGAAGATCTTCACTTTTTTAGGAATTTTTAATTTATAAATAAGGTTGACCAAAGGCAATTTAGTTTTTGAGACACCCATAGTCATTTTGAGGAAGGTGGACTTGGTAGACAAGCTGCCCGAGGCTTCCAGATTCCAACGCGAACTGTCCCTAGTATCTCTCACCACCCAATCGGTTAGCAACTGGGCAAGAGCAATGGAGCTACCCATCTCTCTGTCAAAAATTCCTTTTCCTAACCCCAAATCCCACGCCTGGTTCAAACTATTTCAACAATCCGTAATGACAACATATGTTTTAGTAGAAATAGCATAGATATCGCGATAAAGGGAAGCAAGAGGTTGGGGAGTACACCATTTGTCTTCCCAAAACCTGATTTTTCTACCATTTCCCACCACAAAGTCCACAAACCGAAAAAACTAATCTTTTTGTTTCATAATGCTGTTCCAAAATCTGAACTTCCCTTTGTCTCTCGGTCTCAAGGAACTCCAACCATGGTCATCCATGCCATAAATAGTTCTAATAACCTTCCTCCAAAGGGCTGTCTCCTCATGGCAGAACTTCCACAACCATTTCATCAACAAAGCACCGTTCTTTTGACTTAGGGACCCAATACCAAGCCCACCGTAGATCGTAGGGTGGGAAGACCATTGCCACTTGACAAGATGATAAGTCGGTTTAAAACTCCCACCGTCCCACATAAAATCTCTAATAATTTTCTCCATCTTGTTGATATAACACTTAGGGGCCTTCAGCAAAGAAAAGAAATAACACGGTAAACTGTGAGAACTAATTGTGCAAGAGTTAACCTCCCTCCTTTAGAAAGGACCAAACCGCGCCATTTATCAATTTTCTTTTTGAACTTCTCTTCAAGAGCATTCCACGCCACCTTAGAAGCATTCCTTCCTCCTAGAGGAAGCCCAAATAAATAAAAGGGAAGCAATCTACTTTGCAACCCAAAAAATCCACACTGGTAACAAGCTCATTAGGGCTCAAATTAATCCCAATAAGGGAAGTTTTGGAAACATTTAGGGAAAGACCTGAGCCCAGTAGGAACAGGTTGACAACCAACCACCGAGCCTTCAAATTCCCCACACTCCAAGAGCAAAAGATCAACGTATCATCCGCATTAGTAACCTCAACCAAAGGCCTACCAAAGGAAAATCTCTGACCATTCTTCTTTCACTACAGTACAAAATAAGACTACCGAGAGCATCCCCAACAATTGTGAACAAAAAAGGAGAAAGGGGTCCCCTTGTCTAAGGCCCCTCTGAGCCACAATCTTCTCCCTTGGTCTCCCATTAATGATAATAGAGAAATTCGTAGAGGAGAGACAACCCCAGATCCACTTCATCCAACTTTTTCCGAAACCTTTATGCTTGAGGACCGCATCGAGAAAATCCGAGTCCACCTTATCATAAGCCTTTTCAAGGTCGAGCTTTAAAAGAGCCCCTTTCTTACTCAAAGCTCTCCACTCTTCCACAGATTAGTAGCTTTCTTAGCTGTTGCATTTATATGCTGGACTTATGTTCCAGATGAATGAAAAACTAACTATATTTGCGTCTTTAAGCGCATGTTATATACACACATGCACATGTATGTATCCATGAATGTATATTTTTTTCTGTAAAGACTAGTAAAAATGATTGATTTTATTTTCTGGAGCAGGCCAAGGGACTAGTGTCTGAATATCAACCAAAATTTAATAGTGCTCGAGCTGTCTACAGAGAGAGGAAGAAATACGTCGATGAGATTGATTGCAACATGCTTGCTGTACCACCGACTGGCTCCCCAAAGGTAATTTTCCCCTTCTTTTTATGATATGTGATTGGTGCCATATGTTTCTATTCTTCAAGCTTGTGAATACGTGTGATTGTTCATTCAAGGATGCTGCAGCTATCTTTTTTTTCTTAACGAGGGTTTTCCTATCTTTTCCTCGCTCTCTTTTTTTTTTTTTTTTTCTTTTAATTGTACAACAGTGCGAAATTGAACGTCATCATCGGTGCCACTGTTGTGCTGAAAAGGTTGCATTATTTCATTGGCTAACTCTGCTTTCAAAGAGGTCATCATCGGTGCCATCATTGTCCTGAAAAGCTCTGCGTTATAGCGAATTAAATGAAGCCTCTTCTAAATCTCTGCATATTTTCCAATTTTTTTGTGGAATCTTGTTTTTCTTTTGCTCCTCTTTTTGACGAGGGGCAAATTTTGAATCAGGAGGATTTTAATTTGAAATTTTGCTGAATTCGACCTATTTTAGTTGGAAATTTTTTTGATCAAAACATGATTTCAAATCATTTTGTTTTTTAAATTCTATGCTTTTTTTAATTCATTCCAAACACAAAAAATGATGATTTGAAATCCTTCAAAATCTAGTAGTTCCAAATAGGTGTAAATGCATGGAACTTATCATGTTTGATTGTTAGATATTAGATATCCCCCTGCAGAGGATTACTAATATGTGGTAAATACATTATGTTTTTTGTGATCGTTTGGTGGGTAATATGAAGTTAAAATTATTGCTTAATTTGCTTTCTTCGTTGGAAATTGGTGACATGCTCTGGTAAGGCTGTATTACTGAAGCATCCTACCATGGATCGGCACTGAAATTATCCAAGGGTTTAAAATTTGATCTCACAGGAAGAGCTGCAATGGATGTCATGGAGGAGGTTAATAGCGTTTGAGAAGTAAGAATTTCTGCTATAGGTGTTTCTTACTTCGGTTTGTGTTGAAAATATTTGGTGTCACTTTTTTTTTTTGTGGCATTTGGGACATACATACTATGTTCCCATT
Organism: Benincasa hispida; assembly: GCF_009727055.1. Classification (NCBI taxonomy): domain Eukaryota; kingdom Viridiplantae; phylum Streptophyta; class Magnoliopsida; order Cucurbitales; family Cucurbitaceae; genus Benincasa; species Benincasa hispida. The sequence goes on from NC_052351.1 coordinate 52,904,732, forward strand.
CCTCAAGTTTATGTTTTCAATGACGATGGAATGCCTTGCTGGACCTCCTATAGTTAAATCACCCATCAATCCAAAAGTGTAAATTTAGTTATATTAATACAGCAATACCTACCTTCACTTTTGGGTCTTGAAAATTTATAGAAGGCTCAAGAAGTAGAAATTGAATATTAGTTTACAAATTTAGGGTATCTTGCTCTGGTACCATGTTAAATCACTAACCAACCCAAAAATTTAAGTAGATGGGTTACGAGAAATTTAACTATATCCAGTACTTCAATATGATTTAATATGCTTCCACATTTGTTACTATGGAAACATAAACTTTGAGAGTCTCTTGGACACATCACATACAGAGCAAAGTTAATATTTGGTATTTTATTTGGTTTATTATGGCGTTTTCTTACGTTATAGTGAAACTGAACAATAAGAAGAAAGTCGTTTGCAAGCATTTACCATTTTACCTGAACACGTGGAATTTTTAATTTTTTTTAAAAAAATTATTGTTATTATTTTATGGCCTTTCTGCAAGAAACCAATTTGAGTAATTGAGTGCCTTCTGGGCCCCTTCTGCCTGTCAATGATAATTTGAATAGACAAATTATTATTAATATTTTGTGTATAAAATGTATCGTCTGTCAATGTTGTTGATCTATTGCATTGGGGTTGCGTTCTGATATTGAGGCCAATTTTAATTTCTTGACATATTTGATCCAGAGGAAATCCTCAGAGGATAGACAGTGCATCATCCAACAAACGGATTATATTCACATACGAACAGGTAGCTAAAGATTCAAAATCATTGATATGCTCATGGCGATTACATTTGTGTTATGGGTTATTAAGGACATTCATCATTCATCAATTAATGATAAGATTTTCTTTTCAGATGTAGAAGTAGATTTATGTTCAAAAGTTTTTGCTTTTCCAAATAATTGAATTTAGCTAATAGTCTCGTTATTTATTTTTATTGTCTATTTTAAATTTATTTATTTATTTTTTTATAAGAAACAAAGGTAATATGTTCATCAAAAGAGCCAAAAGCCCCCTCCCGCAAAACTAAACAAGAAGAGCCCTCCAATTGTTAATAATAATAAGATGGCTAATTTAAATTTAAAATTATGGTTCAATTGAAAAAGAGACTTCAGCGCTAGAATACTTTTGGCCTGTCCTGAGATTTCATGTTTTTGTTGAGAGAAACTGATTTAGGCTTCTCATGTAGTTAGATTTATTTACCGGTATGAATTTTATGGTTTACTTGCTTCATTAAACAATTAAAAGTTAAGTCCAATTTGGTCATTTGATTTTTGGAAATTAAGCATATAACCATTACTTCAATCTATACTTTCTTTGTTTTTGTTATCTACATTCTAGGATGTTTTCAAAATTCACACCAAATTTTAAAAAATAAAAATGTTAGTTTTTAAAAGTAGTTTTTGTTTTTGGAATTTGACAATAAATTCAAATGAGAGGAAAATTATTATAAAGAGATTGTGAAAAAACAAGCATAATTTACAAAAACCCAAAACTAAAAGCCAAATGGTTATCTAATAGAGTCTAAATAATTTGTTTTTAAATTTAAAATTCTGTTGCGATCTTTGGCATATTACATTTAAAAGGAAGTTTGCATACATATTTGTGCTCTAAGTCAAATATATGGAGTTTGGTATAAATTCAATGATAGACAACTTAAAAATTCTACTGAACACAAAAACTTAATGACAAGGACCAAAACACATATTTATGAAAGTTTGATTGTCGAGTCAAGGCCTTCCCTCCACTACACGCTAGGTGTCACAATCGCACCCTCGTAAGGATCTCGAGGCGATTGTACAACACTTGTTCTGCCGTTGTACAAGTCAGCCAATCCAAATTCGAATAGCCGATGGCACAATGGGTGTTTCTCACAACCTCCACCCCCGTTTTTGAGAAAAGGTTTTTAGAAAATGGGTTTAGAGAAAAAGGTTTTCACAAACGTTTAAAAGCATGATTAAGTAATGCAAATTAGTCGTACAACTAGAAAGCAATAAGCAACAACACGACTTTATAGCCAACAACTCACGGGTATGAGGATATGATGATTAGTCTTATCCCCATATAGTGCATTTTGAACAAAAACACATCCACCACCCTTGCATATGGAAATGGACGAGCGGTCACACACTAAGAAAAGTACATAGAAAGTAAACTACTTAGCAAAAGGAAATACATAATGATAAAAGCATGGTAAAAAGGGGTGGAGGCGGACATGCGGCCATGGGCAACATGCCGTGGACAAGCATGATCGTGATATTCTCCCGCACTCAATTGGTTGACGTCCCTGTCAACTGACTCTGCTCGAACTCAGCAAATTGTTGAGCAATTGCCTTGAGGTCTTCTGCGCGCTCCCAAGGATCTTCCCTGTCGTGGAAGCTTTTCCACCTCTCCAGGAACTCTTCCAAACTTGGTCCCGATCTTCCAATTCAGTCACTTCTTCCATCAAGTCTCTCATTGACTTCTTCCTCTATTGTTTCCTTGGCATGGCAGGCAGAAGGGTCACCACCTTATATCGCTCATCAGCATGGTCGGAGTGATAGGTTTTCAATCTACTTACGTGGATGACATGTTGAATCTCCATCCATGATGGTTAATTGCACCCGATAAGAGGCTTTCCAGTTTCGATGACTTCCATCGGTTCTCTATAGCTGCTCACGAGGCGACGTTCTCTTTGGGCTCGACATCGAGACTGTCTTAGGCACAATCTTACCCGAACTTTGTTCCTTGGTAGGAACTCTCGGTGTCTGTGCTTCCTTCTCCTCCTCTTTGGAGGCAGGGATTTGTGTAAACTGTCCGACTCGATAACGCGACATTTTCCCAAGACACACAGAATGTCTTGAGGGGCCTTCTCTTCCGTGGTTTCAACTGACTTATGGGTAACGTCCTCCAATTGGAGGGCTGAGATCATCTTTATCCCATTCGGTTGTTTGATCTCGGCATGCACAATGGTGGACGTAGACCTTGTGATCACTAGACACTTCGCGAAGGGTATTGGTATTACCTTGTGTTCAAGCACGAATTCCATCCCCAACACCATGTCAAAGTCATCCATTTTGACAATCACAAAATCGGCATGGCCACTCCAATCCCCCAATATTACGACTGTTCTCTTTACCATACCTGTAATAGGCAAGGCCGTAGAGTCCATTGCTTTCATTTTCCCTGTGCCTCCTTCCAAACAAGGATTCAACCTTTTGGTCGATCTATGGTTGACCCAAGCATATACATACATCAATCGCACCCTCGTAAGGGTCTCAAGGCGATTGTGCGACATTTGTTTTTGCCCTCGAACAAGTCAGCCAATCCAAATCCAAATAGCCGATGGCACAATGGGGGTTTCTCACAACCTCCACACCTCGTTCTTGAGAAAAGGATTTTAGAAAACGGGTTTAGAGAAAAAGGTTTTCGCAAACGTTTGAAAGCATGATTAAGTAATGAAGATTAGTCATACAGCTAGAAAGCAATAAGCAACAACACGGCTATATAGCATACAACTCATGGGTATGAGGATATGATGATTAGTCTTACCCCCATATGGTGCATTCTGAACAAAAATACATCTGCTACCCTTGCATATGGAAATGGGCGAGCGGTCACACACTAAGCAAAGTACATAAAAAGTAAACTATCTAGCAAAAGGAAATGCATAGGATGAAAGCCCTGGAAAAGCAAGGGGTGGAGATGGATATGCGGCCATGGGCATGCGGCCATGGGCAACACACCCTGGAAAAGCATGATTGTGACACTAGGCCTTTCTTCCTCTTTTTGTACATACCTTAATGATGGGAAGCCATTGATTTGATGTGCATGTGCATGTGCCAAACACAGAAAATGTGGAGACCTAGCATCAGGAGTGAGTCCCACCTTATAGCACATGAAAAAGAAAGAAGGAAAAAAAAAGAAGAAAGAGAAGAAGAGAGAGAAATCCAACCAAGTTTTAGTATAAGCATTTTCTTTGCTTCTAGCATGGGCTGTTTTTTATTTCAAGTTATCTCCTGTTTCGAAATGGTTTCATCTTGACATCCATTTCTTTATAATTTTACTATTATTATTTTATTGATTTCCTTTTTCCACTTGGATCTTTTAGTGTCTTATGTACCTGTACCATTATCCTGATGTATGGTACGACTATGCTATGTGGCATGCAAATAATGGATCAACAGATGCTGCAATTAAAGTATTTCAGCGAGCTTTAAAGGCTCTTCCTAGTAAGTTAAATTCTTTTTCTTTTCTGTTGGTATTTTCTCCATTGATATCCTGAAACTTGATTCTCTTATGTCGTGAATGTGATAGTGATTTTCAAGCATGTATTTTAGTTTCTTGCTTTCTTGTTTTTTTCATTAATATACGGTGTTGATCAAACTAATAATCTCCTTGGGTACATGTTTAGTATTTGCTTAGCAGATTTGTCTCAAGTAGCTCAAACATTTTGGTTCCTGTAATTTATACTCCTAGTGTCAGTTTCTCCTCCCCCCCTTTTTCCCTCTCTCTCATTCTACAATCACCCTTTCTTTTACTTTATACACAGACTCAGATATGCTAAAATATGCTTACGCCGAGCTAGAAGAATCTCGTGGATCACTTCAGGCATGGAGTCTCGATTTCCCTCAACATTTTGTATGCCTAGGCTGTCCATTTGTATAACTCTGATTCTTTATTGCAGTCTGCAAAGAAAATATATGAAAGCCTTTTGAGCGATGGTGTTAATGCGACTGCACTAGCTCATATTCAAGTGAGTATCATTATTTCTTCCACATACATGCTTGGCTCCGTAAAGATAGTTGGCTCACACTTAATCAGGACTAGTAAACTGTCGAAGACTTTAGAACCAAGGTTTTATGGGAAAATGAAAATCATATTAACTTCCCTGTTTTTGTGGAAGTGATGAATCTTTAGTGTTCAAGGGAAAGAATCTTAGCTCAGATATGTTTGTATGGATATACTATTAATGTTATAGATCATGTCAGGTTTTAGGCTGGGGTGGGATCTTGTGATTAAACAAGGGTGTAGAAAGATCCTGATGTCTTGTTATTGGCAGAAACGGGGAAGAAATTGAATTATTTCATTTTCATCTCCTAGAAATTCTTTGTTGTATGGTTTACTTTGTAAAATATCTGTATTGTATGCCTTGCTATCGAGAATTTTTCGGGAAGGATATCACACTGGTGGCTTGTGGTGCAGTTTATCCGTTTTCTTAGAAGAAACGAAGGAGTTGAGGCTGCTCGCAAGCACTTCTTGGATGCTCGCAAATCCCCAAATTGCACGTATCATGTTTATGTTGCTTATGCCATGATGGCCTTTTGTCTCGACAAGGATCCCAAGGTCTCTCTCTTTCCACTTTGGTAATGCTGTCTAGATCTGACCAGATACTCTTGATCCTTAAGAGAAGGAACTTATTGTTATCCTTATACTTTTAACGTTGTCATTGGTGTTAAAATCAATGTAATTGCTTCTATTCGCATATGAGGTTAAGATATGGATTGTACGCTCTCTTAATGCTCTGCCCTTCGATGCTTTGGATAAATTAAATTATCTGGCTCCTATGATCATGATTAATTAAAGGCATGTTGCATGTAGCTAACAAAGAATATGCGTAGATGTTGATTTAGTTAGTTCACGTATTTACCATATCTAATTTATTAGATGTATTTAAATTGTGATCATAAGATTTTTCCTTATATGTTCTAGTTCTTTCTTCTACTCAAGCGAGAGCCTTGTAACTACTGTACAATGATAATTATTATTTTCTGAATTTTACTTGAAAATCAGCAGTATCAGCTTATCTACTTATCTTTAACGATGCTGCAGATTGCACATAATGTTTTTGAAGATGGAATGAAGCGGTTTATGAATGAATCCACGTATATTCTTGAGTGAGTTTGACGATGTCTGATATTCTGGTACTGTGAGCTTTCATCTGAATCCACACATTGTGGTGACAATTATTATAAAGTTTCAATAAGTTAACAATCTTTTACCTGCAACTCTTGAGAGTCCGAATACAATTTTCAGATTACCCTTTACCCCCTACAATTAAGCTAAGGTTTTCACTCTTTGGGGGTATAATATCTGCTCTTTAGGAGTTCGAAGGTTAGGAACAAAATTATTTTTGATGGGGATAGGGAAGTATTCTAAAAAACTTTTCAACAATGTTCCAGTAGCTTCGAAACCCCTCCTGTTTCTAATGAATATCTTGGAAAAGCTCCAGTGTCTTAGATTTTCTTTTTTATATCTTTTTTTTTTCATAAATATTTTATATTGTTTCATATATAAAAAATTTGTTTGCATTTTGCATTGTAGGCCTGAAAAAAGCCTCACTTTTTTTTCTTTCCTTCTTTAGTCCTACCTGTAGGGCTATTGCGATTTTAAAAAACATTACTAGAATTGGGGAGATATTGATGATGTGAGATAGCTTAACTTGGTGGGTCATGAATGGCTGCCAACAACCAGAACTTCATAAATATCCTCTATTTTGTTTACTGTTCAGCAGAAAAGTTTTTTGGCCCATAGCCTGTTCAAGGGAATAACTTTTAATCATCTCCTCTCTTATGGCTTATAAAAAGTTATTGCCAACTTTTTTTTTTACAGATATGCAGATTTCCTTGCTCGCTTGAATGATGACAGAAATATTCGGGCTTTATTTGAACGTGCTTTAAGTACCTTACCTCTAGAGGAGTCTGCTGAGGTAGCTGAAATTCTGTGTATTAATTTTATTCAACAAAAGGACGAGCTTTTAGCCTCAACAAAGTGCATGGTGCATTAGTGCTTATTCTTCTGTTTAGCAATTTTATATACAAATGAACAATGGATTTAAGTTTCCTTGTTTCTTTTCTAGTGCGATTCTAATTGGATTGAATAAGAAAAGAAGTTAATGTTTTTATAATACTTCAAAATTTTAGATCTTTTCTCTACTTAACCTCCATGTCTCATTGACCAATTTTATAGCAAACTCACATTAGTGCATTAACTTTTTGACACATACACCCGACTAAAAAAGAAAAAACTCGTTCTCGAGTTCGAATAAATAAAGCTTTAGTTATTATTAGTTTAGTTGTTAGTTTTAGATTAACAAGTGGTTAATTAGTGTTCAGGACGAGTTCATTCTTTTTAAGTGGGGTTGAATGATGAGGAGAATTGTTAGATTCTTTGTAAAGTTTAGTTGTTAGTTTTAGATCAACTATTGGTTTATTAGTATTTTAGATTGATTTAATTTTTTTTATCTTATTTTCTTGTAAATAGCCGCTTTAGGGTTGTAATAAGAAGCTTTTTGAATATATTTGAAAATAAAATATTGTTCTTATAGAGTCTGCTTTCAATTTTAGGAATGGATTTCTCTTGTTTGGCCACATATTTGACCTAATACCAACCCGCTTCATTAGTATAACATGTGTACTCCTAATTTTTCATGTACACATTTACATGCCTTTACTGGCCTTGTGGATTACCACTGAAAGCAGTTCAGTTTCTATCTGATAATATGTTTTAACAGGCATAAAGTTGTTTTTTAGTACTAATTTTAATTTTTAGGTCGTGCATTCCCACGTCTCGGATCAGTTAGGATTCCTTCACCTGCACCAAAAGCCTATCAAAGTTCCCAAGAATAGAGTAATGCTCTGGACAATTTTATTTATGAAGTTCAAGGGAAATTACAGTCTGAAAAGAAAAGTACTCAACAATTCAACAAGGAAATAAGAAAAAGAACCCTAATCTCAAGCACATTCAAGAGGGCTGGAATTCCACTCCTACAAGCTAAGCTTGCCCAATTTTCCCCAAAACATTCCCCCCTACCCTCTACGTAAAGCCCTTCTTAAATCCCTCATTCCCCCATAACCAACTGGTCCCCACTTCTAACAAACAGAATTTTTACCAATTAATCCCTCCTCTCTCTTCCTTATACCTTCTTACCCTTACGTTTATATGTATTTATAATTAGGGGCCTTACACATTCCTGGTTCATTCTTTGATAAAGGATTTTTAGTAGGGTCCAACTACCAACAATCTTCTTTAGTCATCTCGAAGGATGCATATGAAAATTTTAGGTTCTCATGAGATTCCTGGTTCATTCTTTAAGAATGAGTATAAAAAATGTTGGAAGCTCATGAGAATTTTGCTTCTATCTTCGTGGGCATTTGTTCCATGGTCTTGAGAGGACTTTGTAGCTTGCGTTTAATAGAGTTCTTTTCTAGACTCTTTGGTGTGGGCGGAATGGTCGTATTTTTTGAGACTCTTCTTCCTCTTATGATTATTTTACGGATTTGGTTGTCTTGAATGCTCTTTGTTGCTGTAAATATAAACACCTTATAGTCTTTCTTTAATTTTCAATTGGAGATCTTTCATGTAATTCATCTTTTGGTGTTTGAGAGTCTATTAACTCCCTTTATTTCATTCATGAAAGAAATTGTCTCTAATATAAAAAAGTGTTCAATTTCTTGCCTCCTTTTTGGGCTTCTATTTCATGGGTAAATTTGGACATTTTGTCCAAAGCATGTCATGTTCTTCTCTCTTATTTTCTCAGTATTTCGTGTTTAATACTTTGTTGTGCATTTGCATCAATGATTTTTTTTAATATACTTTTTTTGTGGGTTTGGTTTCTGAGGTATTCTAGACGTCTTTGTCTTCTCTAGGTTTGGAAACGGTTCATCCATTTTGAGCAAACTTATGGAGACCTGGCTAGCATGCTGAAGGTACTACTTATATTTTTAATTTTTTTTTTCCTTATTAATAAGAAACGGAAATGCCCTCAAAATAATCAAAGAACCGCTTAAGGGCATGAAGTAGATACTACCACTCCCACACAACTAACAAAAGAGAAGCTTCCACTTGTTAATAATCATCGTCCAAAGGCTGTAATTGCCAAAGAATTTAGTTTGTACACCACCAAGAGGCATTGTGATGTAGCCTTAGAGATAAAAGGAGAGATATCTCCAATACTAAAATCAAAGTCTTTATTATGAATCAAAAGTTATCAATAAAAGAACTATTTATAGAATTGGAAAGTAAATTAATCCTAATCTTAATTAATCAAAGAAACTAATTCTAGTCCTAATAAACCATGAAAACTAATCCTAATCCTAATCCTAATCAATTAAGAATTAGACCAAGATACCCTAATTTACCCTAATCTTACTATGTCACTAATCCTAACCCTAATAAACCAAGAAAACTAATCCTAGTCCTACTCAATTAAGGATTAGACCAAGATACCCTAATTTACCATAATCTTACTACATCACATTGTGTTGCACCAAAAATTAAACGACTCAAAAGAAGAAAACTTATCTTAGAAAACCTTTCTATTCCTTTCCTTCCAAAGGTCCAAAAGACTTTTTCCTTGCCGCCAAAGAACCTACCATTGGGCTTCTCCATTAGCCAATCACCAATTTTCTTAGGTAAAACAGAATTCCAATTTCCACCCCCAAACACTTTAAAAATAGTGTGCCGCCCTTCAGCCGCGGAAGGACAGTGTAGAAACAAGTGCTTGTTGGACTTCTCTTCTTGAAGGCATAAGCAGAATATAGATGGAGAGATCATCCAATTTTGGAACTCCCTTCGTAGCTTCTTGTGGGTACACAAGCTTCTTTTGTCTAGCAACCATAAGAAGACACACTTCTTGTTTTTTTTTTGTTTTTCTGTTTTGGGAATCTTAAATTGCCAGATTAGATTCACCATTGGGTAATTCAATCTCATTGCCCCATTGGTTGACTTCATAAAGGAAGATTTAGGAGTGAAGTTGCCCGTTGTATCAATCTTCCAGTTCTTAGTCATTACCCACCATCCATTGCTTCACTGTCACCTTGTTCCAGAATCTGTCTAATTATACATGTCAATGTATCCACATGCACTGTTCTTTTTTGGCTGCATACAAGAAACATCAAATGACATCAGGTCATTATCGAGTTGTTAGATACATTTGATTTTGGGAATTCAGGCCTTACACATACTCAGTTAGCTGGTTTGTATGCTGATATGCATATCTATTTTTTAATGGAATCTCATGTTTCAGTCCCTCAAAGGTTCCTTTTTCATGTATGTAAACATTACAGTAATTTATCGTAAGGATGTCTGGCTCCTGTCGAAAGGGTGCAACCCTCTCTTGGAAATTCTCAGATACCTTTTTGAAGGATGGGTATGTGAACGCACTCTCCCTTGATGAAACCCCTCTTTTGTTATTTTTTTCTTCTTGATAGTTCAGTTTAGAGAAATGAGTGAAGAGATCATCGATTGATCAATTATCCATACCACAAAAATCATGCAAAGAAGGGGAACGAGAGTAAATGATCTTTGTCCTTTACAAACAACCTATCACATTATCTAGAACACATCAAGAAGAGGAACAAAAACAAAATATCTCTCTCTTTTGCAACGTATCACAAAATTTAACCTATTTATTGTTAACTTTTGAACAAACGTCTACATTTTAGAAGGGACGCTTTAAGTATCTCATTACAAGGATTGAACCGCATATCTAAACAGTAGAAATGGAAAGAAATATTTACAAGTGAAACTGGCACTTGGATTACATGACAAAAACATCCATTTCTTTAGAAATTATCTTTAAAGAAGATATTAAATGATCATGGGATACAAAGGCATAAGTTGATCTTTTATCAATACTTTAACACTCTCCCTCAATTTTGGACTTGAAAATTTGTAGAATTCAACAAGAAGAAAGCAATCTTATTTGGGATGGAAATGACATTATAGGAGTTTGAAGTTTTAACTCATGACCTCTCACATTGGTATTATTAAATCACTAGTCAACCTAAAGGATTAAGCTGATGCCAGATGGGTTATGACAAATTTTATATTATATCAACAGTCTAACATTCCCCTCCCTTGTGGCTTGAAACTTTGTTAAAGGACCAACAAGTTAAATTCAATATAAATGGAGGAGGAAATGACTTTACAGGGGTTCAATCTTAGGATCTCCTACTCTGATATCATATCAAATCACCAATCAATCCAAAAGCTTAAGTTGATGGGTTAGGAAAATTTTAATATCATATTAACACTAACAAATATCATGATAGATCACTAATGAACCTAAAATCTTAAGTTAATGGATTACTGTAAATATAATATAATATAATATAATAATAAATTTATTATTTTTATTATCAACACTTTAACAGAAAAAAAAGGAAAGAAAATACCAATAGGTTTTATAATGATGTGAGTGATGACTCTCCTTTGGCGATTATGGTTTGAAAAAACAATCTGTGCTAAGGGGAGGAGTCCAACTGGGAGTTCTTTCAGGGTTTGTGTTAAATTTTTTGTTTCTATTTGGTGTACTCTCACTAAAGCTTTTTGTAATTAAGAGTTAGTTCTTAGTTCAAATTTACACAAATTGTTAACTTATGGTAACCCCTTTCACATGGTGGGAATATCTCATCTCCCTTTTTCTGTACCATCTTTATTAATACATTTCCCTGTCTCCTATAAAAAAGAAAACAATAGGTTTTACTTCACAAGAAACAAAGAACAGACAGTAACATTATAAGTATTAATGTAAGGGAAGTATTTCTTTAAGGGATACAATGGTCTTACCAGTTACAACCTTGGAAGGTGAAACACGTATGCAATTTCATTTGTTATCACATTTAGACAGTGCCAGGCCTTGGAAGAGAAAATTTGAGTAGTTGTTTTCATCATCACCCACATGGATAGTGCAGAATGTTCTCCCACCTTTTCATATATTTGTAGCCTTTTACAGGTTGAAAAAAGAAGAAAAGAAGCTCTTTCTCAAATGGGTGAAGATGGAGCATCAACATTGGAAAGTTCATTGCAAGATGTTGTGTCCCGGTATAGTTTTATGGATCTCTGGCCTTGCACATCTAGTGATCTGGATAATTTGACCAGACAAGAGGTAATTGCGATTCTGTTCTTTGTATTTTGTACATGATTTTCTATGTATGTCTTTAATAATTTTTGTTTCGTCTTCAGTGGTGCATTTTGCAATTACATTTTTGTATAAACTTGAAATGATGTAAATTGTCAAGTCCTAGTATGCACTCTGACGTGGAAGTTCGGACTTTTCATTGTATTTCTATTTTGTGTTAAAGAAATTTATTGTTCAATGCCATAACTCACATGACTTCAAATTTTTATTCCTAAACCATAATTATATGGAAATGGAGGGGAAGGCAGACCCTGTTGATTAACTTACCCTGGAAAATACTTTTGGAATGTAAAACAAGGGGGCGGTACATGTTTGAAATTTTAACATATTCCTTGTAAACTCTTTTATTTGACTGGTGCTATTTCCACTCTTTCAGTGGCTCGCTAAGAACATAAATAAGAACTCAGAAAAATCTGGTCTGCCTAGTGGAACTGGCTTTTTAGGTAATTATATTATTCTTTTCTTGTTAAAATATTTTGGTAATCTTTGTTTCTGCTGGGTAAGCTCTGTTCTTTTTGATTCAGATACCAGTTCTGCTGGTTTTATGAGCCATTCAATTCCATCTACAAATGTTGTTTATCCTGATACCTCTCAGATGGTGATTTATGACCCCAGCCAAAAATTAGGTATTAATGAAACTCTTGACTTTTATCCTGCAATTTAAGTAATATGGATCTAATCAAGTTCTAAGTTATCTATCTTTTACGAAAGTCTTAATTGGTGGTATCATATTTTCAGAATCTGGTGATTAATTAATGTAATTATTAGCCGTTCAATTTTCTAATATAATGTTTAGCAGTCCTCGCAATATTTTGAATTGCAATGAAGCTTTCGAAACCAGTTACATTGCACCTACAGCTCTCAGAAAGAATATTTAAATATCATTGTCACTTTATCATCACTAATGAATTCTGTAGAACTTCCTTTTTTGACTTTCTTGTGGCAACTGCTGGGACTACTGGTTCCCTGCTCACATACTAGTTTTGATGAAATGGATTTTGTTTTTCCTTATGAGGAAATATAAGGGAAGAAAGAGTGAAAATGATCCAGATTAAATACTTGGAGTTGGGTAAGTAGAAGTCAGATTCAGATATTCTTAAATTTGGTGATGCCATTAGATAAAATTAGGAAAATTCAGTCATATGCCTGACCAGATATTTTTAAAGTTGGAGTAAAGGAAATGTTTGGCTAATTAAAACATGTTACATATGCAATGGAATAACATTTACTGAAGTAATAGAACAAACTGACTAGAAAAAATAAACTTTTTGTTCAAGGATCTTAAGAGTAACTCCAAAAATCCTGCTAAAAATAGACAACTCCGTGTTCAGACTAATACCAATTGATTATTTGACTTGATTTTGCTAAAATTGCTCACGATTTGGTGGTGACAGGAATTCTTCCAACTGCAACAGCTTCAGGACTTCCTGCTAATCCTTCAAATCCAGTTTCTGTTGCGAGTGGAGGACCGACTAATGTATTTGATGAAATATTAAAAGCAACACCAGCTGCATTAATAGCATTCCTTGCAAACTTACCTGCTGTTGATGGTAACCTTTCTTATTATGTCTTATTTTGAAGGCGGTAATGGTTATGATTGCAAATAAAGTTTCATGTTAGCTAGGGAAGGGGAGGATCCATAGTATAAAAGTGAGAACAATTATCTCCATTTCTGTGAAGCATTTTGGATAATGCCATAAGCAAAACTATGGGGGCTTGTGTTCAAAATGGACAATCTCATATCATTTTGGAGATTCGTGGAAGTTATGTTGTTACTAACAATAATATGCTTCAAGATTATTCAATTTCTTTCTCTCTTATTGTTGTCTCAATTTACATTTTATCTCATCAATAGTTCACCATTTGAACATTCTATCAAGAATCTATTTGAATTGAGTACTATTTTGCAGTTCTCTGGATGACCGTCAATTTGCAAACCATTGTTTCTGAGTTTTATTTTATGTTATTTTATTTCGGGAATAAGAAACGAGAGATAGGCCACGTTCTCTTGAACTTTAATAGCCCCTTTTATGAACTCTTCCTACAAGAGGTTGGGAACTCGGTGGCCAAATCATCCATGATCCAGCCATTTGTTACTTCTTTTATTTCCTAAATTCTGTTAGTGTAAGATTCCTGATGGAAACTGAAGTCTGGAAAATTTTCATTAAAAAAACGGAACCGTGCAAATGAATACAGCAAGCTATTTATTGAGCTTGAGACCCACTAACCAACTAATTAGTCTTAGAAAAACTTAAACTAATCTGCTGGGCAGAAAACAGAATAACCAGGATTGGTTCTAAAGAAATAATGCTAAATATAAAACTCCTCAAAGAATTAAACATAAAGGCCTACGGTAAAAATTAATTAACCTAAGAATGGCTAAATATCCCAAGAAACTTGCAAGATTAGCCCAAGATACTATAAGACTGTTTCAATTCCTTTGGTATTAATGCACTGTACTAGGTAGGTGGGCAGGTTTGTACTTGAACTGCATCTTAAATAATTAACTGTTGGTGATATCCTACATTAGAGAAATTAGTATAGTTGTGAGTCAATCAAAATGCTTGCTCCAATATTTACTTTCTTTCCCAAGCTCACTAGGCTGGCTAATGGAAGGTTTCCATCTCATGAAATTTCAGGTCCGACCCCAGACGTTGATATTGTACTATCAGTTTGTCTTGAGAGTGACATACCTACAGTTCCATTGGTCAAATCAGGGGCAACACCAGCACAAGTTTCGGGTGGTCCCGTTCCTACCACTAGTGACCTTTCTGGTTCAAGCAAGTCTCATGCATTTTCAAATTCCTCCCTAAAGCATACTAGAGACAAGCAATCGGGAAAGAGAAAAGATTACGACAGTATGTCCTTTCTTTATTCTCTATTTACACTTTTCATTGGTTTATACTTTCTGAAACTTCGATAATTACTTTCTAGTGGTAAAAACTTTCAATTGCATCCCTCAACTCCGAATTGTAATTATATTATATATGGTCTCTGCTGTTCAACACCATGAACTAAATGATTACATGAGTCGTGACATGTTTATTGTGCAAATATTACCCAATATGGAACGATGTGGCTGAAAATTAAATAGGAACTTATGACAACTTTTTAAAACAACAAATCAAATTCCTTTATTGACCCTGCTACTCTACTTTTTGTCCAGCTATGCTCTTTTTCCATTTATCTACATATTGTGCGAAATCAACTATTACTTGTTTAACAGATATGTCATGTCTATCGTTAACACGGATTACATAGAATTACAACTCTAAGTCTAAGGACTACATTTATAATTTTACCTAATTTAATTATCAAAATGATGTAATCAATCATGACTTTTATGAGGGGTTGGACTGTTGGACTGTTATGGTGAGTTAGCTAGCGGTTAACATTTAGCTGTAAAATCACTGGGCTTTATTTTCTGTTACTTTGCCTTCGGTTTGCAATTGTCAGAGTTAATAAAGTTTGATACATTCTTAGAACTCACCATATACTCGTAAACTTTAGGTTTAATCATTAATGACACTATTGATTTATTTTTGTCATACTGTCAACTACTATGACTGGTTTTCAAGTTTTCTTAAAGTCAAAAGTTTGGATGATGAATTTGATGGTCCACTTTACGGTTAGCATAATACTCCTGTATAGAGTACTATGAAATTACTACTTATAGTTATTATGAATTTAGTCCTTAGCTTCAAAGACAACATCATTAGTGTTCAAGTCTAAGAAAGAAATAGTAATACAAGAATGTGAATCTCTTGTTTTAATATTATCTCAACTCATCATTATAAATTAAAAAATTTGTAACTTTTCTCAACCCATTTCTAACAAGTACCAATTACATTTTCCTGATAGGCTATGCAAGTCTGTACCTTCAAATATTGCATTGGGATTGATTTCGTTATACTAATTTGATCAAACATCGTATCTCAACACTTTAATCTATTCTTATATTACATTTGAAGTGTGAAGTTTACCTATTGTCATGTTGGTTGAGTTTGGATTTCTTTTTTTCTGTATCTTTACATAATCTTTGTTTTCTTAAAAGAGAGAGAGAAAAAATATTTGACCTTTCTATTGCTTGAGGAGAGTGGCCTTGTTTCCAAGTTGTCAAAGTTGGTGGATGGATTCTTACCTCTCCTATTTTGGCCTCATCATACACATGGTTATTGGTTGTGATAGATTTAGTGGTCTTCTTTCAAGAGCTTCCGTATTGAGTTATGTTTGATTTAACTTTACTTTTTGGATAAGTCCAGTTATTCGGTTGTATTTACTTCATTTTGCTTATTTCATTTCACTATACTTTTGAGTTTTTTTTTTTTTTTTTCATCAATGAAAAATCTTGTTTCCTTTTTAAAAAAGATTATTTGATCTTGTTATAACTAGATGTGGCATTTGTTTATTGGTTGATAGGACAAGAGGATAATGAAAGCACAACAGTCCAAAGTCAGCCATTGCCTAAAGATTTTTTCAGGATACGACAAATCCAGAAAGCGCGAGGAGCTACTTCTTCCCAAACAGGTTCTGTTTCCTATGGAAGTGCTATTTCTGGAGATCTATCTGGTAGCACTGGTTGAGTTCAGTATGCTTTTCTTTCTCTAATTTTTTGTCGAAGTCTATTCTTTACCATTTAAGTTGATAATAGAGATACTCTCATTTTCCTCAAAGTTTATCTTTTAAAGAAAGCTAGAACAAGATCATTTTGCTTCAGAATCTTATGCTTGCTACATTCATAGCTTACGTATTTATTTTCTCCTAACAAAGGCCTTTGTTTATAATGATGAATGTACATTATTTTGGCTGATTTGAGAGGTCAAGTTTAATGCTATTTCATAGATTTTGTTTCTTTAGTAAAGGTCATGTAATCAGATCTTACTGGTAAGGGTAACTATGGGACCTCCAAATATGAGAGGAAGAAGGGCAAAAAGGGAATTGTAGAAGCTGAAAGGAACTCCATTGGAGGCGGCGGAGGCACGTTGTGGAGCAGCGTAAGGAGGGAGGACCAATGAAAGGGGTTATTTGTAGGGTTTTGGGAAGGAGGAAACAGGGAAGATTATGTGAGAATGAGAACTTTTGGGAGTGACGGTCTCTAATTGCCGAGTATCTTTTCATTTGTTTGTTGCTTGTTCTTCTTATTACCGTGTATCATGAGCTGGAGACTCTTGTTTGGATGTTGATATTGTCTGTTATTAATTGTATATCTCAAGAAAGTTTGAATACTGATTTTTGGACATTGGGTGGTATCTTGCTTGGGAGTGTTTGTGTTTGTTTCTTGTGCAAGGGAACCAGATACCTAACCATAACCTATTAGTCAAGTTCAATCATCTTGATGTTTGGGTTATAGATTTGTGCAAGTTTATTGCAACTTTTCCCCTCTATGTGTTGAATTCCACTGTTTTATGCCTTGCAAGACAAGGCTTTGGTCGAATCAGAAGCTAGTTTTTTGTTGCAAGTATGAATAGTTTTGAAGGTTGAGTTCGGTTTCAAGTAGATGGCCCTTTTTGTGTTGGAAGAACTTCATATAGAAATAGATTGTATTTATTTATCACCCTACAAACAAGGGTATGGTGTTTTTAAAATAAAGTTCATAAACATTAGGTAAACATTACTTTTACCTATGATTCTTTGTTTCTTTTGAAAAAAGTTCTATATTTTAGAAGTGTTTTAAAAATTCATGCAAAACTTTGAAAATGAAAAAAATTGTTTATTGAAAAATTATTTTACGTTGGAATTTTGGCTATGAATTTAAATGTTTCTTTAGAAAAATATGAAAGCTATTGTAAATGAATGTGTATTACGAGCACAATTTTTAAAAATAAAAAACTAAAAATTTTAGGTCTTGGTTGATAATTACTTGATTTTTTGTTCATTTAAAATTAAGTTTATATATGCTACTTTCATTTACAAGTTTATTTGGATTGTTAGCTAATTTTTACCAATATTTTTCAAAAATTAAAAATTTTAAGACTAAAAAATGTAGATTTTATTTTATTATTATTGTCTCTTTGTTTTCGTTTTCTTTAATTTTAGCAAGAATTCGAATGTTCCCTTAAAAATTTTGAAAGCCACCGTAAGAAAATTGATAGAAAACATAAATTTCGAAAAAAAAATGGTAGTTGTCAAAACGGGCTCTTAATTGAGTTTCTGTTTCCTAATTTTGTTTTTGGATTTTAAAAAACTGTACTTTCTGCGACATTTTATTATCTTGATTTTAAATTGAAAAACGTTTTCAAAGTTTATAAAGAATAGATAATTTGAAAACGAGGATAAAATGTTTTTAAAAAGGATTTTGCAAGTTTCAAACCATGGCAAGGCTGACAATGCTAGTGTGTTGGGGATTATCAAAGTTAGCACAATTCAGAAATAATTGACACTAATTCCTTTTTTTTTTTTTTAAAGAATTGAATTTTTAGTGAAAGCGTCTGATCGTTTTGCTTCAATTAAATTTATGAAATTCAGTTACGTAATATTTCAAGTTAAATATGCCTTTGAAAAAGTTACATAGGAGGAGAAGTTACTACCTTTGAAGAACTGTCTTTAGAAACTTCTCCTAGTCTTCATTAAAATGTAACACATAATTCTTGAATTGAATACCACCAGCAGATCTTCTATGTTATTCTCTAGGCAAGGAAGGGATGGTGAGATGAAAGAGAAGAGAACGGTGTCATGCAGATAATTATGTTAAGCTTGACACATACATTATTCATGCTAATGAAGGTGAAAGCAATGCAAGAAGGATTGTTGCATGTGTTTTGTTTATAAATAGGTTTTGTTTTTCAAAATTTAAAAACTAATGCTTCCTTCAATATTCAATATATTTCTTCCACAAATTCTCTTTGACTCTCCAATTTAATTAGTAAAATTCTCTATCTTTCACTAAAGTTTCGGTCTCACAACCGTATTCTTCAACCAAATAATAGCGAGAATTTATCGTCGGTGGTGCTGATTGTTCGTGGAGACGAAGATATTTGTGGAAACTATAAAGGTTGTATTTCTTTCGTTGCATACTTAATCCTTGTTTATTTAATAATTAGAGTGTTATGATCTGTTGCTTCCGCTGTGCATGTTTCTTTTAATTTCATCATTTACTTTAATTAATTAAATATTAATTAATTCAATCTAATTTAATTAATCCATGATTAAATATTATATATTTAATATAATGTATATATGAAACATATTTTAATATACATATTCTCTCATAACTTACTGTTTTAATATGAATCTCATTCACATCAATTTTAAACTTATAGATTTAATATGAATCCTATTCATATTAATTTAATATTTAAATCTTATTTAAGTACTAATACTCTCTCTTTATATAATTTAAATTTGAATCTAATTTAAAATTAACTTTATATTATAATATATCTATATACATTATATTAATCATATACAATTAACATAAATCTCCTTAAATAATTTGAACATTTCGAATTCTTTCAACACTAAATCCCTTGTTTAACTTGTTATGAGTTAGCAGAGGGACATAATGGACTTACAGTTATAAGTTCAAATGCTGCAATCTATCGTACAGAAGGTCTTGGGGAATTCCTTACTGAACTTCAAGGCGCATATCCGCGAAGCGACGAGACCTTGAAAGCAGCTTTTTCAAGTGTCAGTAGCGGGACGTTCTGTCAATCGGGGAAGGTTTTTGGCCGAACAGGGGAGGCGAGAACATCTTGATCGAAAGCTCCCCCCTATGAGATTAATTAAATAAATTAATCAACATTCATTAACATTGGAGCACTCCATTAAAGATCCATAGTTGTATTCTTATGAATTGCAAAATATTTATGTGTCCATCGATTTAACCATTTCATGTAATTCTATCATTCACTAGTTGTTCGTAACTATAACTGAGTTAAATTACCATTTTACCCCTATAGTATGAACAATCGGTTTATAGTCTAGCCATAAACAAAATCTCTCAGGCCAGTGAGAAGGTGAGACCTCATTATTCAAGTCTTGGAGTCAACAGAAACAACTTATCTACCTACCCTAAGGGCAGAAAAAAGTGAATTCTATCTTATATAACTATGTTCTTAGCTCCCCACTCAGTTTTGTTCCCAAATTGATAGACATATTAAGTTGGTGACTCAAGACACTCTCACCCATATAGATCAAAGAATCGTCCTTATAGATAGGAGTTCAAAACTCACTCAAGATTATGGTCGAATCACCCATGACCATCCAATTGAAATATTAAACTCTTCTAGTTGTTAAAATGGTATATTATTGAATAAATCAAAGTAATTTAGAGTACATAATCAACCTTCTACAAGGTGAATAAATAGACATCAATAAACCAATAAAAGAAAATACATGAACGAAAAATACTAAAAAGGAAATGATAATGGAAAATAAAATAATTATGAATAAACCCTAATTTCCTTTTAACACTCTCCCTCAAACTCAAGGTGATAGATTGACGAACAACTTGAGTTTGCAAAAATAACTTGCAATACGATAACTTTCAAAACAAATCAACAAATCGGGGATGGAAACAGAAATCTACGAAGAATCAAAACACGAAAAACTTCTAGACTGAAATAGAAACCCACGAACAGCGAAACCAAGAACCTTCTAAGCTAGAAATATAGATCCTCATATAGAGATCTATAACAAAACCTACGAAGAACGAATAAGAACTTCTGGACTAGAACAAAAATTCTTATAGGGAGATCTAAAACAAAACCCACGGATTTGAAAAGGGAACTATCAGAATGAATGAACCGAACCAAAATAGAGGCTTTAAACTAACCAAGCTTGGTTGAACCAGACTAAAAATTGAAATTGGTGTCTAAATTGCACTGAACTGGGATGAAGAACTGAACTAAAGCGATCTGACTGAGCGGCCAAACCAAATAAGTTGAATCGAACAGATCTAAATGACATGAACTGATCTGTCTGAACCAAACCGAACCAAAGTTGATTAAACTAGAGGCCTACTGGAATGCCCAATCTGAAATACTACTGAAACGCCAGATCTGGAACGATATTAGCTCATGTGAATGGAGTTAAGGCGAGACCCACGGTAATAGAATACCCATAACCTGAAACTGACGTAAATGGAATGAAGACGAAACCCACACGTGATTGGAAGAAGAAACCCACATGCAGATGAAATGAAAAAGACACGATCTGAAACCCACACACTAAAGCGATAGAGAAACTTGGCCGGAGATGGACGAACTTTGTCGACGGCCTACCAATGGGTCCCCTTCGTCAACGGATTTGTTGGGATATGAGGAGCAAGAATCCCCAATGTGAGATCTAAGCGACAGAGACTTGGGCGAACCAAATCTTGACAGAGGCGGAAGCGGCGAATCTATACGAACGACATGCTTGTAGAATAAAGATGAAATCCTTGTATATGGCAGAGAGAAAACATGTAGAAAACGAGTGACGGGTCTGACCTAATGGGAGAACCTTGAGCGGAAGTGGATTGACCAAATTCCATTTTAATTGAATACAAGGTTTACAGTAAAGATGTGCATTCAATTCTAAATTACGGCTTGTTTAAGAAAGGGTTTCAAGAAAGTTTTTTCTTTTTCCTTTGAACAGTTCACGAACAACTTGAAGACCTTCTCTAATCAGGTGAGAACACAAGAGTGGTGGATTCTGGTTATTTTGGATTTTGAGGGAAGACTTAACGTAGAAGAGGGATTAAGAATTTTCACAAAAAACTTAAAGACACAGATCGTTTACACTTTCTCAATCTCGATTGACCAACCTCAGCTAGAAGAAAAAACTTTTTCTTTTTCTACTTACCAAAAATAACCACCACCCACTTACTGTGTAGAGAAAAGAATGGGAAGGGAGTTGTAACTCTTCCTCTTATTATTAAAATAGTAATAATATAAACATAAATATGATAACTAACTTATCATATTATATATATATATATATATATATTAAATTATATGTTATATCAAATATAATACATTAACTCTATAGTTTTAATATGTATCACATACATATAAATTATAGTTTATTTTCTCTTTTATATGACATGTAATATAAATCTTATTTATATTAAATTTAACAACTATGAATCCAATTCATAAAACTATATTTGAATCTTATTCAAATATTTATTTTTCCCATTAAGTTATAATGTATCAAATACATTATGACAATTATCACATATAATTGAAACAACTTAATTATATCATATATAATTAAATTCCTCTATTAATTTGAACAATTTAAATTAATCAAAAACTAATTCTCAACTAATCCTATTGAGCTACTAAGGGACCTCATGGATCTGTAGCTTGAAGCTCTAACGATACATGATATTAATTAAAACTCTTTTACATTAATTATTATCATCCCCGTTAACTGTCGAGCACTTCACTAAAAACCGACAGTTGCACTCTTCGTGCTATGATAATTTTTGTGTCCATTGGATATAACAGATCAATAGTACGATGACCTTTCACAAGTTGTACACTAGGCCAAATTACTGTTTTGCCCCTATAATTACATCTACCTCCTTAAATACCACCGATCCTCTATGAACAATGGATATAAGTCCAACTATGACTAACCCCTCTCGAGCCAGGAAGGGTGTGGCGCCACATTGTTCAAGACCCGAAATCAGCCCTTAAGGGAGGAATTTATTACTTACCACTGCCTCGGGAAGGAGTAAATTCCATCTTGTGTAGCTATGTGCCTAGCTCCCCAATCAGACGAATTCCCAAAATGGTAGGCTTGTTGAGTCGGTGATCTGGCCACTTTCACCCATACAAATCAAAGGACCACCCTCATAGGGCAGGAGTTCACAACTCACTTAAGATTCAGGTCATGTTACCTATGATCATCCGGGTGAAATGTAAGTCTCTATTATGAATGACGTTAATATAATGAAACTAAACATTTTGTGGTCCGGTCTTATACAAACTCCTTTGTATAGAATATCCCCGCTCGCATGTCTATACATGAGTGATTAGGATCAGATCATTTGTAGCACTTTACAACAATTGTAACACCTACAAAGCGGGCCATATTTGTAGTGTCACCAAGATAAGGTACCCAGCCTTATCCATCCACTACAGATCATTTAGTTTATCACTTAACATGATCCACCTGACAAAGGGGCCATATTCGTAGTGTCACCAAGATAAAGTACCTAGCCTTATCCATCCACTACAGACCATTTAGTTTATCACTTAAACATGATCCACCCGTATGTCTCTACATACATGTTTAAGTTACAAAGATAACCTTGGATGTTAGTTTATTGGTTTGTGGTTAATGCAACTAAAATATCATATATTTAATAGACAATGAATAAAATATAAAATATTTTATTAAATACATAATGAGTTTATTCAATAATGTTTACAAACTATAGGACCCTACGAGATTTAGAACATCAACCCCAACAGGATCTGCCTTTGTCGTGGTCGATCGACAGAGGCAAAGAAAGGACGGGCTTTGGCGGCTAAGGTTCAATAAGACAAAATCTAATGTTCTGATACCATGTTAAAATTCTATGTTATTGAATAAATCAAAGTAATTCAAAGTACACAATCAACCTTCTACAAGGTGGATAAATAGACATTAATAAACCAATAAAGGAAACTACATGAATGAAAAATATCAAAAAGGAAATAATAATGAAAAATAAAATAATTACGAATAAACCCTAATTTTCTTTTAAATGGTGTTATAAAAAGAGACTAATTATTTTGTGGTCAAACTCTTTGTATAAGATACCGCCACTCGCATGTCTCCATATGAACGACCAGGATCAGATCGTTTTAACACTTTACAACTATTGTAACAATTACAAAGTGAGTCGTATTCATAATATCACGAGGATAAAGTACTCAACCTTATCCATATTCTACCGGCCATTTAGGCTATTACTTAGATATGATCCACTTGTATGTCAACCACATACATGTTTAAGTTACATAAAATAACCTTAGATTTTAGTTTATTGGATTGAGTTAATGCAAAAATAATATAACTCTTATTTTATTAATAACAATTTGTTTAAACAAGTTTACGAACTACGAGAACCATGAGGTTTAGGACACCAATCCCACAATCTCCACATGAACGATTTGGATAAAATCGTTTGTAACATTTACAATATTTGTAACACTTATAAAGTGGATCGTATTCATAATGTTACCAGGATAAGACACTCAACCTTATCCACAAACTATAAACCTTTTAAGTTATTACTTGAACACGATCCACTTGTATGCCAACTACATACTATTCAAGTTACATTAAATAACATTGAATCTTAGTTTACTGAATTTGAATTACACAAGAAAATAAATAACACTTTATTTATTAGGAAAAAAATATTTTATGTCGAGAATGTTCTAAAACTCGCAGTTTGTAAACATTAAACATATTCTATTCACAATAAAGGTATTATTAAGATTTCTTTCAATAAAGGTGTTATTGAATTGCATTCATTCCTAAATCCAATAAACTAACCCATGGCTATAACATAAATACTTAACTTTATGTAGAAACATAAAAGATGATCAAGTTTTAGTATATAGCCAAAATGGTCTATAAGTATATGGATAGGGTTGAGTACCTTATCCTAGGGACACTATAGATGCGACTCGCTTTGTATATCGATACAAATGAGGTGATCCCAAAGTCATTCATATGGAGACATGCGAGTGGATACATCCTATGCAAAAGATGTTTGCATAGGACCGGACCACGAAATAATCACTTTTTCTTTCTAACGATCGTTTATTGTTAAAACTTACTATTTCAATGTGATAACCTAAGGTAACTCGATCTTAATTCTGAGTTAACTATGAACTATTGTTTATTTAGGATTATCCTTTAATCTACATAGGTGAGAGTGCTTCAACATCGCCGCTCTATAAGCCTCCCATTTTAGGTGTAAGACCAGATAGATAACTGGGGACATAATCTTGTAAGACGGAATTCACTCCTACCCATCTTAGGGTGAATAGATAGATTGCTTCCTTAAATTCTGAATCTCGGTCTTGAATAAAGAGGCCCCACCCTCTCGTGGCTGAGAGGAATTCAGTTTATTGGTATAATCATAAACCAATTGTTCATTACAGGATCAGTGGAGACTTAAGGAGCAAGATGTATTGTAGGGGTAAAACGGTAAATTTGACCTAGCTGTAAATATGAACGACCTATGAATGATCGACTTACTGAGTATGGTTAAATCAAGTAGATAAAAATATATGTACAGTGAGGAGAGTGCAACTATTGAGCTATAGTGGTATGTCTCGACAGTTAACGAATAATGATTAATTCGGTTTAAAGAGTTTAGCCAATAATCTCAAATCGTTGGAACTCATGATCTGTAGGTCCATTAGGCCCCTCTACTAGCTCATAAAAGGATTAAACCTTAGAATAGTGTGTTGAGAAAATTTGAAATTTTCAAATTCGGTTTAAGGTTTGGATTATTATATTTGATATAATTGATGTTTAATTATCGAATTAAACATTACGGATTTATAGAATTGACAATATTTAAATATGATTTAAATATTTAATGAGGTGTTATATTAATTTAATATTTGATATTATAATTAATTGATTAAATTGGTTTAATTATTTATCTAAATTAATTTATTAAATTTATGAAATTGGTTAATTAAAATTTGAATTCATGAAATTCAAAATTATAAAATTTATTTAATTAAAATTGAATTTGAAAATCAGTTTTTAAAATAAGTTTTATATTTAAAATTAATTCAATTTCATGAATTATTGCAAAATTTAATGAAAAGTGGGATAATCCCATACTTTTCCTTGAAATACACCTCATGCCACTGATATTTTATTGGAAAATTGAGTGGCTTCATCTTGTTTAATCTGAGTTGCATGGTTAAGATCTATATTTTGAGATTTTTAATTCAGATTTGAAAAAAGGCAATCCAAAATTTAGAAAGAAGAAAATAAGTTTTTCTCTCTTCTTCAACTCTCAAAAACCTATATCAAATTCATCTCAATTTGAGTTCCACCACTCACTCTAAGACCTAAGATTAGTAGAGAAGACCCTTGTGATAGTCTACTGCACATTGATTGAAGAAGAAATTTGTGATGAATTCAAACAATTTGGAGGAAACATCAAAAGTATTCGTTAGAAACCCTAATATATTGAAAACCATGAACATGTATGTTTTTTTGGCTAAAATTGATGTAGTTAGAGTGTTTAGATCTTTAATTGTTTCGGCATGTTGAATGTCAACTCCATCATTTTATTCATTTACTAATTTGTTTATAAATTTACAAACCACTTTTTTATGATATAAACCCCAACACTTTTGAGGTCAAAGTCATTTTAAATTCTTGTACTCACTAGTTATACTAATAAATAAATAAACCAAATTTCTCTTAATTCTTTTATATCTTATTCCAATTTTTTTTATGTGTAACATGTATTTCTGATATCTTATGTTATATTATAAATATTAGTAGCTTGCCAAAGTGAGTATAGTTTAGTGGTAATTACAAAATATATGTATATATATAGGGAGAGAGGCTAACTTGTTGCTTCATTGAAAATATAGTAATAATTATGGTGGTTGTTTATAAGAATATTAATTATGGTGGTTATTTTTTATTATTGCCTTTAGACCTATTCCTTTTGCTATTTGTCTCTTAATTGATTTAGTGAAATATATATAACATTTATAACACATTTGTTTTCTGTTAATGGAACGAGTTAAATGCCCAAAACTAGTATATTATATTCCTTTATGTTTGATAGATTCTTATGGATGTATATAGAAATATATCATTGATTTTTTTTTCTTAATTATTATTATTATTATTTTTTATTTCTAGTTTATTGACTACTATCGCAAATAGAGTCTAAGTAACAAATAAAAGTCTATCAATAATAGAAGTGAGAGAATGAAGAAATATATTAGTAATAGACTTTTATAACTATCTATCAATAATAGACTTCCACCACTCTATATCAATGATATATTTATATCACTTTTATTAGTGATAGACTTTTATAATTGATAGTTAGTGATATAATTTTATTATTATCTATCATTGATAGTCATTGGTAGACTTCGATTACTATCTATCAATGAGAGTGATCTTCTATCATTATACATAACTGATAATGTCGATGATATACTTTTACCACTTTCTATTAGTGATAGATTTTTATCACTCTATATTACTAATTATATTTCAATCACTGATAGTCAGTGATAGAAGACTATCATTGGATATATTCATTTGATACTTTATTTATTTGAGGATTGTGTTTAATGATAAACTGATAGTTTGTCTTTACATGTAATCATCTTGATAATTTGAAGGCAAAGATACAACCAAAATCTATAACATGATGATTGATTTGGTAGAAGTATATAGAAGTATCAATGATATTGTAATGACTCACATTTTTAAAAGAAGTTAATTTTCGTCAACTAAATTTAATTTTGAATTTCATCTCGGTTAAGTTGGATTTTGTCATAAAACCTTTATCTGTGCCACCTCTCTGTTGTGCAAAACTTTCACGTCCCTGACAATAATCTATATAGATTTCTCTTCATAACTTAAATTTTCGTTCAATTGCAAGAGTCCACCACATGGGATGGATCTATCACATACCTCCTCAACATGGAGACATGAAAAACATTATGGACTATAGAGAGCGACGGTGGCAAAGCTAACTGGATAGGCCACAGGACAAATCCACTCCAAGAACTCGAATGACCCAACGAAACGTGGACTTAGCTTTCCTTTCCTTCCAAACCTCAGAACACCTTTCATAGGTGCTACTTTCAAAAACACTTTATCACCTGCTCCGAACTTAAGATCTTTATGCCTAATATTCGCGTAACTCTTTTGTCTACTCTGTGCTGTTAGCATTCGAGCCCTAATCTTCTTCATGGCTTCATTTTTCATTTTCACTAGCTCAGTTCCAACCAACTTTCTTTCACCAACCTCACCCTAGCAAACAAGAGACCTACAACCCTTACCATACAGAGCTTCAAATGGTCGACATGCCAATGGTAGCCTGGTAACTATTATTATACGCAAACTCTACTAAATACAAGTGGGAGTCCTAACTCCCTAAAAACTCCAACGCACAAGCGCGCAACATATCCTCCAGCATTTGATTTAAGCGCTCTGTTTTTCCATCAGTTAGGGTGTGGAAGGCTATACTAAAATTCGACAGAGTCCTCAATGCTTCCTGGAGGCTCTTAAAAAAACTGGAGGTAAAACGAGGGTCTTTGTTGGATGATGACATTGGAACCCCATGCAATCTCACTATCTTCTTCATGTATAACTAAGCCCATTTATTCACTGAATACGTGAGCTTCCTTGGAATGAAATGCTTCACCTTAGTGAGCCTTTCCATTACCACCCATATCACTGAAAAGCATTGTCCTAGGTAAATCCATAATGAAATCTATGGACACATTCTCCCACTTCCATTCTGATACACTCAATGGTTGTAACAAACTCGCCGGCTTCTGCCTTGGGGCCTTCACTGTTGGCAAACCAAACATTTGCTAACATAATCAGCTATCTCCCTTTTCATATCGGACCATTAATAATATCGTTTAAAATCTTGATACATCTTGGTTTTGGCATGATATATCGAGAATGAGGAGCTATGAGCTTCTACCAATAATTCTCTTTTAAGGCCATTATCTGCAGGTATGCATAACCGTCCCTAATACAAAAGTCCTTGATCCACGAAAACTGAAAATTCACTGTCTTAAACCTAACTTTATCTGACGAAATTTTCGAACAAGGTACGACTCGCCCTGCTGTGCATTAATGATTCTCTTTCTCAAAGACGGTCGTACCACTATTAACTGTGTTAGTTGTGAGGTAACTTCCCCCACTGCCATTGTGATTTCTGCCTGTTCCAGATCATTACATAGTTGAACCTACTTGGTGATCAAGGCAGTCGAATGAGCTGTCTTTGTGCTGAGAGCGTCAACCACCACATTCGCCTTGTCTGGTTGGTATAGAATCGCACAATCGTAATCCTTCATTAACTCGAGCCACTTATGCTTTCTCATATTTAACTCCTTCTGGGTGAAGAAGTATTTCAAACTCTTATGATCAATGAAGATTTGTATCTTTTTCCCATACAAATAGTGTCTCTAGATTTTCAAGGCAAAGACCACCACTGCTAGTTTTTAGTCATGAGTATGATAATTTAGCTCTTCAACTGGTAGGAGGCACAGGAAACCACTTTACTGTATTGCATAAGCACATAACCCAACCTTTTCTTAGACGCATCACTGTAAATCATAGAACTTCTGGAGCCATCTGGTACAGTAAGAACCGATGCAGAAACTAGCTTCTGATTGAGATTCTGGAAACTGTCCTTACAAGCTTTGCTTTAAACAAACAAAGCTCTCTTCCTGGGCAACTGAATCAAAGAGGTGGCCATGCAAGAGAAATTCTCTACAAATCGATGGTAATAATCAGCCAACTCCAAGAAACTAGGCATCTTACTGACTGTCGTGGGGTGGGGCTAAGTCATAATTGCCTCAATTTTTGCTGGGTCCACAGAATCCCCACCTTTCGACACCACGTGCTCAAGAAAAGACACCTTACGCAGCTAGAATTCACACTTTAAGAATTTAGCGTACAACTTATTCTCCCTCAGAGTTCCTAGGACTTTCCGAAGATGCTCCTTGTGCTCTGCTTCTGTATTGGAATAGACCAAGATATCATCGATGAAAACAATTATGAAGGTGTCAAGGAAATCCTTGAACGCTCGGTTCATCAGGTCCATGAACACTGCTGGTGTATTGGTCAAACCAAAAGATATTACAATGAGCTCGTAATGTCCATATCTAGAACAGAATGTAGTCTTAGGGATATCACTGTCCTTTATCTTCAGTTGGTGATAACTTGACTGGAGATCGATTTTCGAGAATACAACAGCTCCCTGTAACTGATCAAACAGATCATCAATTTTGGGGAATGGATACTTATTCTTGATGGTTACCTTATTCAACTCTCTATAGTCTATGCATAGGCATAAATAACCATCCTTTTTCTTCATGAACAACACTGGTGCACCTCATGGTGACACACTCGGACGTATGAAACCCCCTTCCAGCAGCTCTTGTAATTGGATCTTAAACTCTTTCAGTTCTACTTGAGCCATTCTATAAGTAGCTTTGGAAATGGGGGTAGTGTCTGGTTCCAAGTTAATGATGAATTCTATCTCTCTCTACGGCGAAAACACTGGGAGATCCTTCGAAAAAACATCTGGATACTTCCTCACAACTGGCTCAGACAACAAGATGACCTCAGGGTCTCTAACATCAACCACACTGGCCAAAAGACCCCAAACACCCTGACTAACCATCCTCCTGGCTTTTAAAGCTGAAACTACCCTAGGTGAAGCCTCAGTCTTAGCTTTTTTTTTATAGGCGGATTAAACAAAACTTCTTTACAAAAAAAAATCTATGATGGCATGGTTAGCAGCCAACTAATCCATGCCTAAAATCACATCAAAATCTGCCATATCTAGGACTAACAAAGTCTAACATATGCTTCTTTATTACAAGCTGACACGCTTTTACTATCTGTGTCACATGAATAACATCTCCAGAATGAGTAAAAAATGACAATACATAATGCATCAACTCTAATTCTATACTAGCATGCTTTATACACATACGATATGAACGAATGGGTCGAACCCGAGTCAAATAATACATAAGCGTAATGCCCCAAAATGGGAAGTGTACTTGTCACCACTGAGTTTGACTTATTTGCCTCATGCCGAGTCATAGCATAAACTTGGCTTTGCTGTTGCTGTCGACTTGAACTCCCATGTTTTGAATTCGGAGGCTGACCCCTACCACCACCAGAAATACCACTAGGGCATTAGTCGGCCGTATGTCCTACTTACTTACACCTGAAGCAAGTCCTTATACCAATTAAACAACGTCCCCAATGATGCTTCCCACATGACTTACACATGGGCCTATCCCTTCAGATTCCTCCTGCATTAGCAGCTCACTGCTTGATGTGTCCTAGCAGTCTGTCTGTGTTATGAACCTTCTGCGAAGGCTCTAGTGCTCTTTGATAAGCTTTCTTCTTCTTTTCTGAGGTGGATTCTGAAGGAACTCTTATTCAAGAGTACCTACGAGCGGACACAGATCTTTCTAGTTCATTGTGATAGAATTACCACATATACATTCAAACATACTTTCATAATGCTAAAGAGATCAAAAAATCATACTAGATGAAGATTTCTTCTTCACAGCGAGTCTGAAGCCCAACCGTCTACCTCGAACAGTCACCACTCGGACAAAAGAAAACGGAGAAGACAGCACCACTTAGAGCTCTCAGTATTCTTGGAGTGAGAATCTAAAGTGTGAGCTTTGTTCGGATTTGGTAGAGGAAAAGAGGAAGAGCGACCGTATACAACGATCAAGCAAGTGGGAGATGCGGTCGTTTATTGTATAGTCAACATGCTTGATTGTCTAGGTGAATTATACGATCGTGTAGTAAAAGTAAGCAATCATCTATACGATCATGTAGGAAAAGGTAAACGATCGTGTAGGAAAAGTTAAACAATCGTGTAGGAAAAAGGTAAGTGATCGTCCAAAAACGATCGCATAGGAAAAACTAAGCGATCGTTTATACGATCGTTTAGTAAATATCGGGAGCTAAATGATCGCTTAGGAAAAAGGTAAACGATCGCTTAGGAAAAAGATAAACGATCGATATGCGATCGCTTAGCAATATCGTATATGTAAGCGATCGTGCAGTCCTTATTATATAGGCACTGATTTTCTAAACGATGACACTATCTTTTTCACAATACTTGCGTACACCGAGATCAACACACCGTCTACTATTTATAATGCACTCATCCGTTATTTTAAACGAAGAGGCACCTTCCCATTTCCTTTATAACCGTCCAATGAATGTGATCTTATCACATTCAAAACTTATAAATTAATATCAAATATTAATTACAATATTTTTCCTATATAAATCATATTTATATCCAATTTTCTCCAAATTAATGTATCTCATACATAAAGTTAATTATATCATATTTAATTAACTCGTTCAATTATAGCATATATAATCGAACTCCCTCTTGTCAATTTAAACATTTCAAATTGACCCAAAAACTGACTCTCAACTTGTATCCAAGCTACCAACGGGATCTTATGAACCTATACCTCAAAGCTCCAACAGTACATGAATAGCAGACTAAACTCTTTAGTCACGATATCCACAATCCGTTAACTGCCACACATTCCATTAAAGACCGACAGTTGAACTCTTCTTGCCATAGATATATTTCTATGTCCATTGGATATAACCAATCATCAGTACGATGACCCTTCACAGATGCTCGTAATTACAACAGACCAATTTACCATTTTGCCCCTGTAATTACATCTTCCTCCTTAAGTACCACTAATCCCTCTAATGAACAATACAACATAGTCCTACTATGTATGAACACCTCTCGGGCCATGAGAAGGTGCGTAGCACCAAATCGTTCAAGCCCTGGAATCAGCCCTTAAGGTGTAGGATCTAAAGGCAACACTAGAGGGGGGATGAATAGGGTTGACTACCATTTTTTAAAAAAATAATTTTATCTTCAAACAATGCTCAATAAAGTTAACCCATTAATTTGATTAAAGAAAATTTATGCAAGACAAAACTTAAATCATGCAAGCTATGATAACTTCAAATTTAAAGACAATTTAATCAAGGATAAATTTAAATAACACACTAAAAATTAAATCATGCAATTTGGAAA